>NC_056734.1:15384075-15519075 GCF_019279795.1 Protopterus annectens
TTAACTTAATTAGGCTCAAATTCTGTACCTTGGTTACAGGAGACATGAGCTTGAATCCTCACCAACAACTACCAGACTGCTGAAGGAATTTTAAGCTTCAGTGGAGACTTCAGCCTGAATCCTCTCTGCAACAGCTACCAGAATGCTGAAGGAATCATGAATTTGAGTTTCAGTACATTTTCAGGGAATTACGAGTTTGATTGCATTTACAAGGGATTATGAGTTTCAGTGCATTTTCAAGGAATTGTGAGTTTCAAGGGAAGAAATGTTTTTCAATGTGCAACTTTTTTGTTTATCAAATGGCAGTCAGTATTTCTGCTGTAGAACTTTAAAGCAGTGTTAGGATCATAGTTGCCTTTTGTGCAGAAGGCTGTGGATTCTGCTCCCACACCATACAGATGGAGTCCAGATACTGCAGTGCCCTTTGGATTGCTGATACTGTGGTGCATTTTAAGGGGAATAGAGATGCTGCACTCCTGAGTGTGTCCTCCTTTGCATGAGATGCCTAGTAGTTATGAACTTGTCTGTTTGTCACTCATTCCCTATTGTAATATTACCAGCTTACCAGTTGCTTTAATGAACATAGGCAGCTAATTCTTCAAGGGCAGCAGGCAGTGAATTTTTTCATGAAACACTGAAATTAAAGTTGTTTGCCTGCAGCAACTTCTTTGTTAGTTACAGATCTCTTTAATGTGCACTTATTTGAATGACTTTTATTTCTGCAGTGGTTGTGCATATTGACTGATATTGCTGGACTGTAATGACAGAAGTTTGAGTGGCTTTTTATAGTTTAAATTTTCCGAAATGAGTACCTTTGTCATTATTTGTTGATACATTTTATTTCATTGCTTATTAGAAAAATATTCAAAACTACAAATTTAAAATACAATCTATCAAGTGGTGCTGTATTATACAAGGAGTATAACTTAATATAATCAGGAAGGTGAATCAAAGAAAACACTCATGTATGCATGGTCCTAAAATGTATGCAAGGAGCCTATGGCTTGAAAACAATCCAAAGGTAAACTTAATTTGGCACTGTCCAGATGCATTTTCTTTGAATGTGGATTTCAATGTTATTTCAATGAATGTGGGTTTTAAAGGGAGAGAAGTTTATCACTCATGCTAAGTCTGTTTTCACTGTGAGACTGTATTGCTTGTTTAGCAAATGGCTATCAGTGTTTGTGATATGAAATTTTAATTTAAAACTTTTATTTCAATATCTGTAATCATTGAAGAATTAATTAAGAAACAGAATGCATAATGACAGGTTTGAACAGTGATTTTGGTAACTGTGGGGAAATAAAATGATGGTCCACTGGAATGACTGGGGAAGGGGTTGCTGTGGGGGTTGGGGGGTAATTTGGTGAGAAGGGTCCTTATTTATTATCCTGCCTAGGGCCCCAATTTACCATGATCTGGCTCTACTCAGCATGTCTCCCTCTCTCTCCTCACCACTATCTCTGTCATCAGGTTTTGTCCTTAGCATTTGTTCAAGGGTTGAATTGTGCAATAGTGGTAATTGACAGTAAATGACAGTTCACTTCCTATGGCAAAACTTATGAGTTTTTGCCTTCAGACATATCAGTGTGGTGCTTCTCGTATAACTGTACTGAGCCTCGCTGTGTGACAGAAAGAAATACTGGCAGCACTCTAAGGAGGCAGTCTCAGACTTTTCATTGGATTCAGGGTTTAATGTACACCATATGGGATGATTACATTGTCATTACTGTAATGAAGTCTGATGCCCACATATTCTCTTGATTCAGAATTTTCTCATTTTCCCTTCAAATGTGTAATTTTGACTGCCCGAACTGTGACTTATTTTGTGGTGTGTTCAGGTAATGCTCAGTTCTGTGAACTGTTGTTGCATACTGGCAGGTGTTTGAATCCAGCATTCTCGGTAGCATAAGTAAACATGTCCTTTCTCATATATTTTTCCCTTACAAAATAATGGTAACATATGTTATTCCACCAAAAGTACCGTGCTTATACCTTTATGCAGTTAATAATTATACCACCCTTACTCATACCATCACCACTATAAAATAAAAGATGGCAGTACAAAGCAAACAGTAATGTGGGGAGATAGGCCCCAACAGTAGGGACAGGTTACAGTCATTGCTCCTATACACGTATGAAGTTGCAATGATAAAATATTTATCATTGGACTGCATTTTTCTGAAGGATATGAAGTCTGACACACAGATGTCTGTTGTTATACACTGACTTCAGTAGTTAATAATTTGATTAACAAAAAAAGGTTAAGGAGCACAACATGTCTTAAACGTGGACATTCAACAAATATGTGGATAGTGGAGAGGTATGACCATGTATTAATCATATAGTGGAAATTTCACTGTAATCATCTGGACACATGAAACTGATGACACAGAAAAAAATAACATAGCACACATGTTCTAAAAAGGCCCAGAATCAGAACTGTCTACTATGTCTGTATCATAATTTGCATGAAGCTTAACATGGAATGCTATAGATTACTCTTAATTCTTGTTCTAAATTCCAACCCTCAAGAATGAATTATGCATCACAAATACTTTGTCATCAGTAGCACAAATGAGCTTGACAGCTGTGCTCTTCAGTAATTGATGTTGCCAAAAAATAGTAATAATAATGTCAGTGGCTTGTACTTGAGTATATTTTATTGTCTTCTTGTACCCAAGATAGGATGAGCTCAGTTTGTTGATGTCTACTCAGTACACATTGTAAATGGTATTTGCAGTCAAATAAATTTCCCATGCAAATGATTTGCAAGGGTATGGGACCTTTGGATACATATTTGCAGAGTATAACTAAGTATTGTAGTTTCATATGATTGACATGTATGTATTGTATTTACCTTGCACATTGTACACACAGTACAAAATCTTCACAATCACCCCAACTAATTAAGCTTTGCTTACAATGCTCTTGAGCAGAACAGTCAGGAATGCTTTGGTGGCATACCACTATTTGACAACTGGCCTTATCATCCATTCTATACATGGTCAACACAACATAAAGTGAAACACATAGACATCATGCATACTACACCAATATCCAGAAATAAAACCATACATGAGTTAATTGTGCAGTTTGTAATGAATTGTGAGCAACATATTGATACTTGGTCTGCTTGTCAAATATGCACTGTTAAACCCTTGTAGTTCTGCAGTTAATACAAAGTACTTTAGCTTACGTATTTAGCAGGGGCTTGAATCCATCAATGACTGACTTGTGTTTGTGTGTAACTATAGGGTTAGGTATGACTGGCTTATCCAACAAATCTAGTGAGTATAAACCCTTACAATGGGAGAGGCTACCACCATCATGTTCATTCTCTTTTAGCCCAGACCTCAGCTTTGTGATGCAATGATGAAGTCATCCCTTCAAATCTGCTGTACCTCTCACTTGCAGTAAGACTTCTGTGGCATCAGCAGTTGAAAAAAATGTACTCTAGCTTAGATGGGAATGTGTCTGAATCCAGCAATAACTGTTCAGTATAAGTGTAAGTGTGTGTGTGTGTGTGTGTGTGTGTGTGTGTGTGTGTGTGTGTGTGTGTGTGTGTGTGTGTGTGTGTGTGTGTGTGTGTGTGTGTGTGTGTATGAATCTAGTGCTAATTAGGCCTGGTTTATCCATCAGATTTTATGTGTACCCTCCCAGTCAGGAAGAAGACTTACACTGCAGGAGGGCTACCCTATATCACTTCCAGTCCCTTTTATGCCAAACATATGCTTTGCTCTGCAACACACTGATGAGGTTATCCTTTCAAATGTGCTCTATCTCAGTCTTGCAGTTAGACTTCTGCTGTGGCACTAACAGTTAATATAATGCACATTGCTTGTATATTACTCTAGGCAGGTATTTGAATACAGCATTGACTGACAAGTGTGTGTGTGTGTTTGTGCGACTGTAATGGTAGATAGGGCTGGCTTTCCCAACATATCTGATGTGTAAATTTACACAGAGGGATCTCAAACATAAATAATGTATAAATTTACACTGAGAGAGGGCTCTCTAATTAGTTTCAATCCAATTTAGCCCAGGCATCTGCTTTTGCAATACATTGATGAGGTCATCCTTTCAAATTTATCATAACAGGTGTCCTGTGCCATGACCAACTGATGAATGATTCTCTACATTGTGTACCCATGTAGGTAGGTGTTTGAATCCAGCAATGTCTCACATGTATCAGTGTGTGTGTGTGTGTGTGTGTGTGTGTGTGTGTGTGTGTGTGTGTGTGTGTGTGTGTGTGACTGGTTTACCCAACAGATCTAATGTGTACATTTTCTCCTGCAGGTGGCTTATCAAACATTCCTCCGAAATCTTTCTATCTCTTTTAGAACAAACAGGCCTTTCAACTCATTAATGAAGTCATCCCATTCAAATATATATTCTATGATACTGGCAGTAAGACATCTGTGGCACATGCAGTTAAGAAATATTTCTATAGCATGTGGACTTAAGCAGGTGTTCCAATCTGGTAATGTATATGTGCAAAACAATAGTAAAAGACAGGAGTTGATTACCCACCAGATAGTGAAATGGTTGACTCACACTTGCATACTTAGAAAAATGGCTAAAGGACTTTGATCTCTAAAAAGACATTTTGTGGGAATACATGACCTTTCACAAGTCAGACCTTGAAACATATCCTTCCTGACACCTTTACATTAAAGTGTCATGTGGCAGAAGCAATTAATATACAACTGTCTTGCATGTGGACCTAGATAAATAGGTGTTTAAATCTGGTAATATATGCCACTAAGACCGTAATAACTAACAAGAGTGACTTACCCAACTGATGGTGAAATGGCACACTGACAGCTGTGTAAACACTAATAGGGCTCAATTTTTGAGGCCTCAGACTACATTTTAGGAGAGCCCTATTCATTCCAACTCATCACTGTTGTAATCTCAAGTGTATGCTTCATAAGACATCAGATATGATTATTTCTGTGGTGTCAGTGATTGATATATTTCTCTAGGAAGTATGACCTCAGATAGGTTTCTGACTCGGGTAAAGTGTAATTACTGGGTGTGTAAGACAATGCTTAAAGGCAGGATTTTTTACTGTAAATGGAATGATGTGTACAAAATGACTTACTGAAAGCATTTATAATTGTGGAGAGAAAGGGCAGCCTTTGCACTCCCTTTATTGGAAGGCATATACATTGAAACACATTGCTGATGGTATCCCTTCGAGATTGTGTTGTATGGCAACTGCAATGTGAATTATTGTGTGGCATCATCAGTTAGTGCAAAGGGCAAGAGGAAATTGATGTGCATTGCATTTGTTCAATTCCACTCGTGTATGGCTTTTGTTATTGTGTTCATAATATGCTGGTTACTGGCCAACATGGCTTATTCAACTGATCTTGATGTGTGTTATGCTGCAAAGTGGTCACAAAGAGTGAGAGGATGTGTGTTGTGATACTATGTTATTGTTTTGTGGCGGGTAGGTGATGTTAATGCATTCATTAATGCACTTCTTTATGAGCATGCCCAAATAATAATATATTATCTGCATGATGTTTACCACAAAGCACATTAAGTAATTAATGTTATGAAGTAGTTAGTGTTACTTATTGTTTATGTCAAAAATTTCTTAGAATTTGCCTCTAGTAGGCATGGCTTTGCCAATGTCCACCTAATGGAGGTAGTGACCAATGAACAAAGAATATCAGCATTGCTACAGACTGGTGTGCAGCTGTTGTATGAGAAACTAATATTTTCAATGGCTTTCTTACCACTTAATGTGCATGTTACACCTGTTTGTGAGTTATGATTGTTTTCTGTCATGCAGGTATTATAAATGTGTTCAATGAAGCTCACCTCAGGGCAAATTGTGATTTATAGCATGATAGTGTACTGCATTCAGATGTGCACTTTGTCAGACTGTATTTAAATGTGTATGTGTGGCAGCTCCAGGAGGAAGTATACATGTAATATTAGGATTACGCTGCTAAAATTCTTTATACTCCAATCACACTAAAATGACGAGTGAAACAGTTTCCATGTAGCAGATGTCATTAAACAATTTTGCTAGAAGGTAAACTTTTTTAGCTTACTTCTCCTGTGGGCTATCTTTCCTTGCATGGTCTTCCTATCACAAAGACATAGATCATAATCATAAGAACATACTGAATTTCCTGCACATGCAACCCAGATATTCATAGAATCATAGATTCATAGACCGTTACTAGGATAACGACCCAGGGAGGGGGGCTTTCTAACCCTAGCCACGTTTTCCCAAAAGAATAATGATGTCCCGTATCCAAACAGGACTTTGAAGGCCAGGCATTCATATGCTACTTCTGTCCAAAAGGGACATGGGTGCCAGTGACTTCACATATCTTTTGCCTTGAAAGACTCGCATCTTTAAATATGTCACATGACTGTGTTGCACATCTTCCGACTACGTGCATCTCCCATCTGTTTCAATTAGACATTTGTAACTATGCATTGCAACATGGTCTTCTGTTAATAAACTGTTCAAAGTCATGGTTCTGTATCTATGGCAGGTCCTTCTGTACTGCACTACATAACTACTTTAGCAGTATTAACAGTGTAACTTCCTGCGATTTACAACACACAGGTTGCTGCTACAGCTTGAATGTTTCCACAGTGACTACGTACATCTGAAGGATTATTCAGGAGTACATTCATATTCTCAATATGTCCCCATTTTCCAAGTGGGTAAGTTGCCATTAAAACTTCATTTTTGTTTGTTTATTGCATATAAGGAAAAGGAAAGATTAGAGTTTCTTAATCCATATGTCTGTTTGAACATTAGTTCACTTGTATGTGAATTACTAACTTTGTTTAATTTCCCAGTATACATTACAATGCCAGTGAAGTTCTCTAACTGTGCACTACCTGCAATATATGCAATGTCTCCTACTGGATCAGCTTGCCTTGTAAATTCCTATCTTACCTATCAACTGTCCTTGTTATTTATAAATATCCCTCATTTTATTACAGTCACTTTCAGTCATTTGTAAATGTGGTGACATTTCAGAAAACATGGTTGAATTATACTTTAATAGTATTTAATGACAGAAATCATTGGTGTAGTCTTCTTTTCTTGTAGAAATTCTTTAAAGCTCACAGAATCCAGTGCCTTATTTCGATATCGATGCCAAAATGTGGATAGTGATGTAATATGTAAATGTGCCACATTAACTCAGAATATATCAGCACAGAAAGATATCTCAGTAGTATCTGCACACTGAACATTACCCGCAAGTAATCCATAAGTAATGAAAAATCTCTGTCAAAGCATGATTTACATTAACAAAGTTATGGAAGGAAAATCACAATTCAATCATAACAGTCTCAAAAACACAAAATGCAAAAGAGGCTCATGTAATGTAGTCAAGAACCAAACAAACACACTGTCTTTAAACCAGTGTAAGTAATAAATTCACAACAACAGTATCATCCAAGGAAAACCTCCTGTAGTGAAAAACCAGCCTGCTGAGTGTTGAAAGAGCAAGACTGGAGTTGTAGTAACACACTGCTTTAAACTAATTTGAGTATTAAATTCACAACAACAGTACCTTCCAAGGAAATCTCTTGTAGTGAAACAACAGGCTGCTGAGTGTTGGAAAAAACAGGCTTGAGTTATAGCAACAGCTTTACTTTATTTGGAAAAAAAAAAAAAAATTGATTTAGCACAGTTTAAGTATCTGAAAAGGCTGTCATGTGACATTGAAAGTCACCAATAAGACAGTGTAAATTTACATGAATAATGGGTCTGAGTTAAAACTAATTAAAACTTCATGTGAGATCTGCTGCAGCCTGAATTAGACTTGTGAAGTAAACCAATAAATCTTGTGCAAATACAATGTTAAAAAGTCAAATATCTAAGAATACAATTAATTATATGATGAATTAGCAAAAATAAACAAGTGTAAAAAGCTCGTGGAAAAAGTAATACATATCAAAAGATGTATTTTTTATATATATGAAATACAGTGCAGTAAAAAAGAATCTAAAAAGAAAAATACAATGAAAGTGCATATGTGTGACTGATTTAAATAAGACTGTTAAAACTGGTAGAAGCTATGCATTGTTAAAGTTTAAAAGCTTTTAGCTTTAGGACGAGTAACAGAAGTAGATTCATTGATTCCTGGATATGCTGAAGCATTCAACTTAATTTGCCAATACAACTCTCTTTTTTTCCAAAAGAACTTTCAAAGGAGCCACCCCCACATTCATTTTTTGAAACAATTTCTAAAATGTTAGGTGGAATCTACGGAGGTTTGTGCAAAAAGTAGAATATTGTTTTGTCTCAACATATCATAATTATGTTCATAAATCCTCTTTTTATGCTGTCTGTCATTTTTTTTCCAAAATAAAAACTTGAGCAAGAGAGACAGCATGCTATGTAGATTATACCTTTAGTAAGACAGTTATATATAAGTTGAACTTTAGAATTACATTAATTGTCCGACACTATAGATTCCTATTCTAAAATATATGAACTTTGGGACTATGCACTATATTTTCTAGAACCTTAAGATGTCCTTGTGGGAACCCAATGGTGTTTTCAAAAATGTTTTTCATTTTTTTCATGTCTTGTAAACAATTTTAGGTGTCTCCCCAGGGTAGTAAACAGTTTCATCTGTCTTAAAAATGTTCCAGTTTTTTACAACTACTTCTTTAATTGCTTTGAGGTGTGAATTGTATTTTATTAAGAATGCATTGGGAAAATCTGTATAGGGTGTAGTCATAGAGTTCATACAAGACTCTCCCCCAGATTCACTATGCCCTGCATGGCATGCAGAATCAGTGCAGGAGCTCTAGCAGGCAATAAATCTGCCATGCAATCCAGGAACAGCCTGCAGGGGCGTACACGGGATCTCCTGCACTAATCCTGCACAGACTAAGCCCTTGTATGCAAATCACCCCATTTGCAGGAGAAATCCATGCAAATGAGGGGATTTTGCTATGCAAAAAGCTTGCGACCGGCTGTGCAGGACTAGTGCAATCTTTAGAAATGTACTCGGTTAGTAACTGAGTACATGTCTAGAAATCCAAAATGGAGCTGTGACAGCTCCAAATAAAGGCTGCATATCATTCAGGAAGCATGGCAATGGCCAAGTATAAGGCCATTGGCATTGCAAACAAAACAAAAAATAAAAAAATCAACTTTTAATTTTTTTTTTAGACGATCTCAGCTGTTTAAGTGTAGGGCATTGGCACACAAACGGGATTGGGGGGGGGATAACAAAATAAACCTAAATTAAGCATTCTAATTAAAATCAGTATTCTGCCATGCAAATCAATGGCAGGCAGAATATAACATGTCCAGTGAGTAGTGGTTGCTAAGGAGGGAGGCTCAGTGTGAGACATGTAACTATGCATCATCAGGCAATCCTGTGCAAATGAGGGGAATGATAGTGAATCCCAGTTTTCCCCAGCATGTGAGTCAGGTCCCAACAGTGTAAGAGCAGGAATAGCTCGGTGCAAGACTAGGAGTTAGGTGACATCATGGGGGGTGTGTCAGGCATACTGTAAGTGGACAGGAGCCCTGTGGTTTGGGTTTACTCCTAGGGGGCATGTCTAAACCTGCCTAGCACTCTTTACAAAGCCTAAGTGGGTGTGTACATTGTGCAGTGAGTTTTACAGGAAGAAAAAAGAAGTTAAACCAGGAAATAGCAGCAGTGTGCACATTTGAGCACTGTGTTTGCGTGGTGCACACACAGGCTTAAAAAGGAAGGCAATGGGAAGGGAAAACAGCAGTAGGAAGGTAATCAAGCAGAACTAGCTTAGCTGGCAGGTGAAATGTTTCAGAATCAGCCAATTACACAGGCAGCAGACCATCCCGGCCCAGAACACCACTATAAACTAAACAAACACCTTCACCTCTGTTTTTTTCCACACTCTACGCCACCGGTGTAAACAAGCGGGGAACTTTTAACACTCACAGCAGAAAATGATAGGGGCTGCAATAGCTATCATACAACTTGTGGAAGAGGTTGAGGGTGGTGAGGATGTCAATGCTGTCGAGCAACCCACAGTGAGGAGATGGAGAGTAGTGTACAGACCCAGGGTAACCTACCAGGAGCTACATGAGCTGGAGATAGTGGAGCACTATAGGGTGGACAGGGACCTCCTACAGCAAATTGTTGAGCTGTAACGGCCATACCTGACACACAGAACTAACAGAGGGGAACCCATCCCAGTGGATACCAAGGTATGTGTAGGCCTAAGAATACTAGCTAGAGGTACCTTCCAAAGGCCAACTGGGGATATGATGGAGATTTCACAGGCATCAGCACCCAGGGTACTTCACCAGTTCCTGGATGCCGTATCAGCACATGTCAGTGAGCACATATATTTCCCCAACACCCATGAGACGTTGGCCAGAATATACATTTGTTTCACCAAATAGCAGAATACCCAGAGGTAGTGGGTGCTATAGACTGTACGCACATATGCATCAAAGCACCACCTGGTGAGTGGGGTAGGCTCTACATCAACTGCAAGGGCTTCCCCTCAATCAAGTTGTGTGCAATGTCCAGGGCATAATAATGAATGCATGTGCTGGCTGCCTTGGAAGCTATCACGATTCCCACATCTGGCATCTAACGCAGCTGTACCAGAGATTTGCCAGTGGGGACATCCCTCACAGTCACCTACTGAGGGATGCTGGATACACACTGGAGCCGTGACTGATGACACCCATCAGAAATGCACACACACCCGAACAAGAACTCCATAATGAGGCACAAGTACAGACCAGAATTATAGTAGAGCATGTGTTTGGGATGCTCAAGTCACGGTTCTGGTGCCTGGACACATCTGGTGAAGTCTTGCAGTACTCATCAGCTACATGTACCCAAATCATCCTTGTATGTGCCATGCTACACAATATGATCCTATGGAAACAGCTGCAGTAGGAACAGCATGGGGCAGGGCTACACAGCCCCCCACCATTGTCAAGGCCTGCAAAGGCAGACAGTAACTCAGAAGAGGAACAACCTGAGTCTGTCCCAGTAGGCAGAAGGAGGCATGCCCAGTATGCCCTGGCCTTGGCAAAGAGGCAATGCATAGCACATACACTGACACAGGAGGGACCCAGGGAATAACACCTCTCTCTAACTCTCACATACAGTAAAAGGGATGCCAAGCATTACACTACATGTGCCTAATTATGTGTAGGGAGTGTACTATGTGCATCCGACATAGGCAGCACTGCATTACCACCCTCAATACTGGGACACCCACAAGGTAACTCACACATGCCAGTCAGGGGGATCACATAACCAACAGTCACAGCCAGCAGGAGAGGTGTAGACAAACACAAACAAAGTCTGTGCTATAGCCTCTGAATGAGGCCTATGGGTAACCTCCTCCCCCAGGCCTACACAGACAGACTACAGCAGGTCAGGCAATGGGATGTCAGTTCTGAAGGGTAGGACATCAGAAACTAATATGTAGGTAATTAAAAGCTGAGATAAGTTGTACACTGGTATGCCTCTAGCCAGCATAATAGGTAAGACTACAGATTGAAATGGAGTAGCTGGCATACCAGTACAGTCTTAGCAAATGTGTACAAGTGTCAGGTGTGGCCCCCCCATCCTATGTCAAAATATAGTAACACTCAGGTGTGGTCCCCCAATCCTGTGTAGAACTGTAGAAATAGTCAGGTGTGCCCCCCATACTACGTAGAAATATAGTAACAGTCAGGTGTGCCCCCCCTGCTATGCAGAAATGTAGTAACAGTCAATGCAAAATAATCGATGGATACCCTGCAGAGACAGAATGCTACCTGTCGGTGTACAACACAAAGGTCAGCACTGCAGTACAAGCTACCTGGACTCGATCCACACATGCAATACAGACGGCCATACTGAGCATGCTCACACACTTAAAGAAATGAAGGCAATGTCAGTCAACAAAATACTGAAAGGTCATACTGGGCAATGTCAGTCAACAAAATACTGAAAGGTCATACTGGACATGCTCACACACTTAAACACATGAAGGCCATGTCTGCAAACACCAGTGGAACAGACATATATGGCAGTCATAGTTGTTAGTGCAGACACTGATCAAAATGCACCACTCATGCCTTGCACACACAGTGGATAGGAATGCAGACATATATGTAAGGACAACACACTATAATAAGCCAAAGGTAGACAGACATAGATGTGTGGAAGAGGGTGACTGTGACAAGGAGCCATCCAGGCCTGTTCCACCCAGCACACAGCCAAAGGGCCCCAAACACATGAGGTGCAGATGTCACTCACTGCAGATACTAGCCACCAGTATCTGTCAGCATGACAGACTATGTGGTGCACGTGCCAGCTGTGCAACATGACTGTACAAGGAAGTAGCCATCTAGCAGCTGTATACACATACCTGTGAAATATGACCCTGTGTGTGCCTGCATGTGGTGTGTCAACCCCTAGATGAATGGGTTATGGCCCATGCACACACACTGCCCTCCCCATAGCCCTGCTATGACAAGCCTGCTGAGGTCATCCAATGTGAAATACACCTTTGGGAGAGCTGTATCCCAGTAATCTCTGTGGTGTGTCCTCTAACTGTGTACTGTTGTAGTGTGATAAACTAATTAGGTAGGAGTTATAATCCCAGACTTGGCAAATGTGTGTGTGTGTCTGTGTGTGTGTGTGTGTGTGTGTGTGTGTGTGTGTGTGTGTCTGACTGTGTAGAAAGCAATGTTTTTATGATAGTCACACTTCCAACAATTCAAATGCTCAACTTTGGCAAGGCTGCTGATGTCATCCACCTAGAAATACACCTCTGGGAAGAGTACAGCCCAATAATCTATGTAGCGCATCCTGTAACTGTATACTGCTGTAGTGTAATAAAGTAGTTAGGTAGGTATTCTAATCCCAGACATGGGAAGTGTGTGTGTCTGCCTGTGCAGAGAGCAATACTTTTTAGGGTACTCACACTCCCTACAATTCATGTACTCAACTTTGGCAAGGCTGCTGATGTCATCCATCTAGAAATACACCTCTGAGAAGGTTGTAGCCCAGTAATCTCTGTAACACGTCCTGTAACTGTGTAGTGTGATTAAGTAGTTAGGTAGGTGTTCTACTCTCAGACATGGCAAGTGTATGTGTGCCTGTCTGATTCTGTTTGTGTAGAGAGCAATGCTTTTTATGGTACTCACACTCCCCACAATTCATATGTTCAACTTTGGCAAGGCTGCTGATGTCAGCCACCTAGAAATACACCTCTGGGATGAATGTAGTCCAGTAATCAGTGTAGCGTGTGCCATAACTGTGTGTTGCAGTAGTATGATTTAGAACTGTGGTAGTGTTCCATTCGTACCCATGGCAGTTCTGGATGTTCTGTGTGTGTTTCAATGTCTGTGTATGGAGCAATCCATTATAGGCTAGTCACACTCACTACAATTCGAATGTCCAACTTTGGCAATCCTGCTGACGTCATTCATTGTGAAATACACCTTTGGGGAAGGAGCACTCCAGTAATCCCCATGGTGCGTCCTATGACAGCTCTATGCTGTAGTGTGATATAGACCTCTGTTAGGGGTTTTATACCCACACATGTCGGTTGTGGATTTTTTGTGTATGTGTCACTGTCTGTGTAGGGAACAATGCATTTTAGGCTAGTCACACTCACTAAAATTGGAATGTCCTACTTTGGCAATCCTGCTGATGTCATTCATTGTGAAATACAACTTTGGGGAAAGAGTTCTGCAATATTCCCTGTGGTGCATCCAATAACAGCTGCATACTGTAGTGTGATATAGACCTCTGTTAGGGGTTCTACACCCACACAAGTCGGTTGTGGATGTTTTGTGTGTGTGTCACTGTCTGTGTAGGGAGCAATGCATTTTAGGCTAGTCACACTCACTACAGTTCGAATGTCCTACTTTGGCAATCCTGCTGATGTCATCCAATGTGATATACACCTTTGGGGAAGGTGTACTCCAGTAATCTCTGTGACAGGTACTATAATTGTGTAATGCTGTAGTGTAACAAACTAGTTAGGTAGGGGCTTTACTCCCAGACTTGACATGTGTGTTTGTAACTTGTGTCCTGTGTGGAGGTGGTTGTGAGTGTGTGACTCCTATGGCCAATGTGGAGTAGCTTTTACATAATTCTTATATGGTGGCCCTACTATATATTGCAATGTCCACCGTACAGGGATAACAGATGTGAAATAGCTGGGAGGCTGGGGTGCAAAGCCATACCCATACATGTGACATCAAGGCCAGGCAATCACAGTTAGCAATCCCAGTATTACCCAGAGCACACTCTGAACCCATGTCTTATACACACACACATGCCTATGCAGCAGCCAATATGTGGGTAGTACACTGCATATTGGCCACTGATTGTAACTATAGAGTGATAGCAGTGGGCTACAGAGGGCATGGCACCCTGTCCATCTGTCCAATATGCACATACATGCAGACAGTGTACCCTCCCAATGGACACCTGCAACACCTGTGGTGCCATCACATGTGACCCACAAAAGACATACCATGCCTGACAACATGCCCAGTATGGACATATGCCACTGACACCAGGGAATGCCGTTAGCATGCTATCAATGTAGGTGCAAGGTAAACCCACTGCCGATTATCAGTTCCCGACACAGGTGGGCAAGACTGGCACATCTGATGATAATCTGCTTTCACAACGTGGGCCAAACACCCCAGGTACAATTCTGCATGTAACTGTACATACATGTAGGAGGTGTGCACATCCCAGACACCATCCATGTCATTGACTAAGGAACACATACATGGCAAGTGATGCACAGCATTGGCCATACACAATAGTCACCCAGGTGACTGGATGGAGGATACAATACTCACCTGTGTGAGCAAATGCTGAAACCACAGCCCTGAGCCACAATGCAGACCATTGTCATGTGGCCTGATGCCAAGGTATACCCATTGCCTAGCCTTGTATAGCCATCTGGCACAGTCGACCGCCACACACCCATGCAGACATGCACCCATGCATGTCAGTACTGGCACCCCATGTGTTTGTGTGTGTGTTGTATGCTGTAGTGTAACAAACTAGTTAGGTAGGGGTTCTACTCCTAGACACATGCACACTCACTACAACCCCCATTGGCATACTGAAGCATGCTGTCTGATGTCAGACACTTCCCTACACCCTTTGCCCATACAACCTCTGTATGACCCGTGTGGTGCATGTGATATCAGCACAGTGATGTGTTGTGACAATCCCACTACTGATGAGTTTTAATCCTGGCCCTGCCAAGTGTGTCAATGTGTGTGTGTCCCTGTGAGATTGTGGCTGTGTTGACGGTGGCACCTGTTCATGCGGACAGGCATGTGTACATCACCTACTGTATAGCTACCATATCCCTGTTGCAGATGCCACTCATCATCACATATATGTTCTGAGGGCTGCAGAACAGGTAATCCATGTGGTGCATCCAATAACTGCATCGAACTGTCATAGCACTATATAGTCATCAGGGGGTTGATACCCTATGCTGGTAGCTGTATGACACAAACATACTTAGGTTTCACTCTCCCTCCCCTCCCTGACTTGTCTTTGCCTCTGTCTGCCTCTCCCACTCCTTCTCTGGTGGATGTGGAGACCTACACCTGCTTTGCTTAGGCAGCAGCATGTGTTTGTTAAGTGGTATTCATGATCAGTTGATGGCCTCTGCATGAATTGCAGCCCTCCCCTAGCTGATTGCATGTGGAACAGCTGTGGTAACATACCCATAGCCAATTGCATGGAAACACACTCCAATGTCTAGGAACATCATGTTGGTGTTGGCCCTTTTCATTCACTGTGAGCAGGAACCAGATCTGTTGTTTGGCAAACAGCATCTCAGATGGATTGAGGATTTACCTCTAACAACATACACTGTGGAAACAGGGCAACACACAGGAGGGGGATGTGCCTGACCTGACTACAGTCTATAAGTGCTGCTATACTGCATTTGGAGTAATGTTGATTTAACAGTGTGTGTGTGGATATGGCTGTCCTACATGTCTCAATACCTGGCATGTCAGTTCTATGTTTATGAGGAATCCCCATCTGCAGGGTCATCTGCAGACTGGGCAGTGTGTTGTGCCTTTGGTTTCATGTGTTACCCATGGAGCATCTATCTGTGGACTGCAGAAGGTAGTGTGAGGATTGCAGTCTGTAGATGGTGAAAGCAGTGACAGTTACTGACTTCATATCCCTCATAGGACATATGTTGCAAAAAACCCTGTTACAACAGTAAATGTATGAGGTTATCACAGCAACATGTCAATATTGGCCCTGTGTATATACTTCCAGCCCCAACTCTGTCAACCTTTGCACATATTTCCTGCATGAAGAGGTGCATATGTGCTGTACATCATAATTAGTGTCATCATATCTGATATGCCAGTGAGATATCAGACTGCTACACATTATGTACAGTAGGGGTTATATTTGATGACATAACCTGGACATACTGTGGTTGTTTGTACAGTAACAAGGTCTGTGTACTTACGGGGAATGTTGACATAATATCTACCCTGGCCTGTGTGCAGACTGTGGTAATTGTCATCATCCTAGGTCCTATCCTATCTGATGTTACATGCTGCTTCACTGTATGTTACCTTATTGGCTTACATGTTTGTAGGGCCATACACACACATGTCCCATACCACAGTCAGCCATCAGACCAAACTGTGTAGCAGCCCAGTATGTGCAGGGTTAGTGTGTGAGTGGCACATATAAGGATTGTGTTGAAAAGATAGTCCATATACCATAATATTATGCTAGCTTGCCATATGTGGCTATGGCTCTCTTCTCATTGTTTGTGGTTATGCACTTTCACACAGGTGTATCTTAACCTGTACTGTGACATGCCTGTACAGCCTGCTATATATGCAGGTGCTTGTGCATTCCCCCATAGGAAATATAGGCTAGTGTTGAGCCAGTCTGCCTGTAGGCTGCACAGTGCATTGTTACATGCCTAGCAGCTCATTGTACTTACCCAGTGAGATGGCATGTGCATATACTTGCCAGATGTACTGATGCTGGGCTTCCCTTAACAGTCATGTATGTCAGACAGAGCAGTGGTATGCTGTACAGAAATATGTCAATATCTAGTGGGTAGTAGGTGGCCATGGCACCCCTGTACCAGTGGGCAGTACGTGTCAGGCCAGACAGGTGTGTGTGAATGCATAACCTATGGTGGCATATGTATACCAATTGTTCTGTGTTATACCCATCTACATGGCTGTTAACATCCATGTTGTCAGGCATGGTACACATGTTTTGTACTAAGGGGTTCTGTGTATACCTCTGGACTGTACAGAGTGTGTCAGAATGTCCACACATATTGGCCAATATCTCTGCTTCAGTCGACAGGGGCAGTACTTGCTCGCAGCGGTAATTTACTATGATACCCTTAGGATGTCTAATAAGGAATCTCTCTCAAGTTCTTTAAAGAACTTGAGAGAGATTCCTTATTGCTGTTGACTAGCTGAAGGATGCCTGCACCTTCTTTCCTTCCTTTTTAGGGATGTCAGTAGCCAATGGCACACATGTGGAAAGCAGATGTGACCCTCCCACACACACCATGTCTGTGAAGACAATCCCAATTACAGTAGCAATAACATATAGAACTGTAATAGTACACAAATATAGGTTTTCCATTCCTGCAGACCTGTGTGTGGTGTTTTTTCCTATGAGCTCTCTGTGGGTATATGTTGCAGGCAATGATTGTCATTTTTATGGGTGGCCCATACAGTGTCCAGTTGTTCATGTGTGAACTGTAGGCATGGTGGCTGTTCCATATTTTGTGCATCTCATACATATGTATCTTACTGTACACATCTCTGTGTGTGAATGTGTAGTCACATGTATATCTATATATGTGTAAATATGTATATATATATATATATATATATATATATATATATATCTGTATCTGCATATATGATTATATGTATATGTATCCTAGGGATGTTGATAGCTTCCACATTTTACATTTTCTGTTAGAGCCAGACTGTACTGCATGATATGCTACCAATACCAGCCTGACATCATACAGGTGGGATGTAGTACTGTTAACATCTTGGGCCCATGTCATGTCAGGTCCTGGTTAGGGGATCTGCAACACTTGGTAGTGTATTGCAGGGCAGATGTGTTTGGCTGGGGGGGATGCCTATTTGTACAAGACATATATTGTTTGGGGCCTCTCAACCCCATTAATGGTGCATGTGGACATATTTGATTTTGTTAATTTACCATTGCTATCTACAGATGTATGTCCACATATACCTACATATATATATATATATATATATATATATATATATATATATATATATATATATATATATATATATATCAGCTTACATATGTATGACTATGTCCATATATACCTGTGTATATATGTACCTTGCTGTGCATATGTTGACATATAGGTGTAGACTTATATATGTGTTGATGTAGGCATTTGCATGTATATATGTTCATATATATGTATATTTATGTGTATATTTCTACATATATATATATATATATATATATATATATATATATATGTTGTATCTGTTTAGATATTAATATATTTGCACATACACATACATCTAGATGTTGGTTACATTCTCTGTACTGTAGCATGACTGGTCTGGATGATATATTTCTGAAAACATCATACTTATGTCTGTCTATCATGGCTTAGTGGTAAATCATGTTGTCTGTGGTATGCAGGTTCCTGAGTTTGAACCTTACAGAGGCTGTTTATTTTGTTGCTGGGCAGAACACAGGCCATTGGATATAATGTGATTAAGGCACTTTAAAACAGTTGCAAGCTGGTTTGCATAGGTTTGTGCGGAGGTAAGCACTGCTAACTTCCGGTTACAGTTTCTTATTCTCAGTTCGCTTCTGTATTGCTTAACCTGTGTAGGCATAGCTTACCCCCATGCAAACAGGCTTAAACCCGCTCACTGCTCTTAAAAGTGCTTACTCCTCCTTACTCCCGTGTTAATTTCTTTAAAAGAAAAGAAAAAGGTGTTGATAGGAAAGTGGTGAAAAAAGGGGCACAAAGAGAGAAAGACAGTAGGGAAATAGCCAGGGATGTGCAGGAAGGGTGTAGGGAAGGTCCATAGCTGCCCATTTCTTCTACAGCAGCAGCTTTTCATATACACTGAATTTGGTGGTAGATTTAGACACTCAAACCCCTGGGAGGGGGTGAGGACAAGAATAATTAATTGCCATGCCAGTGAGACTGGATTACATGTGTCCAGTGGACATGTGCAAAATGGACAGCTATGTATGGGCGAAATTTTTTTGTGGGAGCAGATTGCCCCTTTTTTTTCAGGTGAGAGTGGGATGTTGGAGAGGGATAGTAGGTATATTTGGGGAGGTAGGTTGGGTAGGTTAACAGACAAACAAGATGCATACAGGGGCAGTATATGACACATGTGGGGGGTAAACACCTTGGACGGGGAGTGGTATTTGGAAATCGCAAGCCCATGAGCCCCCAAATGGAAACAGTGGGACTGAGGTCCCCAACCATGGGCAGTCACCACTGCACCTTCACGGCCCCAAGGATGGCTGTGCTGGGGGCTGGGTAGGAGGGGCAGGCTCACCCTCTACTTGCACCATGTGGCCCTCAAGCTGGCGTAGCCAGTCTCAAAACTCCCTGTCAAGCTCCCTATGCACCACGGCCCAGACTTGATGGTGGGTGACAGGTACCTCTCCTCCCCCACTCCCAAGGGGGGGGGCGAGCCCCATCCCCTGTGGCGGTTCCACTCAAAGGTGGTGCAGGGTGAACTGAGGAGGAGGTCCCAGGCTGGGCCCCAGAAGTGCTGGTGCCCGGTGCCATGGCCAGCTGAGGTGGGACAGGTGGATCCACTGGGACCGACCTTCCCATATGAGCTATGGTGTTGCAGTTTTAAAAATGATATGGGTTAGTAATAGTCAACAACACTCAAGTTTAGTTATAACAGCATGCATAGGCATTCCCATTAACCCAAGACACCAGATTTACAACAGTTGCAGAGCAAGCAGAACACATGCATATATGGGACAAAAGTGGCAATTACAACAGCATGCAGATTTCATTGATGGCAACAGGCCACCAGTATGGTGATATTTTAACATGGCACATGCATAGAACCAAATGTGAATATTTGTAAACCAATAGGACATATGTCCCAACAAAAGTATGGAGTGTACATGTACCCATTGAGGTGTGTAATTCAGTTATTGTTGCACATATGGTGGGGGTGAGAGAGAGAGGTCAGTTAACAAATAATATATCCCTGTAGTTTTCACAACTTTCTTAGTCACTGCAGTGATCTGTCCCTTACATGTATTATTACACTACCCAATGACCTTACTTTGTACAATGGTATGTTTGTAGATTAGTATATATGTGGACTGTGTCTTATGTATAGTCTACACCTCTTACCTGTTATAGCTGTTGAGAAAATCATTGTTAACACTACCTGACAAATTCTACACATACTCCCAGATGCCATGCTTGTCGACATGTATATGAGTAAAGTGTGTTGTAACTGCAGTCTACACCTTTTACCTGTTATAGCTGTGGGGTAAATCTTTAACACTACCTAGCAAATCCTACACATGCTCCCAGATGCCATGCTAGTAGACAAGTATATGAGTGAACTGTATTGTACCTACAGTCTACACATCTTACCTGGTATAGCTGCGGGGTAAATCTTTGTTAAGACTACCTGACAAATCCTACACATACTCCCAGATGCCATGTCGATGTTATACACATATCTAACAGTTCATTTTTGCACACACTCTGGTTGACAGGATGCAGGTGTTAATGTGACATATTTTGGAATAGCTGTCATACACTTTGGATGAGATGCTACAATGACAGGTTTGTTTGCATATACATTCTCTTTTTATGTTCAGGTCTGATAATCTATTATATGTCAGTATGAGCTGCCTACATTTCTTGGATCATCACACTTATTTGTTAGAGGAACAGGTTACCAGGCAGCAGATTTGGGAGCATTATCTGGACATGCTGGACAGATCAGAACAGTTGAGGTGTATGACTATGCAAACAGCTTACTACCTGAACATTGTACCACAGTCTGTAGAGTTGATGGTTGTGATTATGTTTACAGCGTAGTATCTGAACATTCTCACAAACTCTGTACAGTTGTGGGGTATGCTTATGCATACAACTTACTACCACTCCCGGGATTCAAACCCCTGCTGTGTGTGGTAAAAATATTACACTCGACATCACAGTACACTGGGTTATCAGGCAACTGGTGTAAAGTATTCCAATGGCTTCTAAGTCTCCCTCAGTTGTTCTATATGACTGACCTCTTGGGACTTCCAGCATTGTTATACTGAACTTCCAACACATTTTAACTGTGTTCAACAATGTGGGTAAGACTGCTTAATACAGCAGTACTATTTATAGAATGCAACACTGCAACACCATATGAAAGCAGAATGTACACAAGCTCTCCAGGGGTTATACTTTTAGTCACTAGATATTACACCTTTTTTTCCAGGCTACCTATATGACAGTCATCCTGCAATATTGTCTGGTTTATTCAGTACATCCCATGCACAATATATTTTTTATACTGGTACAATACTTTCTAGTACTGTTATATTTATTTGTTATGACAGTACATGCAAGAATATTACTAACCTGCCTCACGACGCAGCCTTTGCAGCCTAGCAGCATGGGCTTACTGGTTCACAGCCCACTCATCTGCAGCTGTTGGAGAAATACAGTGATATTTAGCCATTACTTATCCATAGTATACACAAGCTAGGCAAGCATTATCTACATAGTAGAATGATTACTTACTCAGTGCTGGGGCATCAGCCATTTGCCTGAATTCTTGGATCCACTGGTCCAAGAGATCACCCCCCCTACCGCTTAAGGTCAGCATGGTGATGCCTGACTTGCTCACCAGTCCGGGGGATACCTGGTACTGGCCCTGCAATTGTCTCTCCTCATGGTGTTTTACCAGGAGCCATACCATGAGTCTGGACTCCTGGGTGCCCCAGCACTGTGCACTAAATCAAGTGCCTATCCCAACTCCAGCCATTCTACCTAAAGTAGGGAGCTGCAACCAGTTATTGGAATTATTGGTGCCTGTGGGGTTTAAATACGCCCGATTTCCTGCACTTTCCTGTGATTGGATGGCTTTGAAAAGGCTAAGTTATGGGCACACCTGCTTACCTAATGTTGGCGTTGCTTAAAGGGGCATACCACTGGGCAGATTGAGTTAACCAGCCTACACATTGCTTACACCACAAAAGCTGACCTTTGCAATGCTTAGCATTGCTTAATATCTAATTTGCATTATATTTTCCTTTTGACATTGATTTATTATTTGTTACATGTTATATCTGTGTCTGGTATCTGTGATTCATGTGTACATACACTGTAAGGGGTCCTGGGGAATTCAACACTTTATTACAATAACGCCTCACATCTGGCCTTACTGCAGTACTGAAGTTCACATATTTATGTTATGTAGCAGGTTATACAATATCACACTGTACATAGATTCATTTCACATGTTCAGTTTGATTTTCCTATGGTGAGAATTTGTTGGTTAAAACCTCAGTCTAGCGTACTGCTGTAATGGCTTGGTGGTTAACTGCTATGACTGTAGTTTATAGGGTCCTGGGTTTAAGCCTTGCAGAGGTTGTTTATTTTGTTGCTGGGTAGAACACGGGCTGTTGGATACAGATTGATTAAGGCACTTTAAAGCAGTTGTAAGCGGGTTATTGCATGTTTGCATGGAGCTAAGCATTGCTAACTTCTGGTTACAGTTCTGTATACTCAGTAAGCTTCCAGATTGCTTAATCTGTGTATGCAGTGCTTATTCCCGTGCTTACATATGCTTACTTCTGCTTAGTTGTTCTTAGACCTGCTTACTAGTGCCTTATTCATTATGACACTGATACTTCACATCTGCATTTCCTGCAGTACTCTAGTTCATAAATATGTGTTATTTAGTGGGTTTTGCAACAAAAATATTGGTTATAATGTGCTTTGCCATGTAAACTAGATTGTGCTGCAGTGGGACTCAAACCAGGAATGCTTGCTTGTTAGATGAATGCTCTGCCCACTACACTATTGCTGTGCTGCTTCATTTGCATATATCTTCCTTGTTATCCTCTTCAGCCTTTTAAGCTGCTTTAACCATAGCTAAGCGATGGGCACACCTGTGCACATATGGTTAGCTTTAATCAGATTTAAAAAAAAATAAAAGGGTTTCTTCATTTACTTTTTCTGTACTGTTGCTGTTGTACACATGAGTAACTGTTGGTGGGGATCTGCAGACACCTATGAGTGATCTTCTTCATTTCTTCCCACTTTCTGTTGTTCTACATTGCAGGGACATGTTTATTCTGAGAGCTCTGCTCTCAGACATGCCCCCTGCACTCGTACATGGTCCATGTAAGCCTAGGAGCTCGGGCAGTGCACCTTCATTGATATGCATGGCACGCTGCTGTCCTGCTCCTAAACGGTCACTTCCATTCAGGACTAAGCTAGTCCTGCATGGAAGATTGGTGAATCCGGAGGTCTAAAGATAAACTACAGCCCCCGAAGACTTCCTCTTTGATGGGTAATAAAAACTCATGAGGGTATCCCCTTTCCAGTAACATGCTGAAAATGTTTTCACATTTTCCCCTTAAATATTTATGGGGTACTGCACATTCTGGCAGCCCAAACTAGTTGGCCTTTGAAAATGTTTTTCTTACAATGTAATGAATGACAACTTGAAAAATGCAAGTAGTGATTTAAAAAAGTAGGTGTTCTGTGTATTTCTGATAGAAAGCATTTTTGTTTATAGTCCTTCCATAAGTCTACATCCAGAAAAACAATCTGGTTGTGGGACAAATGGTGGGTGAATTTTAAAAAGGAAGTAGAGAATTAAGAAATTGAATGAAGTCTGCAACCTCTGTATCAGAAGCTGTCGAAAGAATGAAAAGGATGAAAATGTCATCCAGGTAACAAAAAAGCAGTTGCCAACAGTCATAAATGGAAATAAATGTAAGTTCTTCCCCACCAGTATGTAACCAAAGTGGCTTAAATGGGGGCAAAAATGGCCCGCATGGCTAAGCCTCATGTTGCTTTAAAGTATTCTCCCTCAATAAGGATGAAGTTATTCATTAAAATGAGTTTCATTAGAGTGGTAATTAAATTAATCATGGAGTTGTTAAGATGATCAGGTCAAGTAAAGCGAAGTAAAAAAATACCAGGCCAGTCTCATGAGGAATGCTACTAAATAAGTTGTTAACATCTACTGTAAGGAAACTGCAATAATCATTGTATACATGTGGGGTGATCTTGGATAGGAAGTCCAGGAGTCTTTTAAGATGTACTTAACCTTAGATAGACAGTTTTTAAGTAAGTGGTCCACAAAAACTTCCAGGGAATATGTCTTTAAAGCCCTGGCTCCACAATCCACCTACAAGGGAGGCTGGAAATGTCTTTATGGACCTTTGTTATATCAAAAGCTACTGGTATCAAATGCTGAGGATTAGAGAGGAAATTGTAAGTGTCAACATTAACACAATATTGCATACTGGAGTCTTCTAAGAATAGGTCAAATTTCTTGTATCCAACAAAGATTTAATGGCCGCCGGCTGTAATGTAGTTGCCTGAGTGATGTAGCTTACTGAAAATGTGACCCACATAATCTAGTCTATCAGCCAGACAATTCCCCTTCCTTTGTCTGGCTTCATGATACATAGTGAGTCTTCATACGTTAAGTCTTGTAGTACTACTTTTCCATCAGTGAACAGGTTGTGATAAAAACTCTCTTTGTAGTTTTTTTCTGTTTCCTCAAACTGTTATTTTTTATCTGCTTATTTTAATTCCACTCTTCTGCACATTTATTAAAATAAGTTACTGTTTTAAATGCACAAAAATACCTCTGACTTGTCTGAATTTAATAAGTTAAAATATGAGCAGATTTTTTTGTAAGATTGATGGGCAGGTATAATATAACATTTTGAGGAAACAGAAAAAAACTACAATATTTTGTTCATAGAAATGGGTATGTATAAATTGCACATACACAGCAATGTGCAATCATGTAACATCAACAGTCATAAGTAAACAAGCTATGAATTTCAGTCACATATACATATCCTGTCATGGCAATGCTTAACAACTACAGGTTTATGTCATGCACTCTGCTCCTTACTGAACAGAGGAAACTCCTGTAAGCATCCTTACAGCAGATCCACAGTAAATCAGTGAATGTTCACATGTTAAAGGTACAGTTGTATGTCAATATGGCTTTGACTATGTGCAGAGACATGTACAATCATTAGTTAATGTGTACAGTTACTGGCGGGAGGTATGAGCTTATGTGAATAAGGAATGGATGTGGAAATGTAACAGAGCAAACATGGTGAATTGTACTTTACTAGATGACTTATCCTTACCAAGGTGCATACATTAATGCCACATTGACATTAGATGCAATCAGAAAAAACTGCCCACTGGCGTGACAAATCTTTATAAGGCCCCACATGGCATCAGCATTGTCAGCACATGGCACACAACAACACATCATGCCAGTGGGACAGCATGACAACTGTCATCCAAAACACATGGGAAGTGATATGTCCTTCTGTTGTACATATATTATATAGCAATCCAGAAATTTGAACCATACCATGGTGGTAGTGCTGGACTATAGAATACATCTCTTGTCTGTCAGTTTCTCTCAGTAAAACATATGTTTACAGGCTAATTGTTGCAGCACTAGCTGCAGATTAACTGCTACAATGCATAAACAGCTGAATATGGGAGGAAAGTGTAACGTGTTAATGTGTGTCATGCACACATCGAAACATAATTAAATGTCACACGGTGATATGTGCATGGTATGTTTGCACATGTAACATAATCATGGCAGCTATATGGCATGCATGCACAAGAGTGCATATACTGTCGAATCAATTATGTAGGAATCAGCATGTTGGCAGCACAGCACAAATGGAGCTCACCGAGGGACCAGCCTGATGACAATGAACCTCATGAATGATATCTCAGGCTATCTCCCTGAATGAGACACCCATAGCCTGTGTATTATCCTGGAAGAAGTTTCCCATCATGTCTTTCATCTGTGTTCAAAACACATTGGTCACAACTTATCAAATCTCATCCCGATAATAGTCTCTGTTCTGGTCCTGGCTTGTCTCTTTTGGGGTGCAGCAGGCTTGATGGCTTGAGCAGATGTGGGTACCTCATCATCAGTGTCTTTATGATCATCATCATCTGAGGACTCCAGCAATGCCCTGACATATTCTCATCATCTACATCTGATCAGTGATCATCCACAGGTCCAATGCTCTGTAAAGATGTATCAGAAAAAATGACAGAAATGAAAAGCAAATGTCTATTACACCACACATTCCCATGAAAATCACAACTGACTTTAAAATGAAACTGATGTGCACACCTGCAATCTAACATACTTTATTAACACCCCATCCACTTGTGAATTCTGCAAATACAAATATGAGACTGAATGTGTAGCTGCATATATTGAACCTCTTATTAAAGCACAGGTCGAGTTTGGTGCAAACATTAGCAAATAGCACAATTATAATCAACACAATTGCTGCTAGTGAATGCCTCCTAATACACAAAACACATTTCCTATGTCACTCTGTCTTTAGTTGTGGACATGTCTAATAGCAGAACTTGTCAGGCAGAATGTATCCATCACCAATGTGATCAGTTCAATCAAGGCCATGCAATGGCATACATAACACAGCTTACCAGTGAGAATCATGTCATGACCTGAACATTTGAATATTGGCTGGTCTAAAGCACACCAAGCATACAGAAACCGAGTACATGTAACATATTCTGACATTTGAATGGAACCATGCACAACGCTGCCTCATGCCACAAGGTGTTTGCCTTAGTAAACTGTTCATCAGTTTACCTGGCAGCATGTTATTATTCCCTTTCTTTTTCCCTTACATGTGTTTGCTGATCAGTTATGTCTCTGTGTGAATGTAAATTGTAATCATTGCACGTAATGACAAGTGACATTGTTAAAAAGGAGACAAACTGCAATGATAATATTGTGGAAACTAGGTAAGCCATATGACAAACATTGGAATCAGGCAGCATGGTAATTGGCTGAACCACATCAACATAATGAATGTAAAACTAACAAACACATATAATGTTCAATCATCACAACAGCATTGTATGTGTACAACTGTATGTGTGACCTATCTACAATTACTAGCAACTGGTATCCTGCAAAATGCAAACATCCTGATGATGCTTGGTGATTATGAAATGTTGCAAAGAAATGCCTTCCTGTACGATTTATCAACAGACACAGAATACAAGCATATTGTATTGTAGCAAAAGCACTCCAGAACCAAAGGGCATATGACACAGTCTGCTAACAACAGTGCTAATACTGACATACATTCAGTCTGTAAATAGGAAGACTATAGACAACAGATTGGTGACTTAGAGACACATCCATACATACAAGTACACCAACCAAGGCATTATAAGCAACAGTCAAAGCACTAGAGATTTGCATGTAAAACATTCCTCGGGATTCAATAAAGCATTTTTTTCCGTGCCAGAATAGTGCCGCAGCTTCTGCATGGAATATGGTTGCTGAGTGATTTAGTTAACAAGGCTGAGGGTGTGCACAAGCCTGCCGGCACTATTTTGGCACAGACACCACTGAATATTGCTAATTATCTCATTTGCTGGTGAAAACCACGTAATTGAGGTGAATTAGCGATTCGGTAAGCAGGCAGGCATCCATACTAGAACAGTGCCCATTGCAGAAATGTATTCGCTTACTGACCGTGTACATTTCTGAAAAAATGAAAACGGGCAGAAAAACTCAAAGTAAAGCATGTATTATGATCATTAGGCATGCCAATGGCCAAAAATATGGCCATTGGCATGGAAAATAGTTGCAAAATTATAAAAATCAAATTTTTGTTTTGGCTGATTTCAACTGTTTAAGCATAGCGCAGCAGCACACAAATGAGATCATGCAGAAAATAAAGAAAAAATGTGAAGAGACAATTTTAAGTGAAATCTACAGTTTGCCATTATAGTGGATTGCATGCAGAATCAAAACAATAACAAATAACACTGGCTGCTAAGGAGAAAGACTTTGGTGTAGTGATGTAACAAGAGACTAAGGCAGTGGGGTATGCAGATAAGCAAAATTTACTGAATAGCAAAATGGGAGACCATTATCTGGATGCACCTAACTGTACAGGAGCTATAAGGCAGTGGTGTAAGCAGGAGAAGCAGCTGACATGAAAAGGGGGTGTGTCATGCTTGGTGTAAGCACATTGGATCTCCATGGCTTCCATTTGATCTTAGCTAAGCACAGCTAAGCAAGGGTGTGTGTCTGAGGCTGTGTTTACTTATTCCATGAAATGGGGAGTGTGTTCACATCTGGGGAATGGCCATTTCTGTTTAAAAGTGTTTACTTTAACTAAACACATTTGCATGGTGTGCACCCGCTATTAAATAAAAAAATAAATAAATAAATAACCTGGAAATAGCAGAACTGTCTACATTTGGGCAGTGGGTTTGTGCAGCATGCCTCAGAGCTAGAAAAGGTGCAGAAATGGGAAATAGCAGAATAAAAGCAATCAAGTACAAATAATATAGCTGGCAGCTGGAATGTATCATAGTCAGCCAATCATGCAGGCAGCATCTGCAGCACAACAGTATAAACTATGCAAACACCGTTCAGTCTGTTTTTTTCACACAAACTCTGCACCATTGGTGTACACACTGAGGGGAATTTTAATCAACAAAATGTTAGAGGCTGTTGTCGCTTTGATACATCAGTATGTCCTTGAGGGGGAGGCAGTGAGGAAGATAATGCTGACAACTGCCACAGACTGAGGAGGAAGAGAAGAGTGTTTAGACTCGGGGTAACCTAGCAGGGGATACATGATCTGGAGATACTAGAGCGCTACAGAGAGTGGACAGGGACATACTACAGCAACTCATCAAGCTGTGCAGACCTCACGTCAGACCCAGAGCCAACCGAGGGGAACCCATTCCAGTAGATACTAAGGTATGTGTAGCCTTAGGAATACTAGCTACAGGTACTTTCTAAAGACCTACTGGGGACATCGTGGGGGTGTCACAAGCATCTGCATCCAGGGTACTCCAACAGTTCCTGGATGCCATTGTTACCACATGCCGGTGAGCACATTTACTTCCCCAGCACCCATGAGGAGAGGACCAGCAATATGTGCATTTTCCACCATGTAGCAGACTACCCGGAGGTACTGGGTGCCATAGACTGCACGCACATCCACATCAAAGCACCATCCGATGAACAGGGTAGGGTCTACTTAACTGCAAGGGTTTTCACTCCATCAGCTCCGAGGTTATGTGCAATGCCCAAGGCATTATCATTAATGTGTGTGCTGGCAACCGTAGAAACTATCACAACTCACATCTGACATTCCTCACAGCTTTACCTTGGATTTGCGAAGGGGGACATCCCATATGGCCATCTGGTGGGGCATTCTGGCTATGCACTGGAGCCGTGGATGATGACACCCATCAGAAATGCACACACACCAACTCAAGAATGCCATAATGAGGCACACGCACAAACCAGGGTCATTAAGACCACCTTACCACTTATCCACAACTTGTACTTATCCAGATGTCTTAGCAGGTCCAGAGGAATAATTAAAGACTGCACTCACCCTGCTTACAAGCTGTTCCTGCATCTATCATCTGGAAAGCACATCCGAAGCATACGTTGCAGAACTACAAGATTCATGAACAGCTTCTTCCCTAATGTCATCAGGCTGCTAAACTCTAATAAGCGCTACACTCCATAATGTGCAACTGGGTCAGTAGGAACTGTCTCAATTTGTGCAAGTACCTGGTTACCAGTCTCACCTAATACTTAGTACAATATTTACCATGTCTGTAACTTATAGGCCATCTAGGGCAGTAACAATGCAGTAAAATATCTCTTCCTTCAGTGCAATGCATGCAAATCCATAAATTAACCATAGTGCAATATTCTAAGGTCCATAGTGCAATACTCTAATGTTCACAGTGGAATACTCAATGTCTTTTTCTGTACAAGTATCAATGCAATGTCTTAACCGAGTACCTGTGCAATACAAAAGTCCCATGGAAGTAAGTGTTCAGTTCAAAAAGTGTTAAAAAGTGTTTCTAATTATGTGCAATATTAGTCTATCTACCTGCATGTCTGTAATGTAATTGCCAGGTGTTACATGTGTAAATGTCTGGGAAAATAGTCTATATGTTGTCCGCACATTGAGTCTGGAGATACGGAATTGTGTTCAGTTTTTGCACTTGTGTGATTTCTGAATGACAATAAAGTTTACTTTGACTTTGACTTTGACTTATAGAGCATGTGTTTGGGATGCTCAAGTCATGGTTCCACTGCCTTGACATATCTGGTGGAGCCCTGCAGTACTGTCCAGCCACATGTGCACACATGTTCATAGTATGTGACATGCTACACTCTATGATCCTGTGGAAACAGCTGTGGCAGGAACAAAATGGGGAAGGCCACACAGAATCCCACCATTGCCAAGGTCCCCACAGGCACAGAGGGAGTCAGAAAAGAAACTGCCTGAGCCAGCTCCTACAGGCAGATGGAGGCGTGCCCAGTATGCCCTGGCCTTGGCAAGGAGACAACACATAGCACACAGAATGACATTGTAGGGACCCAGGGACTGACACCTCTCTCTGACTCATGCACACAGTAAAATGGATGCCACACGCATCACACTACCTGTACATTACAATGTATAGGCAGTGTACTGTGGGCATCTGACATACGCAGCTCTCAAGCACTGTCCTCACAACTGCTGCAGGCACAAGGTTGTCAGTCTTCTTAACAATAAATGAATGGAGTAGAATGTTCTGGTAGCATATCTATGGTATCGCTGCATGCATGCAAGGTAATGGGGTGGCCTACTGGGATAGCAGCAGACAACTGAAAGCTATGTGGGACACCAGGAAATGGTTTCCCAATACCAGCTCCCCCACACTATGCAGTAGTACCCAAGGTGGCAAATCCCACTGTAGTATATGCGGGGGGCCAACTGACTAGGGGGTCATAGGTCACAGGCATGGATGTCAGTCTGGGGGTACCATACTCACCCCACAGCCTTACCCAGCAAGTCAGCCATAGAAAACCATAAGGAAATGTCTGGCAAAGTCCCACAAATGGCAACAATGATGAAATACCGCCCTACAGACTTACACAGTGATAGTACAGCAGGTCTTGCAGTTGCAGTAAGGATCTGAAGGGTAAGAAGTCTGAAATTCAAATGTATGCCATTACAATCTGACCTGTGGTCTTTATTGATATGCCTCTAGTCTCCAAGACAGGGCACACTACTATGCTAAATGGAACCAAAATGTAAAGCAAATATCATCAAGGTCTGTGCGAATGTATACAGTTGACAGGTGTGCCCCCCACACCCATATTCCAATAGAAGTGGAGTAACATGTATGTTTGTAGGGAAATAGCAGCAGAGCACACATTGTCAGGGCTGTCCCAATCAATATGATAACTTGTTGCATGTCCACAATATGCAGGGGGTCAATGAGCTATGTAGATGTGTGTCTAATACTGTCAAGATGTGGCCAGCACTTACTCCCGGCTGTAGTATCCCAGTAGCCTAGGTACAGTACTGTGGTTGACAGGGCCATGTTCCAAGAACTGCAGTGCCATCTATTCTGCATGTCAGCTACACCTATGGTAGGAGTTTTACACACTGACCAGATATCAATATCTGTTAATGCAGGAAAACAGGACAGGTCATGGATAGGTACACACACATATGGACAGTACACAGCTTGGTGTAACCTACACAGTGCCTACCCTACCTCTCAACTGTACCGACCTATTGCAGAATGCCCAGAAGTTTGCATCATATTTGTAGTTTGTATATCACGAAATAGCGGTTGTCTGGCAATTCATTGGCAAATCACGTAAGACTAAGGTTAGAAAATAATGACAGATTGTAGTGTCAAACTTCATACCCTATAGAAACACACATGCTAATGCAAAACCTGTTATTGAATTACCTTTCTAGGTTTGTAAGGCCAATACTTAAAAATGGTCCCTATATTTAGGCCTCTGTCCCCCAATTACTTATGGCTTTGTCCAGATGTCTGGCTCTGAGAAGTTGAGAGGTATGGTGCCTAGTAAGACAGCAGGTACCTGAAGGTCAGTGTAATGCTAGTTTATAAAAGGCTGCCACCTTTCTGGTGTCAGCACTGACAAAATGTCACTGGCCAACAGCCATACCCCTGGAATGACACAGGTGTCACAGATGGAGTACAAGTATGCCTTGTACATCTGTTCTGCTTGTCCTAACATTGTATTTGCCTGCCAACTATTTGCAAAACAAGAAAGGGCCATGTCAAAACAGCTGTGGCAGACAGTGGGGAAGCAGACATCATACCCATAAAAGCAAACAAGCAATTATCAAACTGGTCTCCCAACTGTCTATGTTTGGCAGGACATTATTAACACCCTGTCCTCATGTTTGGGGCTTTGTCTGGCTGTCATATTTGGGCTAATCCTGATGGCAGTCTGTGATGGTATGACAGCTAGGCCTACATGTGACCTCATAATAACATATAGCAACACAAACCATTTAAGGACCACAGCAAATGGAGTGGTGCAATGATGGACAATCTGCTAAATAGGTGCACATAGGTATGAAGTCCACAACCTTATGTGTGCTGTAACAGTATGTACCCCGCTCACATCAGAATTACAAATACATAGCAGACACTGTGGCCATAGCCTGTGACTGGACTGCCGAAGGACAAAGAGACACACATAAGGGGAAGGGTAACCACTGGCCAGACAAATGGAGAATGTGCATACCAGAACAAATTGTGCATTAACATAGGTGCCATGCAATGCATGAAGTCAGTAAACATCACCTGCAAATACACAACACACAACCATGTAAGTGGAGGTCTGCAACAAAACATAAACACAAACAATGGACACCTCAGAGGAAAAATCACATGAGAACCCCACAGACCTAGACATGACAGAGACCATTTAGACTCGACACACCAGGGTCTTGAAAACACCAAGGCCGTACCCCAGACCCCAAACACCTACCCTACACAGATAGGCTAACAGCACTGTCCCTCTAAACCATTCCATACATACTCTGCTGAGGTGATCCCGCCTGGCATACAAAGCAATCCAGACCTTGACTTGACTGTTGCACATTTGGAACTCAAGGCTCATTCCATCAACCTGTAGGCACTGCATCAACCTGGGCTGTGATATCAGTATGGCTTATCAGTGGGACAGATATGTGTACTACACACTCCCCCATCTGCGGAATACACTCCTTGTCAACAGCAAACCAAGTTCCTCAATACCCCTGGTGATGTGCTTCCTGTATAAGTGCACAGGAAACACAAAATACAGTCCTGTAATTCCTCCTGTGTCCCTGCTGAACAGGGGATCTGTGTGCTGACCTGTCATAACATGGGCTACACTCTGTGTGAGTAATAAGGGCTTTAGGGCCAATACCCTACTAACATCATAGCAAACAATCAAACTATACACAACTGTCTGTCAGTGGTTCACCACATTACTCTGTGCTACTCTGCCACTGACATACCTGAAAGTCACAGTGCTCTCTGGAATATACTACACATATAATGGACATTGATGCACAGTAGAATGCACTTGTACCCACACCCATACCTCTCAACCTCTGGCAGCAAGAAATCTGGACAAGGTCATAAATAAAAGTGGGACAAAGACCCAATGATAGGCACATGTTGTAAATATTGCCCTTACATACTGAGAAAGATGGTAGAATAACAGTTTTTGCATTAGCAGGAATTGTCTGAAGTTTATGAGGTCTGAAACACTAATGTCTGTCATTATTTTGTAGCATCAGTCTTCAAGTATATGCAACTAACTTGCCATAAAAACACAAGTTCATGTAGACCAGGCGGAACTTCTAGACAAACACCTGGACAATCTGCCAAAAAATGTACAGTTGAGAGGTATAGCCACACCAGGATATGACTTTTCAGGTAAGAAGAATACCACACAATGAGGAGATCCCCAGCCAGTATATCACCAAGTTACTGGACTATTTACACAGCTTCTTCAGTCAACCTGCTGTAGCCACACCTCTCAACTGGTCTTTGTGGGCAAGAATGTATATAGTCAGGCTCATAATATTGGTCTGTGGGTCATAAATCTTGTATTCCACTGGTAAAGCACTGTGATGATCTGAGGATGTCTGTTACTCTGTCACTAGGTAATGACACAATATATTTCATTGTCAGACTTCAGATATGTCAGAAAATTTCTGCTAAAACAAACCCAGTACCTCTAGGAAAGTCCTGTTTACTTTTGAGAAGTATGGCTGTAGCACACAAAACCCCTAACCAGAGTACACCTATCTCTGGAATGGAGTCCAACTCTCACTATAGACAGTCACACTAGGCATGATCCTACACTTGAGAATCACAGGCCATGTCAAACCCACATTGGACTATATAACTGTATTGTGCATATAAGTCTTTGCATGCAGACAGCTATGTAGACTCTAAATGTCCCTACACACACCCATCAGACAAGATTACCCTCAGCTAGCTGTAGGTGGCCCATATGTGACATATATGCATCTGTTGCATGTGATGCACTGACATATATATGGGCAACTTATAACAATATTTCAAGTATACACACACATAGACATGGGGAAGAGAGAGACAGACAGTGATAGAGAGAGAGGGAGAGAGAGCGAGAGACACAGGGGGACACATAGAGAGTAAGTCATACACATGGATACCCTGAATGGCATAGAGTGATGTCCTGCTGTGGACAGTGGCATACCGGTCGTAACCAGTCACACATGCCAGCATGAAGGCAAGCTCCATTGTCTAATATAACTGAGGTGGGGTTATAATATCACATCACCTGCCTTTGTGTGTGTGTGTGTGTGTGTGTGTGTGTGTGTGTGTGTGTGTGTGTGTGTGTGTGTGTGTATGTGTGTGTTTATGTGTGTGTGTCTGTAGGTTTAAGTATTAGGAGGCCATTCCCACTCAGTACACTTCCCATTGCCCTACTTCACAAGATCAGCTGCTATCATTCACATTAGAAGTACCTTTGGGCACTTGTCAGCCCTATAAGCTCTGTAGCTTGTGCAATAACTGCATAACACTGTAGTACGAATGACTAGATAGGCAGAGATTCTATTCCCAGTTCTGGCAAATGTGTGTGTGTCTACAAGTGTCTGTATGTTTGTGGGCTGAAGTATTTTGAGGACTTTCCCACCCACAACACTTCCCAGTGCCCTACTTTAGCAGTTCTGCTGATGTCATTCACCTTAGAAGTACCTTTGGGCACTTGTCAGCCCTGTAAGCTTTGTAGTGCATGTGATAACTGTGTAACACTATAATACAAATAGCTAGATAGACAGGTGTTCTAATACAAGTCCTGAAAAAGATAAGTGTGTATGTGTGTGTGTGTGTGTGTGTGTGTGTGTGTGTGTGTGTGTGTGTGTGTGTGTGTGTGTGTGTGTGTGTTTTCATAGGTGAAGCAGTTTTAGGCCATTCCCAAACACTACACTTCCTACTGCCCTACTTTAGCAATCCTGCTGATGTCATTCCCCTCAGAAGTACCTTTGGACAACCCTCAGCCATGTAAGCTCAGTGGTGCATGCAGCAACTATGTAACAGTATAGCCCCCACTACCTCTACATTTATTCTAACCCCAGTTCACCTGCTCACACCTTCCTCCAATCAAAGACCTCTCATACACAACCCCTATAATTTTTTTTACCTTAAAAAAGTGCATAGTATCTACTTGCCATGCATTCACACTCGCACCCATACTTGAACCCCGAAACCACTAAGACCCAACCACTAGTCCCTCATAAAATACCATTAATCCTAGGATTTCTCTTCCTAACCCTCACATATCTAACAAACATCACGCCATTATATACAAACACATCACTAGAAAACACATCATTCCACATAACACTTTCTCACACAAATATACACTCACACATTTTCTTTTCTATCTCTTCTACATTTATTTAAAGACAGCTTAAACCTACACATTCATAAGTCTCACATAACACCATCTTACACTAGAAAAACATAATTTAGATCCAACATAGATAAAGTGCACACAATTAAACACATACTGTTTATCACTAAAAATCTACTTATATCTGGAGACATACACATAAACCCTGCACCACAAAATTCTCTACTCTCTGCTAGGTAAATTTCTGACCTATTGATTCTGAATGCCAACATCAGAAGTATCTCTAACAAACTTTCTGACCTACATGCATTTATAGCTCACTACTCCCCTGACATACTAACCATTACTGAGATGTGGCTAAAACCTAGTACCCAAAATGAATAAATTCTCCCACCAGGATATAATATCCTAAGACTGGATAAAGTGGGCAAAAAGGGAGGTGGAGTTGCTATCCTCTACAAAAATACAATCAAAATCAAACCTCCACAAACCCCCATACCTAAATTTCAAAATGCCAAAACCTTAGGTCCAACCCTAAGCATAAATGACACAAAAGCTATCATCATTCTCTGCTGTTATATTCCCCCAGGTAATAACTCTCTCATAATTGAAGAAATGTTACAATGGGCCACATAATATTGCACTGATAGCGGCATGTTAATGCTGAAACTGGTATGCTTTTGTAGTGTTTTTATACAGTAACACTGGAGCTGCCACATTAAAGTTTTTTTTTCACTCTTATGGTGCTGGCCATTTTGTGGTTGTGCTTACAGTTTTCTTGGCCTGTGCATCTACCGTATGTGTGGTCCATTCTGTTGATTTACAAAGATAATCTCCCCCAAAAAAACATCTTACCAGGTGACCTGAACACAGATTGGTCAGCCTGTACCTCTAACAGCCCCACTAACCATATTAATCTTTACAGTTTTACCCAACTTATCCAATAACCCACTAAAAGTGACAAAAAACACAGTCTATTCTAGATTCGACACTAGTTAACTCCCCCAAACAAAACTTTCAGACAGGATGTCTTCCTGATGGTCTTAGTGACCATCTCCCCACCTTCCTCCTGTGAAAACATACCAAAATAGCCAAACCCATTGATTTTAGACAAGTCAGAGATGATCGTAAACTAAATGTACAAGAACTAAACAGTATTCTAAAACATAATAACTGGAAACCACTGCAAATCCTAAATCTAGACCAAGCCATTGACTACTTCAAAAATATTCTCATCAATATCCTTGATTGATTCACATCAATTAGGAAAATATAAGCCAAGTCAAACTATGCACCATGGCTAACTAGGGAAACTGGAGCCCTTCTAAAGTCAAGGGATAAGGCTTGGAGAATTTTTAAGAAATACAATACTAGCCTAGCCAAACAAAGTTACCTACAACTTAGAAATCAGGCCAAGAGACAAACTAAACTCAATATACAAAATTACTTCCTCAATATCCAAAACAAACATTCAAAAGATCCACAAAAGTTTTGGCATGCCATTAACTGTCTCCTAAAACCAGGCAGAACTACCAGTCCTACTCCTAACTCCATGAATGACAAGGACATTGCCTCCCAATTCAATCAGCACTTCACAAAATTCATCTGAACACTATTCTCCCAACTATCCAAAAACAGCCATACATATAACTCAACCAAATGCCCTGGCAACTTCCCATTGTTTATGCTCTCTCCCGCTAGCACCTAAACAATTAAAAAACACCTACTAAAAGTGAAACCTATAACCCTTGCTGCTGACAATCTACCAGCCAACTTCCTAAAAATAGCTGCTGAATCCTTATCCTACCCTATTTCTATTCTTATCAATCACTTCATACAAGAAACATATGTCCCACAGCTATGGAAGGTATCATACATTATTGCACTACATAACGACAGAAACTTTTATAAATACTCAAATTATCATCCCATTGTCATTCTATCCCCCTTATCTAAAATAGTAGAGAAATGTATACATTGTCAGGTAACACAATTCCTAAACTCACACCATCTCCTCTTCCCCACACAGCATGGCTTATGACAACACCATAGCACAATCACTGCTCTGGTCTCTTTCACCAATCTGATCAACCAACATAGAAATAATAACTTTGTATCTGCAATATTTCTAGACCTCTCCAAAGCATTTGACATGGTTTCACATTCCTTACTACTAGACACCTTGACATCCCTGTCCTTTTCCCCTTCTGCTATAGCCTGGTTTAAAAGCTATCTGTCAAATAGGCAACAATCTGTCCAATGGCAAAGTGTACTATCCCCTTACTCCCAGTTACCATAGGTGTACCACAAGGCTCCATATTAGGCCCACTTTTTTTCTCCATATTTATCAATAATCTCCATACCACCACACAGTATGCCTCACTTATACAATATGCTGATGATTCAACTCTTATCTGTTCAGCTCCTTCACTTCCCACCCTTTGACAACTCACCCAGGAATCCTTTAGTTCCATGGAAAGTTGGATCACTTAGATACAACTTATCATAACCACTAATAAAACCAAATTACTACTTTTACCCCCAACAAAACCATTTCCACCCTCTATCCTTCACTATCTGCTCCAGAAATGGCACTATTATCTCTCCTTCTGACCATACTAAACTCCTTGGCATTGAAATTGACAAAAATCTACACTTCAATGGCCACATTTCACAAGCTATCAAAAAAGTTCATAAAAAATGGGAACGCTATATAGGCACAGGAAATCCCTCTTGAAACAAGCATAGATTACCTCAGCCCAAACTCACCTCTTGTCTACCTTAATGTATGCTGCTATGCTGCTCCAATTCTTACCCAGATTCAAAAACTTGACCTTGCCAGACTCAAATCATGTTATAATAAAATTGCCAAGTATGCAAACAACTCCACCTTTAGAACCCACCATTGCCAGGCTCTAAGGGAACTGCAATAGCTGGAACTTCCCCAGCTACTAACCTATCCCCAATTAGTCATTGCCTATAATGTGATAACACATCTAGAAAAAAACCCTGCACTAGGCCAACTGCTCACCTACTATAATACAAATCATCCTCTCCAATCTTCCAACAAACCCCCTCCTCGTTATCTCTAGGGCTAACAATACTGCAGGAAAAGCACTGTTCTTCCACCCCATAGCTAGAACCTGGAAAAATCTTCTTCCTGCTCTGATTTCTGCTCCTACCTCTTCTCACTTTAAAAACTCACTTAGAACACACTTAAAGAATAGGTGGCTATACCCATGTATTACATAAGTCCTCATATTATTCCATGTATATACCTCACTTCCTAATATACCTACTGGAATATATATTACAGTCTAGGTCTTCTCCTAATGCTTATTGAATTTGTATACTTATTCTGTTGTTAACCATCTGTAACTATTTTTCCTGTATATATAGATCTTGCTATGTCTTCTGCTGTACACTGTATGCTTAACATATTGTTTGAAAATTCTCTGTATACTGTATTTTAATATATTGTGTAAAATTTTTACTTACTGTGGAGCTTTTCTCCCCGGGCCTGCACTGAAAATGGACCTGTGTCCAGTTGAACCATCCAGATTAACAAATGTAAAATAAATAAAATAAATAAATACAAATAACTAGATAGGCAGAGGTTATATTCTCAGTTCTGGCAAATGTGTGTGCATATAAGTGTATGTACAAGAGTTTGTAAGTGTGTATGTTTGTAGGCTGAAGTATTTTGAGGACTTTCCCACCCTCAACACTTCCCAGTGCCCTACTTTAGAAATCCTGCTGATGTCATTGCCCTTAGAGGTACTCAGCCCTCTAAGCTCTGTGGCCAATGTAATAACTAAGTAACAGTATAGTACAGATAACTAAATAGGCAGGGGTCTACACACAGTCATGGCAAATGTGTGTGTGTGTGTGTGTGTGTGTGTGTGTGTGTGTGTGTGTGTGTGTGTGTGTGTGTGTGTGTGTGTGTGTCTGTGTATGTGTATGTGTGAAGGTGTTTGTAAGGCTGTATGTTTGTAGGGTAATGTATGTTGATGTCCTTCCCACACAGTACATTTCACATTGTCATACTTTACAAGGGCTTTTGATGTAATCACATAAGACATACCTTGTGGCACTGTTAAATCCTATAGGCTCTGTAACACTTGTGATAATGACATAACACTGTAGTACACATAACTAAATAGGTAGGGGTTCTAAACTCAATACTGGCAACTGTGATACTGTGTGTGTGAGGATCATATCATCCCTGTGTGTGTGCTTGGGTGAGATTCATATTCTCTGGGGGTGTGGGTTGTACCATCTTGAAGCATGTACCACCCAGTACACGTCCCATTGCCCTACTTTACCAGGCCTGCTAATGTCATTCACCTTAGATGTACCTGTATACACTTGCCAGCTGTCTAAGGTCTGTGGCATGTGCAATAACTGTGTAATACTATAGTGGAAATAATTAGATAGGTAGGGGTTCTAATCTCAATACTGCAACTATAGTAGTGTGTGAAGTATATCCCCTGTGGCTCTTGTGTGTGTAGGATATACCATTTTAAGGCTGGTTGACCCCCTACCCATGTCATTACTTTACAGAGTTTGTTAATGGCATCTGCCTCAAATGCACCTTATAACACTATACAGCCTATACTGGTCATCTGTACAAATCCACATGGGATATCTAGATGTTTGTAACCTATAAGTGGTCTCTGTCCCCAAACAATGAGCATTCCTGTGATATCATTACCAAATATGTCATAGTTGCCATAGTGACACACATGCCAGCATCAGACATCGTACCTGACTGACACATCATGCTAATACAAAGTTTGTCACTCTATCACTTATGCTGGTTTGTAGAAGCAGTAGACGAGACTAATCTCTATGTCTGGTGGGTTATCCCACCATCCATGAAGGCATTCACAAGATTACCTGTTGTAAGAGGTTGTGTGTTATGTCCCAGGCATTTAATCTATGTGGAACATGTCATGTGTATGCAGCACTATAATACATGCAATTGGATACATAGGGTTACTAATATGTCTATTCACAATTGTGTATGCGTTTCTTTATGCCCAGCCCCTGCGGCTGTCATTAGTGTGTGTATGTGATGGCTATACCATTGTGTGTGCCTCTTCCACCCTGTGAATTCCCCCGGTGCCAACTTAGTATCAGCCCATACAGATGTCATGTACTGTACAAGCACAGTTACACAGTTTCTAACACCAAGCCACTGTGGTGCATGCAATGGTCATATCACTGTGTCCATCTACTCTGAGAAGTGTCACTTCCATGTACATGTGTGTTTCAATGAATGTCCCCATGCAGTGGTGTGTATGTGTGTGTGTGTATGTGTGTGTGTGTGTGTGTGTGTGTGTGTGTGTGTGTGTGTGTGTGTGTGTGTGTGTGTGTGTGTGTGTGTGTGTGTGTGTGTGCATCTGTGTGTGTGTGTGTGTGTGTGTGTGTGTGTGTGTGTGTGTGTGTGTGTGTCAGATGGCTCTAACATGTTAAGAACCTCTGAACCCACCATTGGCAATCCTAACAGCCCCTATAATTGTCACCCACTTCAGTAGTAGTGGCAGACACTGTCACACTACAGTACTATTGTGCTATTTGTGATATGTATCTAGTGCTATTGTTCTTAAGACTGTGCAGGTAGGGGCTGTGCTCAGCCCTTCATCAGCTGCCCCATGTACAGGACTATTACTCTGTGTGCACTACCAGCATTAGAGGCCAGACATGCATATGAGATAGCAGACATTCATTCTGTTGATTGTCAGGTTAGACTAACACAGCCTGACCTATGTCCAGAATACATACCCCAAACCTGTCATACACAGTACCAGGCATACCCTCATCAACTGCATGATGGTTGAGTGGATGGGACAGAAATGACAGGGGCAACAGGTGCTGATAGTCATTGCTTCAACTGCAACAGATTCAGCTAAGCTTGTGAGGGACCTGGTGCCAGTACCCAAGTAATCTCCTCTGTATGTTTGGGCCTGCGGTCCTACAGAACACCCAGGTAACACATATGAAGACTAGTTGACTGTGTCAAGGGTATGTATGCAAGATCATACTATCTGCCACAATTGACCCTCACACACTGTTGCATGGAAACACACCTGGTAAACGTATACATATAAAGCTGTACCTTGGCTATGAAATGATCACTGTGTTTCCACTCTGCCTTACTCATCATTGCTACTGTCAGCAGGCCCACAGCCTGCAGACATACAGACAGCTGGAACACAACCAGAATACAGTGTGTGACACTACAGTCAGTCAGCAGTACTAACAGCAATAATGCATCATGGATAACAAAGCACATACACCTCGTAGTGTACCCCTAACTACTGCCAGCAGACAGCACCTTACACAGCATGACATTGCTACACTGTACTATAGTCATTCTGTGTATCAGACCCAAATGAGCATGTTCATGCATCGATAGTATGGATAGCAGGGTTGAGGCACAAGTATCATCACATGCACAGGGTGGTGTTGGATTGCCAGAGGCCTAGGCTGGGCCATATGGCTGACATCGTGTGTGTGTGTGTTTCTGGAGAGGTGGTGTTCAACTGGGCCGTGCAGAAGAGCTGTGCGTGTCTGATGGTAACCGGACTGTGATAGGGATGTGTGAGTGCTTGTCTGCACACTATCAAGCCATGTGGATGCCCGACACAGGGCTATTTTGGACAGCCATGGGCTGTACATGGCAGGATATATGGTTCACTGTCTCCCGGCAAGGACACGGGAACTGGTTCTGGCAGGCATATCACTGGCACCACCAGTCTCAAGGACAGATGCAGTACTACTCCCCGATGGTGACTGCTGTCTGCTGGATCCACGTCCTTGATGGGAATGGCCAGGACAATGTGCCTATGGCCTGCTCTGGTGTGGTGTGGACAGTACCCTCCTATTGGTAGTGCTGTTGCTGCTGCTACATGACTGTGAATGTGCATGGCCATGTGGGCTCTCAGGTGATCATGTTGCTGACTTATATCCACCTGGCCAATGGCGTATTCCCACCACATACTCAAGCACACACATTGCACGGTCGAGCAGTGACAATGTCTTACCCCAATGTCTATCCATGACATTGGCAAGATGATATATGGCAATACATGGAGGTCATCACACATGGCAGGAAGTGCTGCATTCATGACCCTAAGCATCTGTATGGTGTTGCGGTCAGTATGCGCCTGTGCCTCCATGACAGACTGTAACATGCATCTGGTGACACCTGTTGTGGCACTTGTGACAGGGGCTTGATGTGCAACAGTCCTCCGTCGAGCACCCCTGTCCATCTGCCTGTGTGTTTTCCCGCCTGCTCTCTGGCTATGGCTGGCATCTACAGTCACTCTCACCATAGTCAACACACTAGCCTGTTCCATGCCACTACCCTCAACCTGTCCATTATCCATGGCTGCTGGGGAATGGGTATGTGTGGGCATACTGACTGTGTGCAAGGACATGGTGGGTGAAAGTGGAATACCAAACAATGGTACATATACAGGCACCAACAACCCCATCTGTGCCTCACTATGACCACCAACATCATGGAAGGCCGCTAAGACACTGACATCAGGTTGTGAGGGGGAGAGACACCAACCCCCATGTTCACTTGTGAGGGGAAGACAACATATGTAAATTAATATCCTGCAATATGTTTGCTGATATACATATACACCCATATACACACACACACACCCACACACACACACGCACACACACACACACACACACACACACACACACACACACACACACACACACACACACACACACACACACACACACAGCTTTGACATCTATGGGCCCATCAGGGCAGACATTCCGGTAGTTATGCCTGCCACAATCCATCTCTTTCACAGCTGCTGTAAGACCCACAACAAAAAGTGACAAATCCTACTGTGTGATGGGCCTAGTAACAGAATGGTAATTGTGACCAAGACCAAGGCAATTGGAGTGAGCTATACAGTGTCACCTAGTGCATATGCATGTACTGTAAGAGCTGATTTACTGCTATACAGATCACACACAATGGCAAGGTGTAACAATATGTGATGACAACTGATGAAGGAACAAGACTATACACTATCACTGCAGTACTTACACAGTTCAGACTCACAGGGATTCACTTCAGACAATATTGCAGGACAGTCTGCAATACATACAGGAAATATGTAAAGTACTAGGTGCATAGCCTCATAAGATGATACCAGGCTATTGGCCATGATGCCCTCATAAGCCTGGGCCAAACTTTTGCCTTCTTTCAAAGCCAGCACTTGTTTCCCCTGTCCAGCTGGGACACATGGGGGGTCTCAGAGGTGTCTCATCAATTTTCCATGCAGTTGTTCAGCTTCTTCTTCAAGGGGGCTATACACGTACTCTGCTAGACATGGGGAGGGAGTGTATTTTACAGACAATGTATTGTATGGGACACTACACTATCCCACCAACAAGTACTATACATGTCACAGACCACGTGAGGGCCTTGTGTGCATGTTGCATGAGTGGGGTTTGTCTTACAGATATGCAGAAACACCATCAAGGCTGGTTTGGAAATAGCCTTGTATGCCAGACATAGGTCACCTATGATCAGTCTGTATGAGACTGAGTACATGGACAGGGCTTTTAGCCTATTTGTATAGGATAGGTGTTGTGTTGCAGACCCTCGATTTGCCTGGTCAGGAACCTCTGTGATCTCTGCAACTGCTGCATTTGCTTGGCAAGGTAAATGCCAAAGGAGCCATTGTACTTGGTAATAAGTTTGATAAGGATGGAGTGCAGGGATGTTGTGGCTTCCTGGTTCCTGGATGACATACCTGTATTTGTGAGGTCGGCCATGTAGACAGACCTCTGTACAATGGTGTCCACACAGTGAGAAATTGTCAGGTTGCTACCATCCTTGGTGCACAAGTTGCCTTACACCTGATTGCATGCTCAGTACATTATTAGTGTCATAATTAGCATGGATGACATCAGCCACAGCAGGGGGAATGAAGCATCTCCTGGCATTCAGTTTGCAGCAATGCTTCTTGCACCAGTCATTAATTTGGGTGAGGGCCTCTTGGCGGATGATCACTTCAGTAGGATAATGTAAGACAGCGGCCAGCATGCAAGCATCTGTAAACCTTGTCAGCCACAGACCACTGCTTTTGTCTTTTACCTCAGATACGAATATCTCAAAGAGTAGAGTCCCTCAGACCGATCCTTGGGGTACACCACTCTGGAAGACTTAACTACTACAGGTGGGTTCTACTACTCTGACCGAGTGAATACTGTCATTGAGCCAGTTAGCTGCCCATTTGGTAACATACAGGTTGATGCCTAGCTGTGTAGGCATATGTATCCTGGTCACCTGGGGATTATTGTGAGAAAACTGGACTAGATGAAGGTAGGCATTATTCATCATCTTCCCCTCGTCCTTGTGTTTGTTGACCACTTCAAAGAAGTTTACCAGATTTAACAGGCCTAATGTCCCTTTAACAATACCACACTGTGTGGGCTCAGGGATTTTGATGTTGCCCATGTCCCTGTTCATAATGTCCTTGATACTGCCTTCCATGCCCCTGCAGAGCAATCTAGTTAGGCTGATGTTCATATGATTGGCTGGGTCAGTGGATTGCTCCACCTTTGTGTATAGGGATAACAGTGTCTGTCCTTTGTGCAGATGGGATGACATTGGTGCTCAGGCTTTGGTTGACTACAATGTGTACTGGAACTGAGAGCTCTTGCCTGAGTTCATGTAGGATGAAGCCAGGGATGGTATCAGGCCTATGGAGACTTCTGTGTGTTGCCTTTGAGAGGGCATTATGGACCTGCTTCTTGAAGATGAGGGGAGGGGAGGAGGTGCATGCATGCACATGTGTATCAATGGGGGGACGGGGGGCGACGTTTCCACTTCACCTGTCTGCAGCAGGTTGCCTATATCTATGCCATATGTGTATGTGGTATTATTGACCACCACTAAAGAGCAGATTTGCCTGTGGGATTGCTGACACGTGCAGAAGACCTAGTGACTGCCCTTGATGGATGTGTTCAATCTGCACTCAAAGATAGCCTTACGGTAATTCACCTGTGACCTAATTTGCTTATTCAGACCAAGATGACATTGCATCCAATAAGGCACCTGCTCCTTCTTGGTCCTGTCCTGCAATTATTTCCAACTATTATGGTATTTGTGTATTGCTGATGTCCATCCCAGACATTTACCCTACCTTGAGAGAGATGATGTTGTCCTGTCAGGTATTGCTGAGTCCATACAGCTATGCAGGTGCTCACATAGTATTGTGGTGTGGGCTTGGACACTACTGCTAGTTCCAACTGATGGGATGGTGGCTGTAAAGCTACTTCTACCTGCTCTGAGGTGATTTATAGTCATTTGTGTAAAGTTGATTTTGTTTGACCCAGACAAGGGGGGGGGGCAGGGAAGATGGTGACCTGAACAGTGATGTCTATGTGGTCAGATCTCACCAAGGAGGATGACACTGTAGTAGTGCTACAGTGGCTACTCATGTTGGTCAGGACCAGTTACAGGATATTTCCACCTGTTGTAGGAGGGTTGACTGGCTGATCCACTGCATTGCCATTGACAAAGCCGAGGAATCTTAGTGGCATAGGTCATGCACACTATGGTTGGGTAGTTAAAGTCACCCAGGAGTAAAGTAGATGATTGACTCCTGACAAATTCCAGCAAGTCCCAATAGGTGTGGTGGGTGTCCAGAGTTATGCTTGGAGGTCTGTAACTAGCTATGATTTGAGTAGGTGTTTTGTCAACTGTTAACTGCACTCGGGATGTCTCTCATGCGTCATACTGTTTGGCCAGCCTGGAGGTGTGTATGTGTATGATAATGTTTAAAACTCCACCTCCTGTGGCCTTGCAGTTTTCTATTTGGAGTCTACATGTATGATGGGATGAGTAACCTGACAAGGTTAGTGTGCTGTCCACAGCTACAAAGTAGGTTTCAGTGACTACACAAATATCGGCATCCTACAGGACAAGGTACACCTGCATTACCATGGGTTTCATGCTAAGACACTTAGCTCCTGTTAGAGAAAGACATCTGCACAAAGGCACAAATCACTGGTGGGCAAAGGCTGGAAAATAGTGACACTTTATGAATCTAGCTGAAACACACTTAGTTGCCACCAAAGACGGTTTGGCATTCACAGGTCTACTTCGCTTGGATATGACACCTGACATTCAAATGTATGCTATTATGTTATGACTTCAGTCTTTACTGGGTTGCCAGTGATGTGCCAGACAATACACCCTGTATGAGGCATTGACTACAAATATGAGGCAGACTTGTGGTCAGTCTGCATAACTCTGGACAGTTGAATAGTATGGGCTCAGTATATAATATGATAAAAATCAAAACGTGTAACAGACTCGTTAAAAACAAAATACTGGAACAGAAGGAAGAAGGCACACACAAGACCTTAGTAATAAATGAAGCGCTTTTCGTTTATGTTAAATCATAAACTTCATCAGACAAACTTTTACACTTCAGATCACATTTAAATACATAATGAAGCAAATGCATTAACCAATCAACAAGTAGAATACATTAATTAAAATAGAAACCAGTTACAAACACACCACCCCCTTAATAAGGCAAGTAGAAATCATTTAAACACACAGAAATATAAATAATTTCTGTCATCTCATCAATTAGTCTAATACTAAAACTATAAACACAACTTAACTAAGGTAAAACATCAGTTTTACTCTAACTACAATAAAGTTTTTTAAAAGTAAAAAGAAAAAAAGAAGAAAGAAAATTATGAATAAAAATCAAATTCTAACTTCATTCTATTTGTTAATAAAATTAACTAACGATTTAAACTTTTAAGTTTTAGTATGCTACTTATAGCACAGCCATCATTTAAACCAGGCTGATGGTAAGCGTTAAGCCTAATCTGCCAGGAAAGTTCTAACTCTTCAAGTTTTAAGGCATCTGGACCACCTCTTGGGTTAGTAAGCACTTGGTCAATAACAATAAATTTAAAAGTATGCCCGGGAAAAAGATTAACATGTTTCGCAAGGGCATTTTCAAGTTTTTGTTTCCTAATTGCGTAAAGATGTTCATATACGCGTTCTCGTAGCTTTCTTTCAGTCTTGCCCACGTAAAACGCTGGGCAAAACTGACACAAAGCCAGGTAAACTACCATCTTGGAATTACAGTTGTTCCTAAACTTTAAGTTATAAACAAAGTTATTCACTGAAATTCTGTTGGATTCCAAGATAAACCCACAATAGTTACAAGCTTGGCATTTGTACATGCCAGGGGTCCTGACAGGGTTAGATCTGAGTCCTTCACAGTAGCTTTTGAGGTTTCTACCTTTTCTATAGATCACTATGGGTTGATCCCCCACTTTAGAAAAGACGTCAATGTCACCTTTAAAGATGTCCCAGTTTTTCCTAAGAATGTTAAAACAGGCAGAACTATTAATACAGTAATTGGTAATGAAAGCAGAATTAAATCTATCTAGAGGTAAGTGATTATCAAAGTCCTGGTCCACAACAGGGCTAGAAGATAAAGTAGTCACAAGTGACCCAGTGGACCCATTAGACAATAAGGAACATAAACCAAGGTGTAACGTTTATGAGTAACCTCATGGACTAATTCACTAATGAGGTGTGAGGGATACCCTCTAGACTGAAACATTTCTTTGATAAATAAACATTCCTGGTCAAAAACATCGTCCAATGTTGTGATACGTGCTGCTCGGACTAACTGTCCTTTAATAATAGCACACTTTTGGTGGTAAGGGTGACAACTCGTAATGTAACATGGAGTTACAATAAGTTTTCTTTCTGTGAATTGATGAAATAAATCTACTTGACAAAGTGTCTTTAGTCAAAGAGATGTCTAAATAATCGATAACTAAATCGTTAAAGTTAAATGTAAATTCAAGAAATGGAGTCGTCGAATTAAAGTATTCAACCAATAGTTCAGCTTCTGAAACATTACCATTCAAAAGAATAAAGATGTCGTCCAAGAAGCGGGTGTAAAATATGATGTTGTCTTTAAATAAATTGTTGTTGAATACAAACTGATGTTCCCAATAGGCCATCACCATGTTGGCCACACTGGCCCCACATGGGGAGCCCATTGCCACTCCTACTCTTTGAAGGTAGAAGTCACCATCAAACACAAAAAAGTTGTTTTTCAAAATCAACTCCAGTAAATCACCTACAAGTAAGATGTCATCATTAGGACTGTCTAAGAGTCTCAACATTTCTCCTACCCAATCTATAGCTATAGAATGGGGGATACAAGTATACAAATCCTTGACATCTATAGTTAAAAAATTGTAATTAGGATTGTATTCTAAAATATTGATGTTCCTTAGAAATGTCCAAGAGTCTTTACAGATTTGTTTTAAACCAACAAGGTACTTTTGTAAGATACGGTCAACCACCTTAGCACAGGGATAAGTGGGGGAACCCCTACTGTCCACTAAAGGACGCATAGGTGGATTTTCTATGCATTTGTGGACCTTGGGGATCCCAAAAAGGCTAGGAAACCTTGGGAAGGCGGTGACCATAAAAGTGTACATATCACGAGTGATTTTATCCTCGATATAAAGGTCTTCAATCACATTCTTAATCCTGTTATATGCTGTATTAATCTCAGATCGGGAACTCAAGTCATAAGCCTCAGTATTAAGTAAAGTCTCCATCCTATTAACATAATCCAGTTGTTCAAACACCACTACACCCCCTCCTTTATCAGGTTTACATACTCTTAAGTTATTCAATTTAATGAAATCCAAACTGTCCCTTTCTAATCGCATAACACTAGGTTGATATGAGTTATAAGTGTCAAGGGAAACAGAGTTAACTAAATTTCGAAAATCCAGTTCACAAAATTGTTCGAAAGTTTTAATCAGAGGATTAAGAGGTGGATTAAATGTACTAGGGATGTGAAACTGATTAGTTTCCCTTTGAGTATCATCACCAAACATAACTCTAAAGTTAAGCTTCCTAGTAAATAACTTTAGGTCAATAATAGTTTTTACTATATCCAGTTTCCTAGCTGGAACATAGGTGTTACCTTTAGACAGAAGTTCAACAACCTCAGATGGAATAGTCACATTAGAAAAGTTATACACAGTAAAATCACCCTTGTCATTAACTAGAAACGTTGGAACTTTACTAGTTACATCCCCATCATCCACAGTTATAGTGGCGTTACTAATAACAGAACAGTCAAGCGGTACATCAGTCAAGTCTCCGTCAAAAACTGGTAAGACACCAGGTTCACTAATATTAAATAAGTCATTAGGCAGACTTTCACTGTTGAGTCCTAGTGGTAAACCTATCACTTTACAGTTCAGTTGTTCTTCTGTTTCCTTTTTTGGTTCGAATGAACTGGTTGTTGCTGTTTCGGTCTCCCCCCTAAAAAATTTGGGTTGTTTGATCTCAAATTATAGTGACCAGATGTACTACTCGTCTGGTTAGACACAGCGTCACTATAAGTAAATTCACTTGTCCCATTTTGGGGTATCACATCGCTGACAACCTGGTTATTATAACCTGGAACTTGGTCGTTGTTATTCTCACGACCAGTGCGACCAGAACTATTGACTTTGAAACTAGTTTGGGAAATAGAAGGTTTAGGGTAGGCTACCCCATCCTGGTAAGCCTTTAAATCCCTATCAAGTTTCTTCACCTTGTTGTGTTTCAGTTTGTTCAAAAAAGTGTCAATGCTGGTAAAAATGTGGTTGTATTCATACTTATAGCGAGCAAACTCTGTGTTAAACTTTATTTTCTTATCAAGTTCCCCAACAGTCTCAGTCAAAGCCTCAACTGCAAACACATAGTGTTTACACATAAGTTCCAAGAGTTCCAACCCTTGCCGGTCGAACAGTGCTACAATTTCCAAATGGAAAGGAGAATTGGGTTCAAGCCCAGTGGGGTACTGCCAACGCCGAAGCCCCTTTGGCACAATTTTATTCTTTAAACACTCTTTAAAGTAGGAAACCTCTAACTGGGTTTTCCTCAGTTTAACCAACAAACGGTCAAACTCTTTAAGGTCGGATGCAATGTTAACATCATCGGCTACAACACCTCTTTCGTTGTTAATTAACCTGGTGTTGGCGCCAAAAAAAGATGCATTAGAAAGCCAAGACTGCAGGTTGAAGTTAGAAAAAGTACCTGATTGTGTGATTTTTTGCTGCCCGAGATCCCCATCATCCGTTCTAAAATTCGGACTTGCTCCTGCATGTTGGCTATTCAATTCGGCGCATCCTCCATTAATGCCTTGACTAGAAGTGCCGTTAGTAACATCAGATGCAGGTAAACCGGCACCCGAAGTTGAGACTACTGCTCCGGATCCAAGGTCGTTCCCTGAGCGACATCTCTGTCCACACGGCAGACTTACTTCAATGTCCTGATTAGCCCTACCGCCACTGCTGGTAGAATCGGATAGTAAACCGGAATTGTTCCTTCTCCCGGTGTTCGACAAAACCGGAAGGTGAGCAGGGTTCTTATTAGAGTCAAGTCTCCGCTCAAGCTCGTCCATACGAGCAAGAAGACAATCCAAGCGGCTAAAGACAGACTCAAAATTAAAGTTGTTACCAGTTTGAAGGTTAGAAGGTGGTGGCTGTGGAATATCAGCATAATCCTTTAAAACAGCTGGTGTCCGGTCGAGTTGTGAACCAATATCTCCACACTCTACTCCAGTAGACATCACAAACTGATAAAAATCAAAACGTGTAACAGACTCGTTAAAAACAAAATACTGGAACAGAAGGAAGAAGGCACACACAAGACCTTAGTAATAAATGAAGCGCTTTTCGTTTATGTTAAATCATAAACTTCATCAGACAAACTTTTACACTTCAGATCACATTTAAATACATAATGAAGCAAATGCATTAACCAATCAACAAGTAGAATACATTAATTAAAATAGAAACCAGTTACAAACACACCACCCCCTTAATAAGGCAAGTAGAAATCATTTAAACACACAGAAATATAAATAATTTCTGTCATCTCATCAATTAGTCTAATACTAAAACTATAAACACAACTTAACTAAGGTAAAACATCAGTTTTACTCTAACTACAATAAAGTTTTTTAAAAGTAAAAAGAAAAAAAGAAGAAAGAAAATTATGAATAAAAATCAAATTCTAACTTCATTCTATTTGTTAATAAAATTAACTAACGATTTAAACTTTTAAGTTTTAGTATGCTACTTATAGCACAGCCATCATTTAAACCAGGCTGATGGTAAGCGTTAAGCCTAATCTGCCAGGAAAGTTCTAACTCTTCAAGTTTTAAGGCATCTGGACCACCTCTTGGGTTAGTAAGCACTTGGTCAATAACAATAAATTTAAAAGTATGCCGAAAAAGATTAACATGTTTCAAGGGCATTTTCAAGTTTTGTTTCCTAATTGCGTAAAGATGTTCATATCTGGCGTTCAGAGCTTTCTTTCAGTCTTGCCCACGTAAAACGCTGGGCAAAACTGACACAAAGCCAGGTAAACTACCATCTTGGAATTACAGTTGTTCCTAAACTTTAAGTTATAAACAAAGTTATTCACTGAAATTCTGTTGGATTCCAAGATAAACCCACAATAGTTACAAGCTTGGCATTTGTACATGCCAGGGGTCCTGACAGGGTTAGATCTGAGTCCTTCACAGTAGCTTTTGAGGTTTCTACCTTTTCTATAGATCACTATGGGTTGATCCCCCACTTTAGAAAAGACGTCAATGTCACCTTTAAAGATGTCCCAGTTTTTCCTAAGAATGTTAAAACAGGCAGAACTATTAATACAGTAATTGGTAATGAAAGCAGAATTAAATCTATCTAGAGGTAAGTGATTATCAAAGTCCTGGTCCACAACAGGGCTAGAAGATAAAGTAGTCACAAGTGACCCAGTGGACCCATTAGACAATAAGGGAACATAAACCAAGGTGTAACGTTTATGAGTAACCTCATGGACTAATTCACTAATGAGGTGTGAGGGATACCCTCTAGACTGAAACATTTCTTTGATAAATAAACATTCCTGGTCAAAAACATCGTCCAATGTTGTGATACGTGCTGCTCGGACTAACTGTCCTTTAATAATAGCACGCTTTTGGTGGTAAGGGTGACAACTCGTGTAATGTAACATGGAGTTACAATAAGTTTTCTTTCTGTGAATTGATGAAATAAATCTACTTGACAAAGTGTCTTTAGTCAAAGAGATGTCTAAATAATCGATAACTAAATCGTTAAAGTTAAATGTAAATTCAAGAAATGGAGTCGTCGAATTAAAGTATTCAACCAATAGTTCAGCTTCTGAAACATTACCATTCAAAAGAATAAAGATGTCGTCCAAGAAGCGGGTGTAAAATATGATGTTGTCTTTAAATAAATTGTTGTTGAATACAAACTGATGTTCCCAATAGGCCATCACCATGTTGGCCACACTGGCCCCACATGGGGAGCCCATTGCCACTCCTACTCTTTGAAGGTAGAAGTCACCATCAAACACAAAAAAGTTGTTTTTCAAAATCAACTCCAGTAAATCACCTACAAGTAAGATGTCATCATTAGGACTGTCTAAGAGTCAGGTTGCTACCATCCTTGGTGCACAAGTTGCCTTACACCTGATTGCATGCTCAGTACATTATTAGTGTCATAATTAGCGTGGATGACATCAGCCACAGCAGGGAGAATGAAGCATCTCCTGGCATTCAGTTTGCAGCAATGCTTCTTGCACCAGTCATTAATTTGGGTGAGGGCCTCTTGGCGGATGATCACTTCAGTAGGATAATGTAAGACAGCGGCCAGCATGCAAGCATCTGTAAACCTGGTCAGCCACAGACCACTGCTTTTGTCTTTTACCTCAGATACGAATATCTCAAAGAGTAGAGTCCCTCAGACCGATCCTTGGGGTACACCACTCTGGAAGACTTAACTACTACAGGTGGGTTCTACTACTCTGACCGAGTGAATACTGTCATTGAGCCAGTTAGCTGCCCATTTGGTAACATACAGGTTGATGCCTAGCTGTGTAGGCATATGTATCCTGGTCACCTGGGGATTATTGTGAGAAAACTGGACTAGATGAAGGTAGGCATTATTCATCATCTTCCCTCGTCCTTGTGTTTGTTGACCACTTCAAAGAAGTTTACCAGATTTAACAGGCCTAATGTCCCTTTAACAATACCACACTGTGTGGGCTCAGGGATTTTGATGTTGCCCATGTCCCTGTTCATAATGTCCTTGATACTGCCTTCCATGCCCCTGCAGAGCAATCTAGTTAGGCTGATGTTCATATGATTGGCTGGGTCAGTGGATTGCTCCACCTTTGTGTATAGGGATAACAGTGGCTGTCCTTTGTGCAGATGGGATGACATTGGTGCTCAGGCTTTGGTTGACTACAATGTGTACTGGAACTGAGAGCTCTTGCCTGAGTTCATGTAGGATGAAGCCAGGGATGGTATCAGGCCTATGGAGACTTCTGTGTGTTGCCTTTGAGAGGGCATTATGGACCTGCTTCTTGAAGATGAGGGGAGGGAGGGAGGTGCATGCATGCACATGTGTATCAATGGGGGGATGGGGGGTGACATTTCCACTTCACCTGTCTGCAGCAGGTTGCCTATATCTATGCCATATGTGTATGTGGTATTATTGACCACCACTAAAGAGCAGATTTGCTTGTGGGATTGCTGACACATGCGGAAGACCTAGTGACTGCTCTTGGTGGATGTGTTCAATCTGCACTCAAAGATAGCCTTACGGTAATTCACCTGTGACCTAATTTGCTTATTCAGACCAAGATGACATTGCATCCAATAAGGCACCTGCTCCTTCTTGGTCCTGTCCTGCAATTATTTCCAACTATTATGGTATTTGTGTATTGCTGATGTCCATCCCAGACATTTACCCTACCTTGAGAGAGATGATGTTGTCCTGTCAGGTATTGCTGAGTCCATACAGCTATGCAGGTGCTCACATAGTATTGTGGTGTGGGCTTGGACACTACTGCTAGTTCCAACTGATGGGATGGTGGCTGTAAAGCTACTTCTACCTGCTCTGAGGTGATTTATAGTCATTTGTGTAAAGTTGATTTTGTTTGACCCAGACAAGGGGGGGGGCAGGGAAGATGGTGACCTGAACAGTGATGTCTATGTGGTCAGATCTCACCAAGGAGGATGACACTGTAGTAGTGCTACAGTGGCTACTCATGTTGGTCAGGACCAGTTACAGGATATTTCCACCTGTTGTAGGAGGGTTGACTGGCTGATCCACTGCATTGCCATTGACAAAGCCGAGGAATCTTAGTGGCATAGGTCATGCACACTATGGTTGGGTAGTTAAAGTCACCCAGGAGTAAAGTAGATGATTGACTCCTGACAAATTCCAGCAAGTCCCAATAGGTGTGGTGGGTGTCCAGAGTTATGCTTGGAGGTCTGTAACTAGCTATGATTTGAGTAGGTGTTTTGTCAACTGTTAACTGCACTCGGGATGTCTCTCATGCGTCATACTGTTTGGCCAGCCTGGAGGTGTGTATGTGTATGATAATGTTTAAAACTCCACCTCCTGTGGCCTTGCAGTTTTCTATTTGGAGTCTACATGTATGATGGGATGAGTAACCTGACAAGGTTAGTGTGCTGTCCACAGCTACAAAGTAGGTTTCAGTGACTACACAAATATCGGCATCCTACAGGACAAGGTACACCTGCATTACCATGGGTTTCATGCTAAGACACTTAGCTCCTGTTAGAGAAAGACATCTGCACAAAGGCACAAATCACTGGTGGGCAAAGGCTGGAAAATAGTGACACTTTATGAATCTAGCTGAAACACACTTAGTTGCCACCAAAGACGGTTTCGCATTCACAGGTCTACTTTGCTTGGATATGACACCTGACATTCAAATGTATGCTATTATGTTATGACTTCAGTCTTTACTGGGTTGCCAGTGATGTGCCAGACAATACACCCTGTATGAGGCATTGACTACAAATATGAGGCAGACTTGTGGTCAGTCTGCATAACTCTGGACAGTTGAATAGTATGGGCTCAGTATATAATATACAATTCAACACACACTTCTGCACCTTTTGTTTACTATGCACATACCCTATATAAGTCTCTTGCATTTGTAAGACAACCATATGTATCATAGTAGCATTCACAGGGGACATATGCATATTTACAACATCCCAGGTATCTGGCCAGGCAGTGTCACAGTCAGTACTGGACAACAGACACTCCAGTAGTAGTCATACATGAGCTGACCTTTGCTGTGGTGACTCAAGGGCAAGAGCTGTGATCCATGTCACAACAGACAGGACAAGCAGGAATGGCCATAGGTGCCTGACTGCAGCATGTGAGTCCAGCAAGTCTTGTTGGGACCTAGTATTTAACTTCCTATTTCACATTATTGTATTCCCCTTCTGCATTCTATTACAAGCTGAAGTGATTGACATACCTGTTATAGTGCTGAAGAGTTTCTTCAGAATAATGAAAATGTTTAGGTTTGTGTAGTCACAGTCTGATTTTGTGTAGATGGGTTCAGCCCTGTGTTGCATAGGCAGCAGCTTTCCTTTTGTAGGTAATGCTCATGAGCAGGTGATGGCCTATGCACCAATCGGTGTTTCTCACTTGCTACTTGCATCCAGAGCAGCTGTGTTGTCTTTCTATTAGCCAATACCATAGCAACACAGTGCTATAATTAAGTCCTTCATATGGGCCTTGCCACTTTTCCTTGCCCATGTGGAGGACATTATGGAGGTGAGGGGGCTACAGCTTCACAGACGGTAGGTGGAAATACCACTCAGAACAAAATATGTGGAGACAGCCCAACAACATGGGAGGCAAAGCTGCAGAATTAGGTACAGATTGTAAGTATTGCTGCTATACACATAGAAGATTGCGAGATTTACAGGGTTCGTCTAGACACTCACTTTCTGCGTGACGTGACATCTGACAGTGATATGTCTCTGACATACCTCTAAACTGTCCAGATGTCCACAGACTGCCCAGAGGTTTTCCTGTTATGTTTGATCTATTCCTCAACAATTTCTGTTTTTGGAAAATCAGTAGGATAACGTGAGGATTGTAGTCAATAAATGTTGACATTCCTTAGTGTTTCAGACATCATATCCTACAGGGATGTTATGTTACAACAAACCCTGTAACACCAGCAACTGTTTCAGTCTGTAACACCATTATGTGAGATATGTCCTTCTTTTTGACCCCCTGTCCCCCAAGTATGCCAGGCTTTGTCCAGATGTCTTGCAGTAAGAAGTTCAGAGGTATGATATATCATTATTTAGTGACTGCACTCCTAATTTCATTCCAGGGGCTTAGCAGACTCCCAGAAGTGGTATGCGGCAGTGGCCATAAATATGGTCCCACACCCTGGACATTCTGTGGAAAACTGTACATTTGAAAGTTATGTATGTCTTGCCGTTGTTAACAGACTGCCAAGATTTTGTAGCAGTGTTGTGTGTAAATGTTTGTTGGGCTGAGTAGGGAGAGTAGCAGTTGTGAGTGTCATAGATCCTTTTCTATCTGACTGTGCATGCTGCTACAGTTGCTGGTGGTCTTCCAGGTATATATGTTTGCAGGGGCAGATGAAATGTAGACCTATGTATGGGGCAATGTTTTTTTGTGGGACAGATGCCCCCCTTTGTTTTAAGGTGAAAGTGGAATGTTGGGGAAGGGCTTTAGGTATGTTTGGGAAGGTAGGTTGGGTAGGATAGGTTGCATTCTCAGACAGACAAGACAGCAGGCAGGGGCAGTATATGACACATGAGGGGGGTCAACACCTTTGACAGGAGGGTGTCACCACTGCACCTTCATGGCCTCAAAGGTGGCTGTGCTGGGGGCTGGACAGGAGGGGCAGCCTGCCCCCAAAGTGTGTCAGGCAGCCCCCCATCTGGTGCAGCTGTCAATCCAACTCCATGCAGATGACACTGCCACCATGCCCTAGAACTTGCGGTGGGTGACAGGCGCCTCTCAGCTCCTGCACCCGGGGCAGGATGGGCTCCATCCCCTGAAGTGGTTCCACCCAAGGATGGTGCAGAACCAGCAGATAAGGAAGTTCCAGGTTGGGTCCCGGACATGCTGGGACCTGATGCTACGGCCAGATGGGGTGGAGCAGGTGGATCCACAGGGATCTGCCTTCTTACACGTGCTATGGTGTTGAGGTTATCCAGAATATATATTGGTTTTCATGAACAAAACATTTCAAAATTAGTTATAACAGCATGCATGGGTGTTCCAATTAACCCAAACCAACACATTTGAAATAGTTGCATAGCAAACAGAACATGTGCATAAATGGAACAACAGTAAGCATTTTAACAGCATGCAAGTTACACTGATGGCAACAGACCACCAATAATAGTATTTGAACAGGTATATTAATGTACAACCAAGTAAATATATGAGCAATAATAGAACACATGTCCCAACAATAGGTTTTGAGAACAACATACCCGTAGTATATGAATAATAATTATTGATGCAGATGATGGGAGGGTGGAGAGAAAAAAGTCCATTAACAACCGTATAGGCTTCCATTTTTCACAACAGGACTACTCAATACTTTACAGGTCTACCCTCACTTTACATCTACCTATGGCCCATAGCTTCTGTAGCACATACATACCCGTTAGATTGTCAACCTGTAATGGTGTGGGGCAGACTGGGGGGACAATGGCTACATTACTGGAGGGGGCTTATACATGTCAGGGTTACATTGTTCATAGGTTCATAGGTTCATACATTGATACTAGGCTATGTGCCCTAGGGCATTTATAAGCCTAGCCAGAGTATGTTTGGCTTTCGCCACCCTTTTAGATTAGTTGACTGTGTCTCTGTATAGTAGGTCACAGAAGGTAGCCTTTTTAAGGTTTGTTTACTGTACCTCTGTCAAGCAGCGACACAAAAGAGATCCCAGGGGTAAACTTATGATCTCCCATCCATTCATCAAGATTTCTCTTGAAGAGGGTCAGTGAGGGGCTCTGCTTGACATGGATTGGGATTTTGTTCCAGAGTGAGAGGAGCCTCTGGGATATGAATCTGTCCCTCCAGCATGTCCTATTTATTTCTGTGCTGAGGTTCAAGTCCCTGGAGCGTGTAGCTCTAAGGGATTTAGATTTCCTGAGGTGAAGCATGTCCATTAATTCTGGGTTGGACATGGCTTTATACGTCAGACACAGATCACCTCTGAGTAGGCGGTACGCAACTGAGTAGAGCTGGAGTTTCTTAAGCCAAACTGCATAGGGCATCTGTTTGAGCCCCTTGCTCCTCTTGGTGAGATACTTTTGGGGTCTCTCCAGTTGCTGAAGGTGTCGGGTAAGGTACATCCCAAATGGGGCATTGTACTCAATTATGGGCCTGATAAGTGATGAGTAGAGGGGCACAATGACTTCTCTTGATCTAGATGTGAACCCTTTCATGATAAGGTGGGCTATATAGAAGGTCTTTCTAACCACTTTGGCAACGTGATTGTCAAAGGAGAGATTGCTATCTACTTGGGTCCCCAAGTCCCTAATTACTTCTTCCGTACTTAATGGATTACCACCTATGTGGTAATTTGTGGGCACTTTGTTTTTTCCAAAGGGGATGACTATGCACTTTTTGACATTTAGCTTTAGGCCATGGCTCTGGCACCAGTTATCCATCTCTGTGAGACCCTTTTGGAGGATGCTTGTGTCAGTCGGAAAGTCGATTATAGCACCCAGTTTGCAGTCATCTGCGAACGTGATCAGCCATAGTCCACCCATGTTAGTCTGTACCTCGGAGAAATATGTACCGAACAAGAGAGGTCCCAGGACTGAGCCTTGTGGGACACCACTTGTAACTGGTTTAGAGTCTGACATGGCACCTGCTATTCTGACCATGTGGGTTCTATCCCTGAGCCAGTTTGCAACCCATCTTGTGACATAGGGGTTGAGATTTAAGCTGGTGAGCTTATTTATGATGCCCGAGTGGGGTATTGTGTCAAAGGCCTTTGCGAGGTCCAGGTAGGCTGTGTGAACTACCTTCCTTTCATCTATGGCTTTGGTAACTGTTTCAAAGAAGTCGACTAGGTTCAAGAGGTAAGATCTGCCCTTAATGAAGCTGAATTGGATAGGATCCAGTGTCTGGAGGTTCCCAATGTCTTTATTTATGATTTCCATGATGATACGCTCCATAGCTTTGCAGACCAGGCTAGTCAGGCTTATAGGGCAATAGTTTCTGGGGTCTGTTGTGGCACCACCTTTGTGGAGCGGGACCACTGTTGCTGTACGCCATTCATTGGGAATATATCCTGTAGTAAGACTGAGATTGAACAGTGACTTTATATGAGGGTTTAGTTCTTCTTGGAGCTCGTGTAAGACGCAGCCCGGGACACCGTCTGGTCCCATTGATGCTGTGTTTTTAGCTTTGGAGAGGGCAGCTCTCACCTGTGCATCTGTGATATCAGGAAGGCTACACTTTGTTGGGATAGACATTTGCTCTTTTGGTGGGGAAGGGGGGAGAAGTTTGCACTGACCCTTTCTGCTAGGATGTTGGCAATGTCTGTGGGTTCAGTGAATGTTTTGTCATTTTGCACTAACTCAGAACATATCTGGGAGTTGCCTCCCAGGTTTCTGACATAACTAAAGAAGGCCTTGTGATTATCTTTAGTGTCTTGTGCAATTCTTCTTTCAAAGCTGGCCTTAGAAGATTTCATGAGGGATCGTAGTTTCTTGCTAGTACTGATCAGTGACGCCTTCCCTTTTTGGGATTTTGCTCTGTCATGTAGTAGCTTTCTCCTTCTGTTGTATAGCTTATTTATGGCCGGGGTCCACCAGACAGGTCTCCTGCCTTTGGAGGAGTGAGTCTTGGTTTTATTTGGGTTAGCCTGCTCCATGCATTCCTGTAGGTGTCCATAGAATGCTTTTGTAAAGGATTCTGCATTTTGGGCCATAATGTCTACTGGCCCGGGGGCTTTGAAGGATTTCACCTCAGTTTTGAGAAGTGTGAAGTTTGCTTTTGAGAAATTCTTCACCGTGGTTTCCTTGGCTAGGGGTGTGGATGGAATATGGATGTCCTGTGAGATTTGTTTATGGTCTGATCTTACCAATGAGGGGTATACCTCTGGTGTGGAACATAGAGACCCCATGTTGGTGATGACCATATCCAGTATGTTTTCCCCTCTTGTGGGAGTGGTGACCAGTTGTTCCATAGCATTTGAGTTTATAAATTCTAGGAACCGTTGGGTGAAGGTGTTTGGGCTTGAGTAGTTTTCCCAATCGATGTTTGGGTAGTTGAAGTCACCCAATATAATAGTGTTTGGAGAGAACTTCATATTCTCCAGTGTTCACAGGAAAGCCGAGTGAGGTTCCTGTATTTGGGAGGGTGGTCTGTAGCAGGCTACAAACTGAAAGGCAGTTTTGCCCACTGTTAGTTGCACATGGATGGTCTCCAAAGCTTCGTGCAGTGCCACTAGCCTGGAGGTGTGGGTATCTTTGATAAATATGGATACTCCCCCTCTTTTTATGGTTTAGTTCGAGTTTTGAGGCCAGAAAGCATGGTATGAAGTATAGCCTGGTAGTGCTGGGGTGCTCTCGGGAGCCTTGAACCAGGTTTCTGTTACTGCACAGATATCAATATTCTCCATACTGAGGAGAGTCTCAAGTGCGTGCATCTTGAGGTTTAGACTTCTGGCGTTGAGCAGCATTACCCTTAGTTTTTTTTTCTTTGTGTTGTCTATGGGGTTGGGTTTGTCTTTGTAGCCTTGCCTAAAAAAGGCATTATGGGGGAGGCAAGAGCCTTAGCCAGTATTCAAAAACCCAGGGGTGACAGGTGCAAGTTGTCCCTAGCAAAGCAACGTGGCTTGTCGAGCATGTCATCCCAGGCTGACTGACACTGGATCCCCTTTGAATGACACCAATACTTTATCCAATTGTTAAAATTGATCATTTTATCTTTATACTGTGGCATCATTTTGGTGAGGGTAAGATGCTACTCAAGGTCATACCGGCCTGGGCTACATGATCAAAGAGCGCCTGTACGTCTTTTTTCATGTAGTCCAGGGAGGTACGTCTCAGGTCATTCACACCAGCATGGACAATGACAGAGTCATACTTGTACTTGCTATGGAGTGATCCGAGTGCTTGTGTTATGTGGCAGATCCTGGCACATGACAGGCAGCTTACAGTGACCTTCTCCTTGTTCAGCCTGGTGAGTGGGACGTCAGTGTATCTGACAATAGAGTCACCTATTACAAGTGTATTAGGTGTGTTGTTTAGCCTTAAAGGCTGGGACAGTGTGGCACACTGACTTTGTGAGCTGTGTGCTATGTGGTTATTGTTTCGTGGTAGGTGTTGCTTGGATGTCTGCTTTGGAGGTCTCTGCTGCTTAGGCAGACTTTTATTTAGAGCTTCCAAGTATGTTTTTGTGTGTTTATGTGTTTGGTTTGTTGATGCGATAGGTCTATGTGAGACTGGATTTATGGTGTGTGTGGTTACCTTCTCCTCCTGACAGGCTGTGCCAGTACTGGGTTGAGAGAGCTTAGCCTCCAGTTTGGCTATATAGTTGCATCTCTCACATATATTTGAGCTTGTTGGGAGGAGGAGAGGGTGGTCTGTATACATAAGGCAGTTGTAACATTGCCTCAAGATTCCCAGATTCACCAGCTGGACTGGAGAGTAAACTCAAAACTGACCTTTGGACATGCCTGAATAATATGGGGAACTACTTATTGACAGATCAGAAAGAACCAATAGGGAGCAAGTGCTTTGAAGGAGTATAAGAGGATGTAGTGGTTTAGTTTGCGTTTACCTATGAGATTACTTATACGAGCAAGTGCAGTTCTTTAGAATGAGAATAGAGTGCTTAATTTGAGATTTAGAGCAGTTCTAAGGGAAAAAGTGAAAAGTAGACTTTGTGGAGCCGGGAATAGTTTAAGCTTGTTTAAGCGGCGCTGCCCGAAGCTGCTCTGTGCGCAAGACCTCACTAAAAGAGGGTTGCAGGGTTTTAAGAGACAGAGATCAAGGAGTTTAGTATTGACCCAAAAGAGCCAATAAAACTACAGCTTCTAGGCAGTAACCACTCCTACAGGGACAGGCAGGCTGTTCAGTGTTAACCATTGCCACTGGTGAACACAGCGACTTCCCTTTAGTCCAAGCAAGCACTGGCCCCCAAGAAACTTACAAACAGTTCAGAACAGCAAATCTGTAACTGAACTTTCTTAAATTTCAGAAAGTGGGAAAAAAGCAAGATTTTTTTTGTTTTGTTTTAGTTTAAAGGTAGCAGAGATACACAAGTAGCAAAATAATCACAACAGTGCAATAAATGACCCCACACTTGAGTGCTAGGCCAAAGTCAGGTAAAATGCAGTTTTAAGAGAAAAAAAACAATTTTAAATTAAGTGCAACACAGGAAATGCAGTAAACAGGCTCTAGATGTGTTCTAAATACTGTTTCTAATACAGATATAAACTTTAGCAAGCTGGAAAATGCCGAAAAGTAGGTGGCAAAGCAGTAATTCTTAACAAAAAAGCAGAAGAAAATACTTAAAATCTCAAAAGTGGCTCCTTTCTCCTCTCAGCGTTTTCTCCCCTTGGTAGGTGCTTCAGCAACAACTAACAAGCCTGGAAAGATGCCAAAATCACGATGCAGCAGGGTTTTAAGAGATAGAGATCAAGGAGTTTAGAATTGACCCAAAATGGCAAATAAAATTACAGCTTCTAGGCAGTAAGCACTCCTACAGGGACAGGCAGGCTGTTCAGTGTTAACCATTGCCACTGGTGAACACAGAGACTTCCCTTTAGTCCAAGCAAGCACTGGCCTCCAAGAAACTTATAAACAGTTCAGAACAGCATATCTGTAACTGAACTTTCCTAAATTTCAGAAAGTGGGAAAAAAGCAAGATTTTTTTTTTCTTTTTTGTTTTAGTTTAAAGGTAGCAGAGATACACAAGTAGCAAAATAATCATAACAGTGTAATAAATGACCCCACACTTGAGTGCTAGGCCAAAGTCAGGTAAAATGCAGTTTTAAGAGAAAAAAACAATTTTAAATTAAGTGCAACACAGGAAATGCAGTAAACAGGCTCTAGATGTGTTCTAAATACTGTTTCTAATACAGATATAAACTTTAGCAAGCTGGAAAACACCAAAAGGTAGGCGGCGAAGCAGTAATTCTTAACAAAAAAGCAGAAGAAAATACTTAAAATCTCAAAAGTGGCTCCTTTCTCCTCTCAGCATTTTCTCCCCTTGGTAGGTGCTTCAGCAACAACTAACAAGCCTGGAAAGACGTCAAAACCACGAGGCAGCAGGGTTTTAAGAGATAGAGATCAAGGAGTTTAGAATTGACCCAAAATGGCCAATAAAACTACAGCTTCTAGGCAGTAACCACTCCTACAGGGACAGGCAGGCTGTTCAGTGTTAACCATTGCCACTGGTGAACACAGAGACTTCCCTTTAGTCCAAGCAAGCACTGGCCTCCAAGAAACTTACAAACAGTTCAGAACAGCAAATCTGTAACTGAACTTTCTTAAATTTCAGAAAGTGGGAAAAAAGCAAGATTTTTTTTTCTTTTTTGTTTTAGTTTAAAGGTAGCAGAGATACACAAGTAGCAAAATAATCACAACAGTGCAATAAATGACCCCACACTTGAGTGCTAGGCCAAAGTCAGGTAAAATGCAGTTTTAAGAGAAAAAACGATTTTAAATTAAGTGCAACACAGGAAATGCAGTAAACAGGCTCTAGATGTGTTCTAAATACTGTTTCTAATACAGATATAAACTTTAGCAAGCTGGAAAACACCGACAAGTATTCAGCAAAGCAGTAATTCTTAACAAAAAAGCAGAAGAAAATACTTAAAATCTCAAAAGTGGCTCCTTTCTCCTCTCAGCATTTTCTCCCCTTGGTAGGTGCTTCAGCAACAACTAACAAGCCTGGAAAGATGTCAAAACCATGAGGCAGCAGGGTTTTAAGAGAGAGAGATCAAGGAGTTTAGAATTGACCCAAAATGGCCAATAAAACTACAGCTTCTAGGCAGTAACCACTCCTACAGTGACAGACAGGCTGTTCAGTGTTAACCATTGCCACTGGTGAACACAGAGACTTCCCTTTAGTCCAAGCAAGCACTGGCCTCCAAGAAACTTACAAACAGTTCAGAACAGCAAATCTGTAACTGAACTTTCTTAAATTTCAGAAAGTGGGAAAAAAGCAAGATTTTTTTTTTTTAGTTTAAAGGTAGCAGAGATACACAAGTAGCAAAATAATCACAACAGTGCAATAAATGACCCCACACTTGAGTGCTAGGCCAAAGTCAGGTAAAATGCAGTTTTAAGAGAAAAAAACAATTTTAAATTAAGTGCAACACAGGATATGCAATAAACAGGCTCTAGATGTGTTCTAAATACTGTTTCTAATACAGATATAAACTTTAGCAAGCTGGAAAACACTGAAAAGTAGGCAGCAAAGCAGTAAAGGCAGAAGAAAATACTTAAAATCTCAAAAGTGGCTCCTTTCTCCTCTCAGCATTTTCTCCCCTTGGTAGGTGCTTCAGCAACAACTAACAAGCCTGCAAAGACGCCAAAACCACAAGGCAGTAGGGTTTTAAGAGCTAGAGATCAAGGAGTTTACCCTTGAGGAAATATAGCATTATTGCACCTAGGAGGAAAGCTCCAATGACAAGACATCTTTCAGTAAATGTGCCTTATTTCAGCCTTATGCCTTTACCCATTGTTCTAGCTGTTAGAATCTCTATTGCAGCTATATGGATTTTGAGTATGGAGTCAGGACAGCATACTAAATGTAAGGGCAATATCAGAAAATGGTGTTAGAATAAATTCATATCAGAAATTGTGGTAGTTTCATGTCTCTTTCTCAGAGATGAAAAGTTGCATAGTTAATTTTGTCTGTGTACTTCTTCTGCTACAAAGATATACTTTAATTTTCTTGACCAGAGCATGTGTTTGGGATGCTCAGGTCATGGTTTCGGTGTCTGGACACATCCGGTGGAGCCTTGCAGTATTCACCAGTTACATGTACCCAAATTGTTATGGTATGTGCTATGCTACACAATATGATCCTGTAAAAAATGGCTGCAGCAGGAACACCATGGAGCAGGGCCACACAGCTCCCCACCAATGCTAAGGCATGTACAGGCACAGAGTGACTCAGAGGAGGAACAACCTGAGCCTGCCCCAGTAGGCAGAAGGAGGTGTGCCCAGTAGGCCCTGGCCTTGGCAAAGAGGCAATGCATAGCATATGAACTGACACAGTAGGGACCCAGAGAATGACACCTCTCTCTGACTCATACAGACAGTAAAAGGGATGCCAAACATTACACTACCTGTGCTCAACCATGTATAGGAGTGTACTATGTACATCCGACATAGGCAGCCCTCCAGCACCATCCTCAAGTCTGGCACACCCTCAAGGTAAGTCAATCAACCTACCATTTGCCAAATGGAGTAGAATGTGTTGTTACCTGTAGCTATTGTATGGATGTGAGCATGCAAGGGAATTGGGTGGCCGAATGTTATGGCAGCAGACAGTAGACACCCATAGTGGCACCATGACATCTGTAACACATACTGGAGTCATCATAGTAGCCGGTACTACACAGGGTGACAAAACCCACTGCAAGAAATGGGCTGAGTGACATGTGTGCCCATAAGACCCACACATGCCAGTCAGCAAGGTTCACATACCCAACAACAGTCTCAGCCAGCAGGACAGCTGTAGACAAACACAACCAAATGCTGTACTATGGCTTCTGAATGAGCCCTATGGGTAACCCCTCCCCCAGGCCTACACAGACAGACTACAGCAGGCCAGGCAGTTGGATGTAAGTTGTGAAGGCTAGGAAGTCAAACACTAATATGTAGGTAATTAAAGCTAAGATCTGTAGTTCACTGGTATGCCTCTAGCCAGCATGATAGGTAAGACTACAGACTGAAATGGAGTACCTGACATACCAGTACAGTTCTAGAAAATGTGTGCAAGTGTCAGGTATGCCCCCCTGTCCTACATACACTTACAGTAAAAGTCAGGTGTGCCTCCCCTCACTATTGTGTAGGAATGTAGAAACAATCAGGTGTCCCCCCGTGCTATGCAGAAATGTAGCAGCAGTCAATTCCAAATGACCGATGGATACCCTGCAGACACAGCATGCTACCTGTTGGTGTACAACACAAAGGTCAGCACTGCAGTACAAACTACCTGGACTTGATCCACACATGCAATACAGATGGCCATACTGGCCATGCTCACACACTTAGAGGAATGAAGGCAATGTTTGTCAAAGATATACTGTAAGGTCATACTGGGCATGCTCACACACTTAAACACATGAAGGCCATGTCTGCAAACACCAGTGGACCAGACATATCTGGCAGTTGCAGTTCTCAGTGCAGACACATGTCAGTATGCACCACTCCTGCCTCACATACACAGTGGATAGGAATACAGACACATATGTAAGGACAACACACTATAATAAGCCAAAGGTAGATGGACATAGATGTGTGGAAGAGGGTGATCATGACAAGGAGCCATCCTGGTCTGTCCCACCCAGCACACAGCCAAAGGCCCCCAAACACATGAGGTGCAGATGTCACTCACTGCAGATACTTGCCATCAGTATCTGTCAGGATGACAGACTATGTGGTGCATGTGCCAGCTGTGCAACATGACTGTACAAGGAAGTAGTCATCTAGTAGCTATATACATGTACCTGTGACATATGACCCCGTGTGTACCCGCATGTGGCATGTCAACCCCTACATGAACGGGTTATGGCCCATGCACACACCGCCCTCCTCATAGCAGTATTATGACAAGCCTGCTGAGGTCATCCAATGTGAAATACACCTTTGGGAGAGCTGTAGCTCAGTAATCTCCATGGCACGTCCCATAACTGTGTACTGCTGTAGTGATAAACTAGTTAGGTAGTAGTTATAACCCCAGACTTGGCAATTTGTCAGTGTGTGTATGTTTGTGTGTCTGACTGTGTAGAGAGAAATGCTTTTTAGGCTACTTACACTCTGTACAATTAATATACTCAACTTTGGCAAGGCTGCTGATGTCACTCACCTAGAAATTCACCTCTGGGAAAGTCACAGCCCAGTAATCTCCAAAGTGTGTCCTGTAACTGAGTACTGCTGTAGTGTGATAAAGTAGTTAGGTTGGTATTCTAACCCCAGACCTGGCAACTGTGTGTTTGTGTGTGAATCTGTGTGTCTGTGTGTGTCTGACTGAGTAGAGAGCAATGCTTTTTAGGCTACTCACACTCCGTACAATTCATATACTCAACTTTGGCAAGGCTGCTGATGTCACTCACCTAGAAATACACCTCTGGAAAAATTATAGCCCAGTAATTGCCATAGTGCATCCTGTAACTGCGTACAGCTATAGTGTGATAAAGTAGTTAGGTAGGTGTTCTAACCCCAGGCTTGGCAACTGTGTGTCTGTGTCTGACTGAGTAGACAGCAATGCTTTTTAGGCTACTCACACTCAGTACAAATCATATACTTAACTTTGGTAAGGCTGCTGATGTCACTCACCTAGAAATACACCTCTGGGAAAGTCATAACCCAGTAATCTCCATAGCGCATCCTGTAACTGCGTACTGCTGTAGTGTGATAAAGTAGTTAAGTTGGTGTTCTAACCCCAGACTTGGAAACTGTGTGTGTGTGTGTGTGTGTGTGTGTGTGTGTGTGTGTGTGTGTGTGTGTGTGTGTGTGTGTGTGTGTGTGTGTGTGTGTGTGTCTGACTGAGTAGAGATCAATGCTTTTTAGGCTACTCACACTCTGTATAATTCATATACTCAACATTGGCAAGGCTGCTGATGTCACTCACCTAGACATACACCTCTGGGAAAGGTGTAGCCCAGTAATCTCTGTAGCATGTCCTGTAACTGCATACTGCTGTAGTGTGTTAATGTAGTTAATTAGATGTTCCAACCCCCAGACTTGGCAACTGTGTGTGTGTGTGTGTGTGTGTGTGTGTGTGTGTGTGAATCTGTGTGTCCATGTGTCTCCGTCTGTCTTTGACTGAGTAGAGAACAATGCTTTTTAGGGTACTCACACTCCTTAGAATTCATATACTCAACTTTGGCAAGGCTGCTGATGTCACCCCCCTACAAATACACCTCTGGAAAGGTTATAGCTCAGTAATCTCTGTTGGGCATCCAGTAACTGTGTACTGCTGTAGTGTGATTTAGAACTGTGGTAGGGTTCTATCTCCAACCATGGCAGTTCTAGATGTTTTGTGTGTGTTCCAATGTCTGTGTATGGAGCAATGCATTATAGACTACTCACTCGCAGTACAGTTGAAATGCCCTTCTTTGGTAATCCTCCTGATGTCATTCATTGTGAAATACAACTTTGGGGAAGGGTTTCTCTAGTAATCCCTGTGATCTCTCCTATAGCAGCTGCATGCTGTAGTGTGATATAGACCTCGGTCAGTGGTTCTATACCCACACATGTCAGTTGTGGATGTTTTGTTGTGTCTCACTGTCTGTGTAGGGAGCAATGCATTTTAGGCTAGTCACTTGCAGTACAGTTGAAATGGCCTTCTTTGGTAATCCTGCTGATGTCATTCAATGTGAAATACACCTTTGAGGAAGAAGTGCTTCAGTAATGTCCATGATGTGTACTATAACTATGTAGTTATATAGTGTAATAAACTAACTAGGTAGGGGTTCAACTCCCAGACATGACATGTGTGTGTAACTTGTATCCTGTGTAGAGGTGGCTGTGAGTGTGGGCAATGTGGAGGGGGTTTTGCTTATTTATTTTATGGTGGCCCTACTAAATATCACAATGTCAACCATACAGTGATAACAGATGTAAATTAGCTGAGAGGCTGGGGTGCAAAGCCATACCCATATATGTGAAAATAAAGGCCAGCCACGTGTTTGGCTGTGGGGGGGGGTGCCTATTCATACAGGACATATAGTGTGTGGGGCATCTCAACCCCATTAATGGTGCATGTGCACATATGTGTAATTGTTAATCTGCCATTGCTATCTACATATGTATGGCCATATATACCTAGATAGATTTATATATCTGCTTATATATGTAACATGCTGTGTATATGTAGACATATAGGTGTAGACACATATATGAGTCGATTTAGGCATATATGTTGTATCTGCTTAGATATTAATATATTTACACACACATACATCTACATGTTGGTATACATTTTCTGTACTGTTGCATGACTGGACTGGATGATATGTTTCTGAAAACATCCAATCTCTTTGTATCTATCATGGTTTAGTGTTAAATCACTTTGTCTATGATGTGCAGCATCCTTGGTTTGAGCCTTGCAAGAGGTGTTTATTTTGTTGATGGGCAGATCATGGCCTGTTGGATACACAGTGATTAAGGCACTTTACAGCAGTTGTAAGCAGGTTTGTGCAGGTTTGCGTGGAGCTAAGCAATGCCTACACAGGTTAAGCAATTCAGCAGCTGAGTATAAGAAACTGTAACCAGACATTAGCAGTACTTACCTCCATGCAAACCCATGCAAACCCACGTACAACTGCTTTAAAGTGCCTTGATCACCCTGTACCATTAGCCCTTGTTCTACCTAGCAACAAAATAAACAACCTTTGCTAGGCTTGAACCCAGGATCATGCACACCATAGTCAAAGTGATTTACCTCGAAGCCATCTCAGATATATGTAAGCCTCCTGTATTCAAAAATATATCATCCAGCACAGTCAGTCAACAGTACAGAGAATGTATTCCAACATGTAGATGTATGTGTGTGTGAAAATATATTAAGGTCTTAACAGATACAACATATTGATATATATATATATATATATATATATATATATATATATATATATATATATATACACACACACACACACACACACACACACACACACACACACATATATGCAAGCAGATATTTATATCTGAAACCACACAAAAGATATTTATATCTATATAGGTATATACGGACATACATCTGTAGATAAAGTGGAAATATAGCAGAAACATATATGTCCACATGCACCATTAATGGGGTTGACAGGCAAGAACAACATACGTCATGCATGAATAGGTGTTTCCCCCCCCACAGCCAAACACGTCTGCTCTGCAATACACTGCCAACTTTTGCAGATCCCATAACCAGGACCTTACACGGCAAAGGCACAAGATTTTAACAGTACTCCATCCCACCTGTATGATGTTAGGCAGGTATCAGTAACATAACATGCAGTACAGTCAGGCTCATAATGACTCCCATTTTGCAGTCATTTGTTACCTTTGTTAGCCAGAGTCCCATTCTGTTGACCTGTACTTCAGAGATATAGATGCCAAACAACAGTGGTACCAGGACTGAACCCTGAGGTACTCCACATGTCACTTATCTGGGGATGGATTTGGAGTCATTTACACCTACAGTTTGGGTTCTGTCAGTAAGCCATGTGGCAAACCATCAAGTGGCACTGGGATGTATGGCTGAATTAGCATGTTAATCTATGTTTCCAGACTGGGGTATGGTGTTGAAGGGCTTGGCGAGGACCACATAGGCTTTGTGGACTACCTTACCCTCTTCAACAGCTATGCAGACTGAGTCAAAGCAGTCAATCAGTTTCAGGAGACAAGACTGACCCTCCATGAGCCCAATCTGTGTGGGGTCCAGTGTTTGAGGGATTCAAATGTCTGAGTTCAAAACATCCCTGATAATGCATTCCATGGCCATACAGATCAGGCTCATCACACTGATGTGACGGTAGTTCCAGGGGTCACAGTTGGATCCCCCTTGTGGACTGGGATAACTGCAGCTGTGCTCCACTCAGTGGGCACCAGGCCTGATGTGAGGCCATGATTACACATGACAGTTAGGTGAGTTGCCATTTAATTTTGTAGTTCATGTAGTACACAGCCCAGGATGTCATCTGGTCCCATGGATGCTGTATTCTTAGCTGTGGATAGTGCAGTTTATGCCTGTGTGGCCATGATTACTGTGCAATGGAACTCTTGTCATATTGACATGGGCTCTTTTCGGGGTGAGAGGGGGTGAATGTGGCACTAAATAAACCTGCCAGGATATTGGCACATTCCATGGGAGCAGTCTATGTAATGCCATTCCCTTGTAGCTCAGAGCATTTCTGAGCATTGCCAGTTAGATTCTGGACATAACTATAGAATGCTGTGTGGTTGTCTGTGGAATCTGTGGTGACTTTAGTTACATAACCAGCTTTGTAGGATTCCATGAGGCATCTCAGTGTCTTACTGGGGCTAGTAAGGGAGTTGTTTGCATCCTTGGATTATCCTTTTTTCTTCAGAATTGTCTACCTTCTGTTGTTTACTCTGTTAATGGCAGGAAGCCACCAGACTGGCTTGCTTATTTGGGAGGTGAGTGGAGTGGTTCTATGTGGGATGTCAGGAATCATGCACAATTGGATGTGCTCATACAGTGCCTTAGTGCAGGATTCATCAGTTGAACTGTCAGCTCCTGTCTCCATGGGTATCACAAACATTGTCACTTCTGCCTTGAGTAGCATGAAGTTGGCTTTGGAGAGGTCTTTTACAGACAACTGTATATACATTCCCTTCACATGTTCAGTTTGATTAGCCTATGGTGGGATTACTTTGGTGAAACTGCAGTCACACGCACTGTTGTGATGACTTGGTGGTTAATTACTGTGACTGTAGTGTACAGGATCCTGGGTTAATGACCTACAAAGGCAGGTTATTTTTGTTCTGGCCAGAACAGCGGTTAATGCATACAGACTAATTAGGGCAATTTAGGTTAGTCACACTCAATACAATTGAAATGCCCTACTTTGGCAATCCTGCTGATGTCAATCACTGTGTAGTACACCTTTGAGGAAAAAGTCTTCCAGCAATCTCTGTGGTGCATGCTATAACACCGTAATGCTGTAGTGTGATATAGAACTCTGGTAGGGGTTCTATTCTCACACATGGGAGCTGTGGATGCTTCTGTGAATGTTCCTATGCCTGTGTAGACAGCAATGCATGTTTGGCTAGTCACACTCACTACAATTCATTCACCCTGCTTTGACAAGCTTGCTGATGTCATTCACTTTGAAATAAACCTTTGGGGAAAGAGTACTCCAGTAATCTCTGTGGTGTGTTCTATAATTACATAGTGCTGTACTGTAATTTTTAGTTAGGTAGGGGTTCTAATCCCAGATATGACAGGTGTGTGTGTGTCTTAATGTGTTGATATTTGTCGTTTGTGTCCTGTGTGTGGAAGTGATTGTGAGTGTGTAACAACTGCTATGTTTATGAGGAATCCCCATCTGTAGGGTCATCTGCAGACTGGGCAGTGTGTGGTGCCTTGTGTTCCTTCTGTTACCCACATAGCACCTATCTCTCAACTGCAGAAGGAAGTGTGAGGATTGCAGTCAGTTGATGGTGACAGCCAGGAGAATTACTGACGTCATACCCCTTATAGGACATATGTTGCATCAAACCCTGTTACAACAGGAAATGTATAAGGCTATCACAGTGACATGTCAATATTGGCCCTGTGTTTGTGCCTCCAGCCACAACCCTGTCGATCTTTGTACATATGTCATGCAGTAGGGGGTGCATATGTTCTGTACACCATATTAATTGACAGCATATCGGATAACAAGCCAGTGAGATATCAGACTGCTACACATGTTATGTATAGTAGGGGTTATATTTGAGGACATAGCCTGGGCATTCTGTGGTTGTGTGTACAGTACTGATGTATGAGTAAGTCTGGTAATTGTTGACAGTGTGTGTGTATAGTGCATAAGTACCTTGTCCTGTGTAGAGACTGGTAGATGTCATTGCTCTTGGTCCTGTTCTATCTGATGTTACATGCTGCTTCACTGTATGTCACCCTATCAGCTTACATGTTTGTAGGGGCGAACACACACATGTCCCAAATCACAGATAGCCATCAGACCACACTTTGTAGTGGCCCAGTATATGTAGGGTTGTTGTGTGAGTGGCTCATATGAGGATGGTGTACATCAGATAGCCCATATACTGTAATAGTACGCTAGCTTACCATATGTGGCTGTGGCTATGTTCACATTGTTTGTGGTTATGCACTTTCACACAGGTGTCTGTTACTCTGTGATGTGACATGCCTGTAGAGCCTGCTATCTATGCAGGTACATGTGTATTCCCACATAGGAGATGTATCCCAGTGTTGATTCAGACTGCCTGTAGCCTGCATTTTGCTTTGTTACATGCTTAGCAGATTACTGTACTTATCCAGTCAGATGTCATGTCCAGATACCTGCCAGATGTACTACTACCTGGCCACAATAACAGTCATGTATGTCAGACAAAGTAGTGGGATGGTGTTCAGATGTATGTCACTAACTAGTGGATAGTATGTGGCCATGGCACCTCTGTACCAGCAGTTATTATGTGTCAGGACAGACAGGGGTGTATGAATGCATAACCTATGGGGCAAATGTATACCAGTATGTATGTGTTATACCCATCTACATGGCTGTTAACATCCACATTGACAGGCCTGGTCCACATGTCTTGCATGAAGGGGTTCTGTGTATACCCCTGGACTGACCAGAGTGTGTCAGACTGTCCACATATATTGACCATATCGCAGCTGTAGTCCACAGGGGCGTTACTGCACTAGCAGTGGTACTGTACTATGATGACCTTAGGATGTCTGTAAGTAGCCAATGGCACACATGTTAATAGCAGATGTGGCCTCCCACACACACCATTTCTGTGAAGACACTCCCTATTACAATAGCAATGGTCTACAAATATACCAGCACTACATATGTGACATCCCCTTGCACTGAAAGGTTTGGACTATTGAGGCTGAGATAGGACTCCACTCCATGTGCAGGACATATGGTGAACATATATGTATATATTCCATATAGATATATACACATATACATATCTTGCTTACTGTATGACAACAGTTTTACACATATGTGCCTGTGTTCCAGCCTCTGTCCTCCACCTACATACCAGGCTTTGCACATATGACATGTTGTCAGGGGTTGTTATGTAGTGGGATGTGTGTATGTCATGCTGTCATTCCTGCCATCACTCCATTGCTGTTGTGTCCCCTACACATACTGGGGGGTTGGGGCCATATATGTGTGGGCTTCACCTGCACAATACATGTGTGCCCTAAGGCACTCCAGAGGTCAATGTATGTAACAGTGGTATATGGCCCAGTATTAGTGAGTGTAGGGGGGGTGCACCATGACTAACCTAGGCTGTTACAACATGTGTGGGTATCTGGGATAAGCTGCCTTAAGGTATCTGGATGTACTTTACCATACAATCCACCTTGGGTAAATGCAGGCCTACTGCCTCCTACAATACAGAATGTTCTGTTTGTCAGTGTGATTGTGATGGTGTCATGTATGCCTTGTTATGTAACAGATACATCCCATTGTGTCAGCTGGGGTCTGTACCCCCTAGGGGTTGTGTACAAAGTGTAGATAGGGCTGCTGACCTACACACCTGCATTATGTACTGTTGATTGTCTGGTATGCTGTGGCCCAGTCTGTTATTACTATTGTACTATTTGAAGGCCTTGGCCTGGACAGCAACATATTTCAACCTTTCTTAGTATAACTGTTTCACAGTTGCATTACACTGTTCATATGGATGTTAGTGTCTAAACAGCTATATGACATGGCATATACAACTGTCATAGTACACAAATAAAGCTTTCACATTCATTTATGCAAACCTGTGTGTGGTGTTATACCCTTTGATATGTCTGTGGGTATATGTTGCAGGCTATAAATGTAATTCGTATAGGGGGGCTCATACAGTCTCTAGTTTGAAAGGTGGTGACTGTAGGAATACTGGCTGCTCCATATTGTGTGCACATACTATACATTTATCTTACTGTACATATCTCTGTGTGTGTATGTGTAGTTACACACACACATATATATATATATATATATATATATATATATATATATATATACCTGTATTTGCATATATGTGTCTGTGTATATGTATCCTAGGGATGGCCATGTTGGGTCTGGTCCTGGTTATGGGATCTGCAACACTTGGTACTGTATTACAGGGGGGGTCATGCCTGGCTGAGGGGGGGTATACCTATTCGTACCAGACGTATATTGTGTGGGGCCTCTCAACCCCATTAACATTGCATGAGGACATATATGTTTTGTTATTTCCTCATTGTTATCTACAGATGTATGTCCGTATATACCTATATATGTATATATATATATATGTATATTTATATATATATATATATGTATATATATATATATGTATATTTATATGCTGACATATATATATAACCTGCCGTATATATTTAGACATGTAGATGTGAATATATATATCTATAGCTGTAGGCATTTGCATGTTTATATGTTCATAAATATTTATATATTTATATATACACACACACACTATATATATATATAAATATATATATATATATATATATATATATATATATATATATATAGATATATATATATATATATATCAGTATGTCGTACCTGTTTAGACATTAATATATTTACTCACACACATACATCTAAATGTTGGAATACATTCTCTGGTACTGTTGAATGACTGGGCTGGATGATATGTTTGTGAATACATTATTGATATGTGTATTTGAGATGACTTAGTGGTAAATCACTTTGGCTATGGTATGTGGGGTCCTGGGTTTGATCCTAGCAGAGGTTGTTTATTTTGTTGCTAGGCATAACAAGGGCCGTTGGATACAGTGTGATTAAGGCACTGTGATTGAGCAGTTGTAAGCTGGTTTGCACGGGTTTGCATGGACCTAACCAATGCTAACCTCTGGTTACAGTTTCTTGCATTCAGTAAGTTTCTACATTGCTTAATCTGTGTAGGCAATGCTTACCCCATGCAAATGCACTTAAACATGCTTACTACTGCTTATATATGCTTACTACTGCTTATTTGTTCTTAAACCTGCTTACTAATGCCTTATTCATTATGACACTGACACTTCACATGTGCATTTAATGCAGTACTCCGGTTCACATTTAAATGTTATTTAGTAGGTTATACTGCAAAAAAATGTTCATATACAAATTTCACATAGAAAATGGAATGTGCTGCAGTGGGACTCAAACCAGGAATGCCTGCTCATTAGGTGGATGCTCTGACCACTACACTCTTGCTGTGCTGTCTTATTAGCATATATCTTCCTTGTTATCCTCTTCAGCCTTTTGAACTGCTTTAACCGTAGCTAAGCGATGGGCAAACCCTCGCACCTACGGTTAGCTGTACTCAGGGTTTAAAAAAAAAATAAAAGGGTTTCTTTATTTTATTTATACATCCTGATCCTGTTGTACACATGGGTGACTGTTGGTGGGGATATGCGGATACCTGTGAGTGGTCTCACTCATTTATTTACAGTGTCTGCTGTTCTACTTTGCAGGGGCATGTTTATTCTGAGAGCTCTGCTCTCAGACACGCCTCCTGCACTCGTCCACGCTCCGTGTAGGATTAGGAGGTCAGGCAGCGAGCCTTCATTAATATGCATGGAGTGCTGTCGTCCTCCTCTTAAATTTCTGCTTTCGTGCAGGACTAGATTAGTCCTGCATGGAAGATTAGTAAATCTGGGGAACAGTGTTTTCATTTAATATTATGTCCTTAGAAGACCTCGTTGTATCCCCAAAACTAGATATAATTGTGTTTGCAGATATGAGCACTACAGAGGATGCAGCATACAGAAAATCCCAACAGATGCATATGCATGTCACAGTCTGCACTCATAACAACTACAGCTGGCTGTTCCAGATATTCCAATCTGAAAGTACACAATCAATCTTATTATTATTATCTTCTGGTAACTGTATCAGTTTGCAATGGTTAATGTTCATACTTGTTTAAATAATACTGTGCTGACTTTGTATCTCTGTGATTTTGTTTTCATCTTCACAATTGCAATATATATTGTAGACTGTTACATTTCAGTTTGTCCTGCTATATAGTAATGTTAATGTTATCACTTGAACTCAAATGCTTTAAGTGTACACAGAAGTAGAAATCATTAGGTCTACTTTACTTCCTTCTCCTGCTTAGTTTAAGAGATCTATACTATAAAGATTATATCTATAAGAAGCATCAGGCCAGGAAAAAAGTACACTCTCCCCCTCTCTCTTCCAGTCAAAATGCATAAATATTTAAAACATGAAAATGACAGATCATGTCAGAAAACTGTAAAACTGTCATCCACCCTGTTACAATTTCCATACAATCCCTAACTTATTTCTCGGGTAAAGAGAATTATGTGTCCTTTCCATTCCATCCATATCCAGAGATGTGAAACAGAAAAATGCAACCAACACCTACCTCCTATCATCTAGTATCTGATCAAGCATCCACTAACATTATAATACCACACAGCAATACAGACAGAAAAAAATATCCTTTTTGTTTAAGCTGTAGAATAGCATAAACATTTGAAGTAACAACTGCAGACATATCTAAAATGCAAGGTATGATCATTTCAGTCTTTGCTATACATATTTTTGATTTCTGTAACTGAATATCTCCACCTTCAGTAAACAACTGTCAGAAGTGAGCGTGACTATTTTTTTGCCTGAAATATCAATTGTAAGTCTTTTAGTGCACTACAAAGGGCAGTACAGTTGATGGAAACACTTGCTTTAATAATAGATTTTCCAATCAGAAAGAGTGTTACTGTTTCAGCATACATAGACAGGAACCACTTGACTGAAAAGAAAAAAAGATGTTCATTGACATTCCCAGTCAATAACTTTGGTTGGTGTTAATTGCAGCAGGAAACTCTTTCTGAGTTGCAAGACTCTAAGATCTTGAGAATTATTAGTAAAAGAGGAAATGTAAGAAAAATTAAATTCTTCTCACAGTCCCAACTTGCCACTGAAACTTAATTTGTACTATACTGATTGTTATGTGTGCCAGGAGTTGCCAAACCTAGGAATAGAGTCATGGGTATCTTATGCCAACTATCTGAACACAAGCAGCATGCAGTTTCATTTACCTCTACCTAATGATATCTTAGAGGGCAAAATATATCTAAATATATTTATCTACCTAGCTGTCTATATATAATGTAAAGAATGTATGCTTAATGTAGACTATGTGATCAATTTCTTTGAAGTACCTATGATCAGGGTGATGAAAATGAGCAAATAAGTTATTGGTATCTTTTATGGTATCTTTTGTCCAAAAATTACACTGTTTGTAGATTTGGAGGATTGTTATATTTCTAAATGTTAGAATGCTGAGTTTAAAAAAAAATAAATATATTTTAGATTTATTGACATGCCATTATTTCTATGTGGTAATTGAATATGGTCTTTCTTTGATTCTTGACAAAATATTCTAAACATTTTGATATGATTATCTAGAAAACTGCAAATTAGCCACTTGCCTACTAACTTTCAAAGTATTAAGTTCTTTAGTTTCTTTAAATTTTGAAGTTGTCCATATAATCAGCTTTAGGGAGTCTAAATTACATTGCTAAGATCCCAGTGTGTAAGAAGGTTGATTGTAATTTTACTATTACTTTCAATCTGTTAATTTGTCAACAGTTAAAAGGGATGCAGTTTTGATGAATGAGCTATAATGCACATTCCTATTACCTACAGACTTATGATATACTTGAAGGATGGGTTAAGGAAGAATTTCCATTGTTCACTGAAGTTTCACTTGTAAAAATAAACCTCTTTTTGAAAAATTTGTTTCAACTAAATTTGACTTTGTAATCTCTTCCATGGATTTTTTAAAATGTACTTAAGCAAGAGAAAAACCTAATTTGTTTAGTAGGAGCCCAAATACACTAGACACACACGCACACAATCATTACTGGACATATTCAGAAAGCCTAGATTCAGGACTGGGAAGGATGTGCACTAAGATGACAAGCTACCAGAAGCAGTTTTTAAGCCATGCCCAGTGAACATGTCTAAGCCAAAGACATGAGTGATGACTGTTCATGTATATAGACTCTTCACTCCGCAATGTGAATGTCTAATACTACACAATCAGCTGTCTGAGACCATATTAATCATCCAGAGTGTAATGAGTCCAACCACCAACTATGATACTAACAGAAGTCAGATACACTCATGGTACATGGGGAGAGAGGATAATGTAGATATGTAGACTGGATTGCAGTGTAGTTGAGCATAGTGCACTGCATCACAGTGGTAGTATGGAAATTGAGAAGTGGAAACTGGAAGACTCAATGACCATAAGGCAAAAATGGACAATTAGTGCTCATTTACATCGCAATGTGCTTCTGTTTTGAACAGGGGATGTATATCTGTAGTAGCTAGCATTGTGCAGCACTAGAAACAACAATGGATTCCAGTGTTCACATGGTATCTTCATGAGATGCTGCACCCCCCCCCCCCCACCATCAACAAAAGCAGATCACTCAGTAGAGGGTAGGATTTGTTTGGCAGTGTCTGCAGCCTGATAAGTATACTTCCTAATAGTATCTATGATTATGTGTTCTGGTAAAGCTCTTGGCATTGTGGGATACATGATACACATACAGTCATTGCACTCCTCCAGTTATTAATTCACTCTTGTGTACGGAGCTACATCTCCACTGATTCTGTTGGGAGGGAGAGTAGCTATTGTCCCACCCCAGAAGCCTTGCTCAGTTCTTTATATAAAGGAATTCCCAACATATCCTTGACTACTGCAGGCTCCATGTACTTACCTTGTGAATAACTTGTTTTGAAATCTACACATCAGAAGCTCTCAGAAAACAAGATCAATATAAAATTCTAGACTTGTTTTTCTGTTATTTATTTGCTGGGACATAGAAGCTTTTATTTACCCAGCAACTCTTAGAATTATATTTTCTGCACCCCTGTTTAGGTTAAGCTACAGTTTTTTTTTTAATGAAAACAAAATTTTCAGATTTGGAATGACAAACAGAAGGAAGAATTGAGTACAGTACTATAGACTAGCCACGGTGGTACAGCGGTAGCATTGTTACCTCACAGCAAGAGGTTCTCCCATTCGATTCTCTGCTTGACCTTGGGAAGGCCTTCTGTGTGGAGTCTGCATGTCCTCCCCACGGTTGGGTAGCGTTCGAAAAACATACATGCGTAAATGGGCGTGCCTTCGTTGAAGGTTGGGCATCGAGCTGGCACCTTGGCATTTCATAAAAATCTACTGCCAATCATTAGCGGACCAGAGTTCCGCTGTGGCAACCCCTTACTGGGAAAAAGCCGAAAGACAAACAAACAACTATAGGCTATGATTACATAATTTGAGGACTAGGTAGAAACTTTGGATTTAAAGATTTATTCCTGATCTATCAGCTAATTATTGACAATCCTAATATACTGCTAGCCTCTCTGGTGACATAGATGTATAAAGCCCTGACTATGGCCCAGATGAAGCAGCACGAAAGGAGAAGAATGTCAGCCCCAGACTAGGTGCCACTCTCGGGGAAATGAATCCTTTAATACAGATGCAAACCATGTACTGTTTAAGTTAAATACCAAAAACATAAGTGCGTTCATCTTATACAATATAAAACTTCATCAAACAAACTCCATTTGAAATCACACTGCTTAAATAATCCAAAAAGTCACATGATAGTGTTGCTACATTTAAAGTGATAAAACACAGTTGACACAAGTAACTGACATCTGAAAATATATTGCACTACCTAAAATCATATAAACTAAAGAGTGCAAAATAACTCATCACTACTTCCTAAAAATGTTATTTTAACATTTTAAAAATATAAAAAATATGTAGAAAAGTACTTAATGTTATATGTATAATTGTTTAGGATGTAAGAAAGTATATAACCATCTCTTCAATGATTTCAAATTAAGTAAAGGAACAATAGAAATGTGGTTGTTCAGCCTCAGCCAGCTATATGAGTTCTAATATAGCTGCCAAAATAATTCCCTCTTTTCTAAAATCAGGGACCAGTGGCCGTCTCAAGCATTAACCTTAACTTTCTCTAAAATAGAAACTTAAAGGAATGCCCAGCATATTCCTTAATGTGTTTATAGAGGGCATTTTTTTCTTTTTCGGATGTCATAATTATGTCAATATGTAAGTTCACTGTGCCTAAGCCCCATTTTACCTATATGAAAACATTGGCATGAATGGCATAGTGCTATATATACCAACCCCGTACTTTCAGAATCAAATTTGTTCTTTAACATAAAAGTTCTTTCTCGCACATTAAAATTATCTCCTTGCAGAATAAACTTAAAATAATTGCATCTGCTACATGTTTTAATTCCACAACAACTCTTATATTTTTTGCCCTTTATCTCAAATATAGTCTTAAAATTCATGCTGTTCCTATACACAGTAGAAGGCCTTTCCCCCTCTTTCTCAAAAATAGTATTAGACTCCCTTAAGATGTTCCAGTTTTATTTAAAATCCATATGATCATGCCACTCTCCAGATTAAAAATGGTAATAAAAGGATTAAAATATTGATGTGATTTCAGCTCTAATGCCATTCTGTTATTACAAAACTCTTTAATGTCACAATTTCCCTCCTCATGCCTTAGAAGTGGGATAAAGTGTCCACTTTTCATTTTATGGCTCACTTCCAAAACCGGTTTGTCCTCCAAATAGGATGGGTAACCCCTTTTCAAAAACATACCTCTAAGATTCTCACATTTATTCTCAAAATCATGGTTCAAAGTGACCATTTATACTGCACTAAGCAATTGACCTTTTATTACTGGTTTCTTCTGAGAGAAAGGGTGAACACTAGTAAAGTGAAGCAGGGTACTGGACTAAGTGGGCTTCCTGTAAATACATGATTTATATTTATTAACTACCTTATCCTTTTTCAGTAATACATCTAAGTATGGAATATTATATTCACCAATAGCATGCATAAAGACTGGAAACTCTGTACTCATGTTAATGTTTTTAAGAAATTCCCTTATTTCGTCTTTTCTTCCCTTCCATAAAATAAATATATCATCAAGATAATGTAAATGCAATCTAAATGTCCCATTAAATCAACTGTTATGAATGTACAGGAATTCCCACTGCAGCATTACAATATAAAAAAAGAGGGAGCCACAGGGAGACTCCATGGCTGCACTCTCCTTTTGTAAATAATGTTGCCCCTCAAAAAATATAAAATTATGGAGAAGTATGAGGTCCAGTAATTCTTCACAGAGGTTAATTTTATCCTGCCCAATACTTCTTCTAACTAGATATTTTGTAAACAAATTAACTCCCATCTAGTAGGGTGTGACCAGTAATTCTTCACAGAGGTTAATTTTATCCTGCCCAATACTTCTTCTAACTAGATATTTTGTAAACAAATTAACTCCCATCTAGTAGGGTGTGACCCTGTACAAATCTTTAATATCAATCATAATAAAGATGTCATTTTTATTATACTCCTGGTCATTTATTTTTTCTAAAAAAAAGAGCCATGAATCTCTACAGAGGTACTCCTTGTCCCTGAGCAGGTGTTTCAAGTTGTTGTCAAGAAAATAGGTACAAGCACTGCTTTTCGACCCCATCCCATCAACGATGGGACACATTGGTGGGTTACATCAATCATTATGGATCTTCACTACACCGGAGATTGTGAGGACCATAAGAGAAGTAATGTTCAAATAACTGAACTCGTCAATACCGACTCTCTCATCAATAAACATATCCTTATGTTGGAGTATAATTTGATGGTAAGCCGAGTTCAACTGGTTCTTAATTACTTGCTCATATGCTTTTTCCTTAAGTATACCCGACATTCTCCATTTATACTCAAAATTTGACATAATCACCAACCCCCCCCCTTTGTCCGGTTTCATAATCCTCAAGCCATGACTTTTAATAAAGTTTATTAACTCCAAGTCATCGAATGTCATATTATTTTGCTTCTGATATGACCCCTTACCTAATATATTGCGAATGTCCAATTCACAAACCTTTTCAGAAAGGCTTGAAACCAGATGTAGGGGTGGGTTAAAAGTGTTAGACAGTTTAAATGGTTGCACAACATAAGACATTTTGTCAAATATTAGGGACAAGTTCAATTTCCTTAGATAGAGTTTTAGGTCCCTAAGGATTTCAGGTATATTAGCTTCTCTAGATGGGACAAAGGAGGTTTCCTTTAAAAATAAATCAGTACTACAAGTGTCAATAAATACGTCAGAAAAATTCTAGATGTTAAAGTCCTTTTCAGCATTAGTAAAAATAATACAATCTGTTTTCAGAAAATCGGGGACAGAGTTAGTTACAGTGGCAGTATGTAAATCATTTCTGTCCTCTGCCTGGCCTGGAATGACCCATTGACCCATTGGATAAGGCTTGTTCTCTGCAAAAGAATTCCTCTGGTTCACCCTGGGAGGCATATGCTGTTCTTCTCTCTCCCATTGGTTCCTTTGATTTCTGTCCCTTAGCCACTCCAATCTGCTCAGCAGTGGAAAATCCAGTGGATAACAAATAAACCTTGGCTGATTCCTATTCAAATTTAAGTTGATAACATTCATATTATGTTCATTATCAGTCCCTTGCACATTAGAAGGAAAAAAAATAGCATGACAGTTTGTACTTTGGATGTTCCTTCTACCACAAACGTGAGATTCAGGAGGTTCAGAGTATGCCGTCTCTTGCAAGTAATCAATGTGGTCTCTCTCATGTTTTTTTTTTTTTTTTGGTTGCCTTTATTTTTTGTAGTTGTTGCTAAAATATATGCATGATCTATTTTGTACTCTTCGTACCATGGGTAATGTCATTATCCAGTACGCTTATTTCAGCAGTACGTTTTTCTATTAGTCTTGCATTATGTTTGATGACGGTCTCCATATATTCACACCCTTGCTTGTCAAAGATTACTAGAAGTTCCCTGTACAGGACAGAGTTTTTCTCTGTCCCCAATTGGAAAACTCCACATCCTTATGCTCATAGGTACACACTTCACTTGCATGCTTTCAAGAAAGTATGCATTTTCCAATTATAGTTTTTTTAAGTTTCAGTAACTTATAATTAAGCTCCTCAAGCTGCCCATTCATATTATCAGCATTTTACAATATAATATCAACAAAGCTGAAGTTATTCTGCAACCAGTCATTCAGACACGTTACCGACAGAGGGGGCGACTGCTCTCCAGGTTCTGTTGTTTACCCATTAAATGATGTTGTGATAAACTGTGGTTGGAAGTAAGGGTGTTAGCCATAGGTGATAAAGTATTACCTACATTATTGCCCCCGTCCATAACAAGAGCTTGTATTGCTACAATCTCATCTAGTCTCTGGGTTAACTGTTCAGTGAGAAGGGTCAAATTACCCACTGTCTGGTGCAAATCAGAGCCAATATTGTCCACAAACAATGTTGGCGATGATGAAAGGGGTTCTGAAGATATGGTAGCCCATGAACACCAAACCAGAAAAACAAAGCAAACTTGAGACTAATCAGGCCAGATGACCTAGGTTCAATTAGTGACTCAGATGACTGACAGAGCAACAAGAAAGGATGGGCATGCACAACATGGGGGAGGGTGCTCATTGGTGATGCTCCCCAAGGGGAGGTGTGTCCCAAAGAGGGGATTTGCCCTAATCAACAACTGTGGGCGCGGGGAATGAAAAAATAAATAGGGCATATAAAATGAAACAAAAAAAACACAGGACAGAAGCATAGATGGCCAAGTCCTCAGGATGTCCATAAGATCAACACATAGCCCAAGTAACACCTGAGTAAATCTGGGAGGAGGTCAAGAGGATAGATGGTAGACCTGGTGTGGATGTAGGAGACCAGAGCCCTGGCTGGTAAATATGACACTGGAGGTGACCAAGAAAAATAAAAATCCTCGTATACTGCAGAATGACTAGTATTTTTAGATGAAAGAGTTAAGAGTTGTTAAATGTATGGACTTTTCAGCATGCTCTGCTGCTCAAAGATAAAAAATACCTAAAAGGTATGCTGCACTGGTAAATATTAACATTCTCAGTTAACAATTGCTGAGTCCTGCTGATAGCATTAATCTGTACAAGTTTATAAAACTTATAAATGCCTTACAAAAGAGTGACCAGATCTGTGAGTTATATAAATATATACTCAAATTAAGTATGGTAAAATGTATTACTATTCACTTACAATGGCAAATACAGGTGCCTGTAAAAAATGTTGAAGTGCTGGACATTGGAACTCTAAATGACAACTTGTAAATAATGGATGCCAGAAATGTGTCTGTTTCTAAATGTTGAGGAGTCCTATTTAGTATCAACCTTCAGTATGGATTGTGGGTGATCTGTGTTGTGGGCTCTCCTTGTGCAGAATGCTCAACTTTGATCCATGGAGTTTTCCCCTTGCTCCCACTGTAGTACAACTGTGGAATTATGATGTATATAGATAAATGGGTTTCGGGGTAAATTCATCCCAGTGGTGGATTCTTAGGTACAAGCAGTACTCGTGACTATTATTGCAGTTGACATGAATGGTTTCATTAAGGTAGTATTTTCCCAATACATTTTTAGCATTTCTAACTTCAGCATAATAAGATTCAAAACATTATTAGGTGCTCAATAAACATAATATATGATATGATATGAAATATATTTTGGTCATTGTTTTCATTGGTAGCAAGTTCATAAATGTATTAGATTATTTTTCTTCTTATTATTATTATTATATTCTAATTTAATGCTGCTTCTTAATGTGCATGCTACTCCATCTACTATGTTTAATATTAGTATTAGTATTAGTATTAGTTTTAATATTAAATGATTTTTTTTTTCATTTGTTTGGAAATGGAAGTATACGTATATTATATGTTCTCGTAGTACCAGAAATAGTATTAGTTCCAGAGATGATGGAACCAGCTGCAGACCTAAATAAGATAGCATTCAGCACATAAAGTGAAACAATTGAGCATATACATTTATGTATGTCAAAAGGGCAGACAAATATATGCACTCATTTAACACAGCTGCACTGCTTAAATTTATTAGATTTTCTCATGATAAATACTCCTCAACTTCTTGATAGAAGTGATACTCTGTTATGGGTGCCTTAATCTTTTCACCCACCCAAAGAATAGGTCAGAATACGTCTATGAGAGTTCAACAGACCAGTGGAGAAGGAGAGGTCAACGGAAAAGCTAATTTTAGGCTCTAAGGCCAAAAAGTAAAAGTAAGAAAAACAATTGTCTCAGAATTTTAATTCTAGTTTAGCTATTCTGACATTAAATCTGTTAAATTTGTTTGACTCAGCCTACTATGTATAATCACACCTTGGTTAATTGGTACAAGATTATTTGAACCCAAGACATCTAAAACCTTTCTAGATGATGGTTTTCAATAAGTACTGCTTGATTTGCATCTAACTTTAGAATATCTGCCTAAATACATTATCCATAAATCATCAGGCTCTACTTATTAGTTTCCCCTCAAGTGTTTGGCAGTGCCGTGTATAGCCGCAGACACCCTGAGCTAACATTTTTGTTGTAAAAGCACCATTGAAATTTCACCAGTACCTAATTGCACACAGGGCAACTAGTTTGCAGTGACAAGCACTGTCCTCATAGTTGCAAACAGGATACTCCTGGCATTGCTTTATATTCTTACTCCAACTGTCTAATCAGTAAAAAGGGTCTGTTGCCATGGATATAAACTTTTCCACTATCCACATTAACAGATTGGTGGATATGGGCATCCTGAGGCAATGTAGAAATTGTCTTATGTTTACTGACAACCAGTTAATTCTCAAATAAAATGATATGGTATGTGAGAGATGTATTTACATAATGTTACTGGAGGCAAAGCTCTCATGTAAAAGCACTCCTTATGTCAATAAGGTTGTCAGTAGTATACATTCTGCACCCATCACAAGCAACTCAAAGCAGATACATAGACCCACATATGCTGAGGCATTTAAATATGACCTTCCTTAACTTCAAAGATTGCCTAGATAAAGTACACATAGCAAGCACCCTCAGAAACCCCAGAAGCACTCTTTCAAAACAATATTCGCATCAACACATACAGTCACATCTCGTGGTGACTCTTCTTCTAAGCCTATAAGGCAAGCCACCACAGAATCCAACATTCTAGTCATCGAAGACTCCATTGTAAGACACACTAATGTCCCTCTCACCAGGCTGAGTAAGGTGAAAGTCATGGTCAGTTGCTTATCTGGGGCTAGGATCCACCACATTACACATGCACTTAGGTCATTGGATCACAAGTGCCAGTATGACTCAGTCATAGTCCATGTGGGTGTAAATGAACTGAGGCATACTTCCCTAGACTATATGAAGAGAGACATCATGGAGCTCTTGGAGTATGTGTCCCAGACTGGTATGAGCCTAGCATTCAGCAGCATTTTACCTTCTCCAAGGATAATGCCACAATACGAACAAAAGATGACTGACTTTAATAATTGGCATAATTTCTGGTGTCATTCTAAGAGGGTGTAATATCTGTCAGCATGAAGGAGAGGGTCAACAGAGCACACTGCTTTGCCAGAGATGGTGTGCACCTCTCCCCTCTAGGCTTTTGAATATTAGCTAAAGCATTGTCCTATCCCATAGTACCTTTTTAGACAATGCCAAACTGAAAGTACTTCAAGCATAGCAAATCAAAACCAAGAAAATCTGAATGTGTTACTGCTCAATGTTAGGAGTCTAAACAAACAAACAAAAAAATGCAAAAAAAAAATCAACTCCCTAGAAGCTCTCTTCATCCTGGAGAATGCTGAAATCTGTGCAGTCACTGAGAGGTGGTTTAAAGTTATGGAGAGCACACTGACAGTGCAAGGTTATAATGTCTTCTACACAATTAAACCAGCTACTACACAGACAGGTACTGAAGGTGGAGGTGTCTCGGTTTACATCAAAAATAAATATACATCAAGGCTGGTCAAATAGGACAATAGACTTGAGCTTCTCCATGTTCAAATCACTCATAGGCAAAATCCAATACCACTTCCTTGCAAGCTATAGTTCCACCTCTATGACTAAGGTAACCCATACCATATATTTAAACTTATTCAAAACACACCATCCAACCCAATACCATATTCATGGGTGACTTTAATTACCCCACTATTAACTGGGAATCATATATGACACTAAACATACAGGCACAGAGATTATGGGATTTTGTAAACACAAATTCCTTGAACCAGATTGTCAATACACCAATAAAGCATGCAACCATACTGGATCTGGCCCTCACTAATATGTGACAGTCCTGCACACTCCCTGTTGTAGTGTCTTCTTTGGCAAGGTCAGACTACAAAATGGCCTACTTTGAAGTAAAAATAAATACTGAAAATGCAACTAACCCTGGAATATTCAGGAACTACTCTAGGGCTAACTACCTACTATCAAATGATAACCTGGCAAAATTTCAAGTCTTCTTAAACTCTGAGAACACTGCTGCTTATGCAGAACTGTTCACAGAAACCCTATACTAGCATGTTAATAGCTGCATAGAGGCAGTTGCACCTACAAGGATGAAGTACAGAACTAAGTCAAAAAACAAGCAACCCTGGTGGAATCAAAACATCAATAGGCTATATAACAGAAGGAAGAAAATCATGGCAAAATTAGGACGTGCAGCACCCAGCAGGATAAAAGCAAATTCATCAAACTAAGCAAAGAACTCAGAGGACAAATAAAATCTATCAAAGTCAAATCTGACGTAAATTTGGGCTCCTAGGCCAAAAACAACTCAGCTCGGCGAAACCAAAAAGACCAACTGTTGAAAGACAAATACATACAACGCCAACTCCTGTCCCAGAAAAAAACAGGCTGAATGCAAGTCTTGCAAGTTATTTCTTTAAACGATCCCAAAAAAAGTGTCCAAATAAGAAATGAATAATAACGCTTTTATTAATTCAATAAAAAGAGCGTTTTCGCCGTGGTATTACCACAGCTTCTTCAGCAAAGTAAACAACATTTAAAAAACCCGCCAATTCTTTATGTATGCTGTGCATGACGTAATGAAAGACATACACTCTTTTAAAGAAACATGATCAAAAACACCATCCTATACACATCACAATTACTACTTAAAAATAATAATGTTAAAACACGTTTTAAATTCTACAGACAGTTTAAAGTACATTGATCTTCATACTATCTATTAACATTAAATAACCCTAAGCTGTTTGTTTATTAATAACTCTAAATTCATAAACAATATCCCTATGTACAAAATACTTCCAACCTTCCATGACATCCTTTACTTATTTGTATCTTATGTTGTTAAAAATAACTAATTGTGATTGATTAAAAATCATCTAAATTTGTTAAAAATCAAACTAAAATGATAATTATGTTTGTGTATTAATATTTATTAAAATTAATAAAAAAAATTTTGTTGAAAATAAGACAATTTATTTATTTCAATTTGTGTCTTAAATAATTTCTCATTTTCAAGACACACTATATATTACAGCTCTCATTTAATCCTGGAAAACAAAATGAGTTTAAACACAGCTGCCACTCTAACTCTCGGACCTCTAATTGTATGTTGGTTGGTCCTCCCCTCAATGTTTGTTGCACAGAATCAATAGCTAAAAAATTAAAACTATGACCTTCATATTTCTCACAATGTTTGGCTAAGGCGTTTTCATTTTTTTCTTTTTCTAATTGCATACAAATGTTCATATATTCTGTCGCGTAATCTGCGGTCAGTTTTTCCTACATAGTATGCTCCACAGCAGTTACATGAAGCAAGATATACAATAGATTTAGAAGTACAATTTAAGTTACAATTGATGTGGTAACTGTTGTCCCTTATTTTAAAAGTACTGCTATTTTTAACATAATGGCAATATTTGCAAAAGCCACATTGTTTACATCCCTTAAATTTAGTATTGTTATTATGTTCATTTTCACTTTCAAGAATCGATTTTAGGTTATCACCTCTTTTGTAAACAAAGTTCGGTCTGTCTCCTAATTTATCTAATAATTCCTCATTGTTAAGAATGAAATGCCAATTTTTCAGTATTATTGATTGGATTTCAAACGAATCACTATTAAATGTGGAAATAAAACTAATTTTACAAGATGTAGTTCCTTTATACACATTAATGTTTTCTACATTTTCTGTTGAAGTTGTTGTCTCATCTAAAACTGTAATATTTGAAATAGCGTTGATCCCTATAAATCTCTTTTTAAGGAAAGGTACATAAAGGCCATTCACTCGTTTCTGATCTACTTCATTCAAGAGTTCCAAGAATAAATCTGGTGGGTAGTCTCAACTTGTAAACATTCTTTCAAGTTTTTTGCATTCCTCATAAAATAATACATCCCTGTTACACATCCTGGCAGCCCTTATTAGTTGCCCTTTTATAATCGCCTTTTTCTGCTTAAAAGGATGTGAACTTTTGAAATGTAATAACGAATTACAATATGTTTTCTTCCTATATATTGTCGAAATATATTCAGAATCAGATTCATCTTTGGAAAGTCTAACATCTAAGTAGTCTATTTCATTTCTTGAAAAAGTAGATGTAAATTTCAAAAATGGCGTTGTACTATTTAAGTAATCCACTAATGTCGTGGCTTCTTCTATTTCTCCTTCTAAAAGGATGAACACATCGTCTAAATACCTAGTATATAGTTTAATTTTATCCATTAAACTGTTATCAAATAGAAAGTTTTTTTCCCAAAATGCCATGAACAAATTTGCCACCGATGCTCCACACGGTGATCCCATTGCTACACCCTGTGTTTGTATATATACTTTTTCATTGAACATGAAATAGTTAGATGACAAAATGATGTCCAATAATTCAGAAACTATTTCAATTTCCTTTTTTGTAGCACCCAATTCTTTAAGCATAAGGGAAACCCATTCGAGTGCTTCAAGATGTGGTATTGAAGTGTAGAGATCAACTACGTCAACCGTCAGAAAATTAAGACAGTTATCAAATTCCATATTATTCATACTGTTAAGAAAGGACCATGAATCCTTACAAATATGAGGAACTAGTTTCAAATATTTCACCAAAATTGTTTCTACCAATTGAGCACATGGATAGGTGATAGATAAACGCCCATCAATTATTACACGTAATGGGGGATCGTTAAGGTTTTTATGAATTTTCGGAATACCGAAAGCCACAGGATTCTTTGACATACTAATATCAATGTAATTGTATGTGTCTAAGTCAATTTTACCCCCAATGAACATATCTCTAAAATAACTTCTGATCCTTGTTTTTGAGATATTCATTTCATTAATTGAAGATGTTTGATAAGCTGCCCCAGACAAAATGCTTTCCATTTTTTCTATATAATGGTGGTTGTCAAAAATAACCAAACCCCCTCCCTTGTCCGGCTTGACAACTCTTGTTGCTGAAGCACGGAGTTGATTAAGACATTCCATTTGCTCCCTTGAGGTATTGTAGCTTAAGTGTTTTTTTATTCCTCCATTACTTTGTTTTAAGCTTCTAATATCAACCTCACAAGTTTTTTCAAAGGTTGCCAGTGTATTATGTAGGGGGGGGGTTGAATGTACTGGCTAGTTTTAGCTTACCATCATCAATTATGTTTGTATTATGAAAGAAAACATTCAAATTAAGTTTCCTAACGAAACATTTAAGGTCTATAATAGTTCTGGGGATATTACATCTCTTTGTTGGAACAAAAGTATTCCCGTGAGCCAATAATTCCACGAGACAAGGATCCAACTCTAAACTTGCAAAATTGTAAATTTTGAAGTCCCCTTTCATGTTAGACAAAATTCTGGGCTTGTTATTAAAAGTCTCTCCTGATGTTGAACTTACAAAATCTGGAAGTATTGTTGAAGGCTCTGGGATTGTTATTTGGTTCAGTTCATTAATTCTTGTTGGTAAAATTAATTCCTGGTTCTGTTCCATTTCTTCTGTTGGAACTTGGCATTCCGTGGGCCTAAAAAACGGCCATTGTTATAGTTATTTTTGTAATAGGATTGCCTATTATTCGTATATTGAGGGGGCCCATTCCTAGTAACATTTTCTTGTATTCTGTTACTCCTTCTTAAGTTAGGTCTTTCTTCATCTTCAAAATTATTATCGGAATTGTTGTTAAAATTACCTTCATCCGAAGGAGAATTCTGGTCTAAACCCACGTTCTCCACATGGTTACCACTTTGATTTTTAGGGTCATTTAGCTTTAAGTAGGCTGTATTATTCTGATACGCTGCCCTATCTCTCATTAATTTCTTGTTTTTCGTTGTTTTTGATTTTTCAATAAATGAATCTATGCTCGTAAAAATACGAGCATAGTCAAACCTGTAACGTTCAAAGTCCAGGTCTTTCTTTAATGAATTATCCAAACTGGTTACTTCCTTAGTTATTCTGTCAATTTGAATGTTGTAATGTTTAACCAAAACGTCTAATAATTGTAAACCTTGAGCATCAAATAACATAGTCAATTCTTTGTTAAAATCAGAATCAAAGAATAAGCCTGTTGGACAAAAAGTGGATCTCAGCCCTTTAGGTATTAGTTTTTCTGATTGACATTGTCTGAAGTATTTAACTTCTAATTGAAGCCTCTTTAATTTTAAGAGATGTGAGTCAAAGCTCTTTAAATTGTCAATAATAGAAGTGTTACTTACTGTAGTATTATTCGCTTCATTATGTAATTGTCTCTGTCCAAGGCTAAAATTCATGTTGTCCATGTTGTTAATCCAATCGTCCACAACGGGAATTCCCGTTACGTTTAGTGGCTGCTGGTTATTGCCCAAGGCTGGAAAGTGGAATTCATACATTTCCCCGGTCAAGGGGATAACATTCTCTTGTGCATTAGACGTTCGTGGTAGATTTTGCCGTTGACCTAAAGGTAGCGAACCTGTTGTGGTATTCTTTGTAGCTTGTATTATTTCAAGTTCGTTGGGTGTTATTTGGGTAGTTGTTGTTCTTGCTGGAATATTAATTTGCGAAGATCCATTCGGAACAAAGTCACGCTTTTCCAGCTTATCAATTTTTGTAGAAATTACGTCCATCCGTTGAGACAAGTCTTTTAGTAATGCAGCCAAACTAAAATTATCGTTCTCGGCTGGCTGATTTACAAGCCTGGGGCTCCCAGGACTAAGAAGTTGGTCGGACGACATCCTGACAACTCAGCTCGGCGAAACCAAAAAGACCAACTGTTGAAAGACAAATACATACAACGCCAACTCCTGTCCCAGAAAAAAACAGGCTGAATGCAAGTCTTGCAAGTTATTTCTTTAAACGATCCCAAAAAAAGTGTCCAAATAAGAAATGAATGATAATCAGATCTGAGGAAGTCCTGCAGTAAGGGACGAAAACGCATGTGATTTTTGTTTAATAAAAGCGTTAATGAACGTGGATGGTGTCACTTTCGTTCTGAATTGGAATTCAGTAACTGCATTCTACTCAGCGGCTTTCCTGGTTTTGTATTCTTACTTTTGTGTAAGCTTATCCCAATTCAGAAGACTTGCTTTCAGTGAAAGTGACTTACTTTGGTGTAAGCCTGCCCGATTCAGAAGACTTGCGTTCAGTGTAAGTGGCTTACTTTGGTGTAATACACTAGAATATGTCACTTATGCTATGATCAAGTTTTTTGGAATTATATAAATGAGTTTTGTCACCACAGGAAAAATACAAATTATGATAGCAGATCTGAAAAACCACCAAGCACATAATGGGTGGTTCTTTATGGGATGTCATATACAATGGAAGACAGAGGTAAACAGTCAACATGCAGCTCATGGAGGCAGAGAGTATAGTGCACCTTCAGTCTAGCAAAGACTAAATTCTCTGACCAGTATGGATATTCAAATAATAAATCTGAAGTGAGAGGATGTATAAAAAGCTAAGGAGTCAATAACTAAGGCAGATTTTTCAGCAATCAACTTAGTCATGACTCTGAAAGGGTTAAGCTTTCTGAACGTGGATCTGATTGTGTAAAACAAAGTATCTAGCTGAAATCTGGAGGGCTGTGCCCTCTCAACACACAAGCAAGTTTACAAAGATTACGCCTTTGGAAGCAGCCCAGAAATGTTACCAGAGCTTTGCTAAACTGTAGCAATGATCTTAAAATAACATATGAAACACTGAACCTGGATTCATTAATGACAATGTAGGCTTTGGTCTATGCTGACATGATTTAAGTATGTGTGTGATGAGTACACGAGCTAATCGAATATGCATGCTGCTCGTCATGTCTATGCATCTGCAAGCACCATTTTTTGAGGCGAGCAATAATGTTCACAACCATAGAAAAGTGCTTGCAAGCACTAGCCGAGAATGTAAACAAAACATCTTGCCAAACAGGCAAACATTATATACAAGCATGTGCTGCAGCCCACATATAGAAAGGATAAGAACAGTGAAAGAATTCTGAAGCAGGGGAAGTGAAATGGGGGGAGTGTACACAAATAACATTGGTTGTACTGCAGAAGTAATTAAGAGGGGAGGGGAAATGGGAAAATGTAGTCAGATACTGTAGGCAAATGTACTGAAGTGTCAAAGAAACATTTGCAACATATAAATAGTACCCTATCGATGTAATCTTCATCTCAATAATGATACTTGACATATGCATGGAGATGGTAACAAAGGATGAATGTAACAAAGGGGAGCTAATGAGATATACATATTAATAAAGTGCTGAGCTGGGATAACAGTTAGCAAGGACAGTAGATATAATGGGATAAATGCATAGACTGCAGTTATTGCATATGAGATGCATGCAGGGAATTTATGTATGCTAGCTGACACCACTGCTGTATTCTCCACTTCAGCATGCATGCACAAGAACAGAGGAATATTACAGCTGTTGTGTCAGGCACATCAGAAAGGGACATGTTTTTGTAAGTAACTATTATTGCACCCGTAGGAAAGATGGTTATCACCTATAAACATGTAATAGACAATCATATGTTATATAGCTATGTAAATGGTAATACAATAATGTTAAACATACATAAGTGACAAATGACAGCACTGATTTGATGTCATTTCATGAATTCAAGTTTTCTATTGGTAAATGGCACACATCTCATATATTGTTATACTGGGCATGCTCACAAAGAAGTATAGGATACAGTAACATAACAGCAATTCAACAGCACAACACATAAGAAAGTGACATAACAGAGCCCTAGTCACACTTCTTAAAAGTCTGGTAGTATGCTATACAGCAAGAAAACATTTATGGAAGCACTCATCAGCCATTAAGCTGTACAACATGAGGAAAAGAACTGCAGTAAGAAAGAAATGTCTGGAGGAAGACATGCAATGCAGGTATAATTATTTCAGAAATACTAATGCCTGTGAATAATGCATGATATAATAAACATTCACCCTTAGTCAGCTTTGAGCACATACCAGGACAGCTATCAGAGAGATATATATCAATCCTGGATGCCACAGAAATACACATACAGCTTGTGTTATGAAGAACACCATTAAAGAGGTTACAGCATTTTTCTATCATAAGGGGTATGCACACCCTTTCTTGTAAGAAAATGTCTGAAAATGGTGGACCTCTGATTGTGTTATAACTGTTTTCTGTGCGTAAGTCTTTGGTGTCTGAAACATATATGTTACCAGATTCAAACCCCTGCCTATGATACTAGGCTTTCTATAGACCTCTGTACAAAGAGGTGTCTATACATTATGAGACAGAAAGACACACTCACAGCTGGAGTTAAAAAACCTCATACCTATGTAGGTGCATAGTCTATAAAACACTGTATTAAATCCATGCACAACAGAAGTCAAACTACAATAGTGAGATATTGCAGTTATGTAAGCATTATGTAAACATTGCGTTGCCAAAATGTATTTCCTTTAGGATGCTAGAATTTGCTAGTTTAACACTGTGACAATGAAAATAAATTTCCAAAGTGGAAGACTAAATAATGTTTTTTGTGACATAGTCAACTTTATTTGACCGTAAACACAGTCAAGCTATTTAAGCAAAAATGAACTCAAAAAACTGACCTATCTAGTTACACAATCCATAAATCACAGTATCAGCAGTTAGTGCCACAGGAGCCTTCTAAGTACAAGTGAGGCATACAGCATCTATGAAGGCATGACAGCAGTGTGTTACCTAGGAGGTGCATATGTGTGTGTGTGTGTGTGTGTGTGTGTGTGTGTGTGTGTGTGTGTGTGTGTGTGTGTGTGTGTGTGTGTGTGTGTGTGTGTGTGTGTGTGTGTGTGTGTGTGTGTGTGTGTGTGTGTGTGTTAAAACTACTTTTACAGCCATCTACTGTTGTAAAATACTGTCACATCAAATGTGTGCAAAACAATCTTGAATCATTTTATAGTCACAGATACTGAGAAGTTAGTCACTACTATATTCAAACCTCCTGCCTCTCCAGTTACACATTCTAGAAAACAGTGTAAGAAATGCAGGTGCCACTGGACACGTCTGACTGTTAAAGAATGAGAGTGCACTTTAGAAATAATGACCTCATCAGTGTGTTGCAGAGAAAATGTCAATATGAAAAGTGGGTTAAGAGTATGGGGGGGTCCCCCCTACTGTCTAAAGGTTTCTCTATGTGGAAATGTATTGAACTGCTGTGGAAATTATACATGCCAGATGACTCTAAGGCCCTACACAGCCAAGTTTACCACTGTGAGATTCAAACATCCTACCTCTCTAGATTGTATAATCTACAGATCATTGTCTTAAATGCATGCACCACATGAAAAGTCTGACTGCAAGTTAGACATACATCTTTGAGGGATTGACATCACTACTTCATTGTAGAAACTGTGTTGAGGTTAAAACTCAATACATTGATGTTGGATTATGGTACTAGGCAAAAAATGCCAATTGTGTGGAATGTTATACACTGCAAGTGTAAGTGAAAACATTCCAATGCATTATGAACTCTGCCAACTCATGACAGTAGGTGTTGTATTCAAACCACTAGTTGCACATTATAGAGACCACTCTATAAACTGCAAGCACCACAGAAGGAGTCTGACTTCTACACTGTGAGAGTGCACTTTAGAAAGAATGATCTCACTGGTGTGTTGCAGAGAAGATGTTGTCAAAGGTGGGGAAATTTTCTCTACACTGGAAGTTGACTGAAAAAAGCTGTAATAGAGGAGATGTTCACTTGACTCTATACACTTCCATTACAAAACCAAGCTTCCCACATTGAGCTTTGAACCTCATACTTATGAAGTTATTCAATCTAAAAAGAGCATTATTCACAAGCACCACAGGAGAAGTCTGAATCTTATGGGTAGACAGTCCACATTTGACAGTATGACCTCATCAGAGTGTAGCAGAGAGGGTGTTTCTGTGAAAAGTGGGATAAGGGAACTGAGTGCAAAGTTGAAATAATTCTCCTCAGGGATGTTGGGATAGCACCAAGAATTACATGTGCAACAAGTTTCCTATGTTGGGCACTAAACCCTATACTTATCTGGTTATACAATCTATAAAACAGAGACAATCCAGGAATCTGGAAGCAAGTCTAGTATTCCACCTGTGACCCAGAGGATGACAGTACTAACAAGAAAAGAGAGTCTGAAGTATTACTCCAGATAAAATCATCTTTGCTAGTAAACACAGGAGTCTCTGTCTCACACCTATGGTTCCTGCACACAGGAACAAATCCCCAGCCCTTAAAAGGACTAGAGGGAAAATGTAGTCAACACAGAAAAGTTTCAAACTACATAGGTAAAATACAGCTTCCTCTCTCTCTCTCTCTCTCTCTCTCTTTCTATTTCCACACATAAAGAGCACACACAGAAGCACAGTCCTGTCTGTAATGGGGCCATTTATAACTGCAACCACCCCTACAACAGCTGCACAGAGGGAGAGCAACAAATACGCATCTCTTAAAAATACTTTAGGGAAACGTAATCGACAGCAGTTTCACACTACAAAAGTAAAATATAGCTGCCTTTCTCTCTTTCCATTCATGCAGTACCCACAGAAAAGTAATATAGAAGGGTTTTACAGATCATTCCCACTTTTAGACAGAATTTTTTTTTCTATGATAAAAGGTGTTTGATAACATTTTGTTCCAAAAGCTGCATCTCAGTTCTTGTCTCATTTGTTGATTTTTTTTCAGAAATACTTTTCTCTTTTTGTAGCAGAAAGACACAACGGTTACATTTTTATGTTTACATTGATCTATTTATCTATCTATCATATCTATTATAGTATTATTATATATACCCCATGCTCCTTTCAAGATTTGATTGTTCCCATTCCAGTCATTCGCTGTTTAACTACTTCCACAGTACATAAAAAATGCTCTCATTTCTACTGAATTTTTCTTCCAGACCAGAAGAACCTTACACTTAGGTAAACTAGGCAATGCCCTCACAATGTTCAAATATCAGTGCAAAGCCTCTTGAAGAAGTTTTTTTTTATTAGTATGAGTGGTAGAAGTAATACACATCATTAAAAGACAGGGGTCAAAATTAAGGACACTGCAGAATTTTGGAGAGAAAGAACTGATGTAGTGTCATTACAATACTGCTGTTGATAGTGATCAACCAGCTATTTCAGGAAATTCTTCTAGATCTGAAATTTGTGTGGGAAGTTGGGATGAGGCAAATGACACCTTGAGATGTGTTATTTCTGTTTTCTACAATAATACTGGTAGTGATCAAACAGATATTTGGGGCAATATTTCTTTCCTTGTAATTTATGTGGCCATTTGAGATAAGGGGAATGTAGCCATGAGAAATTTAGAAATTGTATTTGTTGTTTTACAATAATACTGAGAGTGAGCTATGAGATATTTTAAGCAAAACATCTTGCTTTGTTATTTACATTGGCAGTCTGGATGAGAAGAATGGCACCATAAGATAACTGTTATCTCTGGTTTTACAACAGCAATGGGAATAATCAAACAAGTATTTTGGGCAATATTTCTGGCTTTGTGATTTGTATACAAAGTTGGGACTAGGGTATGCCCTGTGAGATGTATTTTTACTGATTTTACAGCATCAGCAGTAATCAACCAGATATTATGGGCAGCATTTCTGATTTGTGATTTGTATGGGTAGTTTGGATGAGTGGAATAGTTCCATGAAATAAGTCTTAATTCCGGTGTTACAATACTACTGCCAGTGATCACACATATATTTTGGGCAGCATTTCTGTCTTTGTAATTTGTGTGGGCAGCTGGATGAGAGGAATGGTGCTGTGAGAAATGTTGTTATTACTGCTTTCTTGCAATAAGGTTAACAATGATTATCCAGATATTTTGAGCAACATTTCTGGTTTTGTGATTTATGTGGTCAGTTGGCATGAGGGAAATGGCTCTGTGAGATACATGTTATTATGGGTTTTGCAGTAAGGCTGGCAGGGATCTATCAGATATTTGGGTAACATTTCTGGCTTTGTAACTTGTGTGGGCAGTTGGGATGAGAGGAATGATGTCATATGATAAGTGTTATTACTGGTTTTACAGTAATGCTGGCAGTGACCAACAAGGTATTTTGGCAAGATTTTTCTGTCTTTGTGATTTGTGTGGAACAACTTGAATTGCCATACTTTAATGTGTAGCAGCTTGCTTGTGTGCACTATAGAGGTGAAGTAATATTGCACAGCCATCAGATGTTGTGGCTATAACTGTGTAGGGGGTGGCTGGATGAAAGTAACTGACCATCTTGTCTTTGCTCAGCTTAAATAGTCACTATCAAGCTTTGAAGGACTAGTGTGTTTTGTGAGAAATAAGGACTACTTTACTGGACACCTGATGTGTACAGACAGAGTAGGCATAATTGCTGTGGCTGTCTTCTGTGGAAGAAAGTACTAATTGCCCAATGTTGTTTGTTTATTACTTTAGCTTTGCAGGACTAATGTGGAATATTTTAATGTGTGGCAATCTTTTGTTTAGAACAATGATGAAATGCATTAGACAATCATCCTCTTTTATCACAATTAGAGGTCTGAACTGTGCACAGAAGTGTCTATAACTGCTTGGTTGTGGTTGTCTAGGTGAAATTAAATACCACCATTGTGACTTGATCACTTTATCAGACAACTCTCAAAAAATAAGAGATAAATACCTCACAGTATACATAGACCCTCAGAACTTCTGAAGGCTGATAGCCCCCCACACACATCAATACTGTATAAGTGGATTTTGACATGGGCGTAGTAATTACACTTGCCCTGAACCCAGAGAGAGAATAAACAAGAAGTGTCTAACTTTTTTGAGGTGGAGGAGTTGGCAGGTACTGTACCTAGATAAGATATATGTAGCCTCACAAGCATTTGTCTTCTCAGTTTATTCAGACCTGGTGTTTGGTCAGCTTTGAGCATTAATACTTGGATACAACTTATCTCTTCCTTGAAATAAAACAGTAAGGTTGACTTTCTTTTCCGTAAGTATAATTTTTTCATGCTATCATTGTATCAAAAGGTAGAAAAAAGCTCTAAAATGCATCTCAGAGCATCTGTAACTCCATAGCTTCCAGATGCCCAGCATCCCAAAGATCTCCAGCTTAATTTAATTATTGCAGGATTGTTTTGGTCAGTCAGGCTGTGCAGAAAGGATGCAGTAAAAGAAAATAAAGCTGAAGAGTAATACTAATTTTCTTTCCTAGATCATGCTTTTTGTTCAGGCAATCACTCAATAAAAAGTTAAAAAAACTCTAAAATGCATCTCAGAGCATCTAAAAAGCTCATGGCTTCTGGGGGACTCTCTTGGCATAATACAGTTGTTTGTCCTGCAGTTATTACAGTTCAATCTTGCTTAGTTAGGATGTGCTGAAATGATGCAAGGAAAAACAAAGTTGAAGAGTAAGGCTAAAATTCTTTCCTTTATCATGGTTTTCATTCTGGCAATCACTGGACAATAATGCAATTTAAAACACTCTAAAATACGCCTCAGAGCATCCAAACCCCCACCCCCATAGCTTCTATGGGCCTTACTGTCCCCAGCGCCCTAACTTAATGTTTTTGTTTTCTCCAATTTATCAGAGTGCAACCTTGTTTAGATAAACATTTGTATGAATAACTGCAGGAAAATAGCTGAAGAGTAAGCCAAACTGAGACAAAAATGAAGAAAAAATATTAAAAGGATTCTGGAGAATAGGCTAGGATGGCATGCACAGAAATACGTGGGGGAGTCATGGAATCTTTTCTCCTAGGGTGCCAATTTCCCTAAAGCTGGCCGTACTTCCTGATCATGCATATACTAAGAGCATTTAGCTCACTTTTATATTATTATACTGTTTAATATTCATCCTTTTTTTACTTGCACACTTGTTTTCCTTCATCTACACTTTCAAATTTCTCTTGCTTGTTAAACTGGGCAAAAGTATTTTGTTTTTGATTTGTGTTCAGTTTGCACATCCTAACACTTTGTAGTTTCAAGCTTGGTGAATCCTCTTTAATTCACTGTAAGCACCAATGTTAGTCTTGGATCTAAAGTTGGCTTTTCTTCTGACTTTCTCATGTAAACAAAATTATATTTATTTGTTGTTCTTAGTTTATGAATAATTTCCTCAACTTTGCTATTTCTTTTCTGAGTTTAGTTTGAAAAAACAGGGTTTGTTTCCTTTCGGCCTGACCTAGCCTGATCTTTTCATAACATTTCAGTCAGTCTGTAGTTTTTCCTACTTTCTACATCTTTGATTAATTAGTCATTCTCTTTCTTCAGAGAACTCATATTCTGCTTCCACACAACATTTCATTTTCTTACATTTATTGTATTGCTTTGCTTAGAATTATCATGTTTTTTATTCTTTTCCATTGCTTCTACTTGTACAGAATATTCTGAAAGTCTTTGGCATAAAGAAAAACGTTTATTTTCCTGTTACACATTTACAGAATTACCATAAGTGAGGTTCTCTCCCACTCTCTAATGGTGTAGTTCAATATTTCAGAATGCAGTTATTTTGGTTCTGATCAGCCATTATGCTAAATCTTTCTCACTTAATCCCCGGGCTTTGCTGCACTTTCTAATTTTAAGTGCCCTTTACCCTTTTACCTTGTGTTTTTGGTGGTGGTAGCTATGCATACACTTAAGCAGAGTTGGAGAATTATCCTTTTAAAAAGTTGCTGACCCCTAAACTTAAATGAAGGATCTATGCCACAACACACAGACACACACACACACACACACACACACACACACACACACACACACACACACACACACACACACACACACACACACACACACACACACACACACACACAAATGAGTCTATGTTATTTGAATGAAAGCTCATTTGATTGAATTCCAAATGGTCAAACCCATTTGACAGAAAATTCATTTGAATGAAAACTTATTTCATAGAAAACCTTCTCCTAATTATTATACTATAAAATGTTTTTGTAAAGTCGCAAGCCTGCCTGTACCCCTTTCTTACTTACATATACTAACTACATGAAAACACAACCACAAAGAAAAGAAAAAAAAAACAGCACAAACAGGGCAGGTTTTGGGATAGCACACATGAGTAAGGTGCGCCATGGAGAGTGGGAGGTGAAGCCATGTCAAGTGTGCTAGCCCTAACCTTAACCTTATCCCTAACCCTACCCTTTACCCTAACTCTATACATTACATTATGAAAACTCTTTTCCTACCAGTATAACTACCAAGACAGCACTTGATCTCTGTTTTGTAGTTTTGGTGTTAAATAGAATTATTAGATGTTTTGTGATTTGATATTATGAGTTTTCAGTGGTTTCTGCTTTCAATGCTTTTTTTAAGATATTATGGGTTCAATACTTTGAGTTCTTGATATTTCATATCATAATAGCAGATGGATAGATAGATGGATATATCAATAGCTATATCCATAGTTTTATATATAGAGAAAAAGAGACAGAGAAAGAGAAAGAGAAAGAAAACAAATAAAAAAACAGTACTCAGAGAAGGGAAAAAATATTTTGGCAACTTGAAAATGCAGAGAGGTTTTTGAGTGAGATATCATGTGATGATCAAACACCTATAAGAAGAAAAAAAACATTTTAAGTAATCTACCAAGTTCAACATCAGTAAACTCAAAATATTTTAATAGCAATCCAGGAATAAACAAAGATCCAGTATTACTTATCCAAAACTTCTCCTTTTCATCTAAAATTTTAGTTAATTTTTTGTCACCCAATTTATTGGGCACCTCTCTGTTTACCTCAATAAAAAACAAAATTAGAATGTGGATGCTGGACAGTTCCCAAGATTCAGCAAGCTCTGCACGGCATGCAGGAATAGTGCAAAAGCTGCTGGAGGCAATATGGCCACCGAGAGATCCAGGAACAAGCTCCCAGGACGTGCACCAGTGCTCCTGCACTATTCCTGCATGGACAAAGCTCTTCTATGCTAATTACCCCATTTGCAGGTCAAAACCATGCAAAAGAGGTGAATTAGCAATCCAGAAATCTGGCAGTCAACCATGCAGGACTTGTATAACCTGCAGAAATGTACTCAGTTAGTAACCCGAGTACATTTCTGAAAACTACAAAACGGAGCCATGCCAACTCCAAATAAAGGGTGTATATAATGTGTAAAGCATGCCAATGGCTAAATATATGTGGAAAACAGTTGCAAAAATAAAAATTAACTTTTATTTTTTTTGGGCCGATTTTGGCTGTTTAAGCGTAGGGCAGTGGCTCGCAAACAGGATCAGCCGGTAAATAAAAGAAAAACCCTGAAAAAAGCTTTCTCTGCAAAATCACAATTTTGCTATTATAGTCAGTGGCAGGCAGATGGCAACAAGACCAGTGAATAGTGGTTGCTAAGGGGAGAAGGCTCAGTGTGGGACTTGTAACTAGGCATCAGCAGGCAATCATATGCAAATGAGGGGAATGATACTGAATCACAGATTTCACCTCATGGCTAGTCTGCACCCAACCATGTAAGTGCTGAAAGACCATAGTGCAAGCCTAAGAGCTAGCTGACATCATAGTGGGGTGTGTCAGGCATACTGTAAGCTTATTGGAGCCCTGTGGCTCAAGTTTGCCCTTAGCTTAGCAGAGCTAAGGAAGGGGGTGTGTCTGAACCTGCCAAGCACACTTTACACTGCCTAAATGGGCATGTGTGCTGCGCACCGGGTTTTTAAAAAAAAAAAAAAAAAAAAGTAAACCAGGAAATAGCAGCTCTGTGCACATCTGAGCACTGAGTTTCTGTGGCGAGCCTCTGGGCTTAAACAGGAAGGCAATAGGAAGGGAAAACAGCAGTAGGAAGGCAATCAAGGAGAACTAGCATAGCTGACAGGTGAAATGTATCAGAATCAGCCAGTTACACAGACAGCAGCCAAGCCCAGCACAGCACACTACTATAAACTATGCAAACCACCTTTCCCTCTGGTTTTTCCCACAAACTCTACACCACCAGTGTACACAAACAGGGAAATTTTACCTAACAAAAGCAACAAATGATAAGGACCACATTTGTTCTCATAAATCAACATGTGGAAGATGCTGAGGGTGGTGAGGATGAGAATGTTGATGACCTACCCACAGTGAGGAGAAGGAGAAGAGTGTACAGACCCAGGGTAACCTACCAGTGGCTAGATGAGATGGAGATAGTGGAGTGCTATAGGGTGGACAGGGACCTCCTACAGCAAATTGTTAAGCTGTGCCAGCCACGCTTCACACACAGAACCAACAGAGGGGAACCCATCCCAGTGGATACCAAAGTATGTGTAGGCCTAAGAATACTATCCACAGGTACCTTCCAAAGGCAAGCTAGGGATATAATATGGGGATCTCACAGGCATCAGCATCCAGGGTATTCCACCAGTTCTTGGATGCCATGTCAGCACATGACGGTGAGCACATATATTTCCTCAACACCCGTGAGGTGTTGACTAGCAATATGCATCTCTTCCACCAAATAGCAGAATACCCTGAGGTAGTGGGTGCTATAGACTGCATACACATCCACATCAAAGCACCACCCGGTGAGCAGTCTACATAAACAGCAAGGGCTTCCCTTCAATCAATTGCCAGGTCATGTGCGATGCCCAGGGCATTTTAATGAATGTGTGTGCTGGGAGCCCTGGAAGCTACCACGACTCCCACATCTGGCATATGACACAGTTGTACCAGAGATTTGCCATTGGGGACATCCCATATAGCCACCTAGTGGGGGATGCTGGTTATGCACTGGAGCCATGGCTGATGACACCCATCAGAAATGCACACACACCCAAACACGAACTCCATAATGAGGCTCACGCACAGACCAGAATCATAATAGAACGTGTATTTGGGATGCTCATGTCACGCTTCCAGTGCCTGGACATATCCGGTAGAGCCTTGCAGTACTCACCAGCTACATGTACCCAAATTGCCATCGTATGTGTCATACTACACAATATGATCCTGCAGAAACAGTTGCAGCAGGAACAGCTTGGAGCAGGGTCACACAGCCTCCCACCATTGCCAAGGCCTGCACAGGTACAAAGTGAATCGGAAGAGGAACAACCTGAGCCTACACCAGTAGGCAGAAGGAGGCATGCCCAGTATGCCTAGGCCTTAGCAATGAGGCTACTCATAGCACATACACTGACACGGTAGGAACCCAGGGAATGACACCTCTCTGTGACTCACACAAACAGTAAAAGGGATGCCAAACATGACACTGCTTATGCTTAACCATGTATAGGGAGTATACTATGTGCATCCGACATAGTCAGCCCTCCAGCACCATCCTCAATACTGGCACAGCTGCAAAGTAAGTCACTCTCCCTATCAATTGCTGAATGGAGTAGTATGTTCTGTTACTTGTATCTATGGTATGGATGTGAGCATGCAAGGAAATTGGGTGGTTGAATGGGATGTCAGCAGATAGTAGACACCTATATTGGCAGCATGAAATCTGTAACAAATACTGGTGTCACCATAGTAGGCAGTACTAGACAAGGTGACAAAAACCACTGCAGAAATGTGGTGGACCAAATGTGTGTCCATAGGACACACACACACACATATGCAAGTCAGTGAGGCTCACATACCCAGCAAGAGTCACAGCCAGCAGGACAGGCATAGACAAACACAAAGAATGGCTATGGATAACAGCCCCCCTCCAGACCTACATAGACAGACTACAACAGGTCATGCAGTGGGATGTTAGTTTTGAAGGGTAAGAAGTCTGAAACTGAAAGGTAGGTTAATAAAATCTAAGAACTGTAGTACACTGATATGCCTCTAGTCTGCATGATAGGTCAGAATACAGAATGAAATGGAGTACCTGAAATACCAGTACAGTCATAGCAAATGTGTACAGTTGTCAGGTGTGACCCCCCCCACACACACACAATCCTATGTAGATATGTAGTTATGTAGTAACATGTATGTGTAGGTATAATAACAGTGGAGCACAGATTACCTGAGTCAGCCAAAGTAGCAGGAAAGATTGTAGCACGTGAACAATATGCAAGGCTGTGTGTGTTAGGTTGGTGTGTGTTGTATATTGTGTGAGAGTGGTCAGCATGTAGGCATGGTGGGTTGTGTCCTGGTGGCCATTGGCCAGTACTGCCGATGACAGGGCCAAGTTCTCACAACTGTAGTGCCAATCACAATGCATCCCAGCAAGACACATTCCAGTAGCAAGCCTTAGTAATTGTTTGGATGCAATATCTGTCACCATCTGAAAGATGGACATGGCATGAATGTGGGCCCAGACATACAAACAGTACACAGGTGGAAGTACCCTAGACAGAGAGTGTATAAAATGTTACTGTCAGATGGACACACCTTTGGAATTGTACATACAGGTTAGCAGCACATTAGTTTGGTTTGTAGTATGAAATAGTGATGTCATCTGGCCAAACACTGGCAGACCACAAAAGCCACAGGTATGAAGTACTGAGAAACTGCTAATGTCCCTGCACAAGCCAGTATAAGTGGAATGCCCCATGTATATCTGTGAGTCAGCTGCAAGTAGCTTCAATAGCACACATGCACCCAGCTCACCCCACCATCAGCCACAGGTACCTCACAGGTCTTATCCCTGCTGTTGGGAATGGGTACAATATGACCCTCCACCTCTGTATGGAAATAACCACAGAATGCAACATGTTGAAGAGGTGTCCCATGCAGGTATGTCCCTAGCTGTAAGCAGCACCCTGCCAGCACCCACACCACTAGATCAATAAGGACAGAAACTATTGACATTAACACCTTGCACACCTACCCTGTCACCCCAGGGGAATATAGTGGCTTACAGCCTGGGACTGTAGGAGTGACACAATGCAATGGCCTGCTACAGATGGCCTGCATCACTACCAAATGCCCTAAAGTCCTCTGTCAAAGGCCTGTGTCTCACCTGTACAGCCAATGTATGTTATCTCATGGACTCTCAAATAACAACATAGCACAGTCCACAGAACCCAAATGTAAGGCCATCTCAACAAATCCCAGTAGCATGCCCACCATGTCCTACTGCATGAACTGTGGACCAACCCCAAAATACTGCTGGGATGAAGTGATAACTATAGAGAACTTATCAGATAATGTTTGCATAATGTTTGGAAGAGGATAGAATAACAGAGGGGGGTGTATGAGCATGGACGCCATGGAGTGTGTGAAGTCTAAAACTCAGTCATGTGCACATACTGTCCCTGCCTGAAAACACAGGAATGGGTGGCTACAAACCTGCTTGTAATCCACAATGTGAAGGTATAATGACCAGAAATATAAGCCCAGCCTCTGATAACCTGTGTGAATCTGTACAGCTGTGAGGTATGGCCACAGCAGGATATGGCCATACTGTCATGTCGATGGATGTACAAGCAAGGGATCCTCAGCCACCACTGTACCATGGTGCTGAACCATTTACACAGACCCAAGTGTATGCTGCTTCCCCTCCAGAATGGCATGATTGTGCAAGAATATGTAGGCTGCAGACCACAATGCTGGACACAGCTTCATCCACCCTGTGTTCCCTAGGAAATTACTACTACTACACTACTATGGTGGGAGGGTGGCCTAATGGTTAAGGTGTTTGTCTTACAAACACAAGGTGCAGGGTTTGAGTCTCACAAGGGATAATTGGCTAGGTTTAAAATGGCTCGCAAGGGCAGTTAGCCTAGTACTAATCTATGAACCTATGAATCTATGAACCTATAAGTAAATATGTATACTTGACAGTAGTTGATGACATAAAACATCACAGTGTAAAACAGTACATATGCCTGAATATCTCTGCTAACACCAAAACCATGTAGCATAAGCAACGCAGACACAATTACCTATAGTAACACACTATCCTTTGCCCATTTTGACCCCATATTGTCAACCAATTTACAGATATCCTGCAGAAACAGGTTGCTAGCTGTAGGTGTAGAACACAAAAGCCTGCACTGGAGTACAACCTAGCTGGAATGGATTCACACATTCAATACTTAATGTCATACCTTGCATGCTCTCACACTTAGAGAAACAAAGCCCATGTCTGACAACAAAATAATGAAAGGTCATACTGGGCATGCTTCCACACTTACAGAAATGAAGCCCATGTCTGGCAACAACAGTGGACTATACATATCTAACAGTCCCAGAAGTTTGTGCACACACTCCACATTGCACACCAGTCATGCTTTGCACACACATTGGATAGGAATACACATATATCCAAGGACAACACACTAAAATAGGCCACACTTAACATATATAGATGTGTGGAAGAGAGTGACAGGCAGTGACAAAGAGCCTCCCATCTTGAGGCCTGTCCCACCCAGCACACATCCAATTGGCTAAAATCACATGATGTGCAAATGTCAGTCACTGTAGATATTTGCCTCTGGTATCCCTCAACACTATAGTGTCTGTGGTGCTTGTGGTAATTGTGTAACATGATTGTACAAGTCATTATTCATCTAGCAGCTGTATACACATACCTGTTAAATTTAAACCTGTTTGTGACTGAGTCTTGTGTGTCTGTTTCCAAATTAATTGTTTATGGCCCTTGCACACACACTGCACCCCCTGTTGCCCTACTTTGGCAAGCCTGCTGTCATTCACTTGGAAATACACCTTTGGGGAAAAATAGCCCAGTAAGCACCATGGCATGTGCTGTAATTGCATAATGCTGTAGTGTGATATACTAGTTAAGTAGGAGTTCTAATCCCAGACATGGCAACTATGAAACTCTGTATGTTTGTTTGTTTGTATGTGTAGGGATCAATGCTTTTGAGGCCATTCACAGTCACTACAATTTTCATTGTCCTACTTTGGCAGACCTGCTGATGTCATTCACTTTGAAATACATCTTTGGGGAAGAGCTAGTGCAATAAGCTCAGCGGCGTGTGCTATAAATGTGAAATGCTGTAGTGTGATGTACTAGTCAGGTAGGAGTTCTACTCCCAGACATGGCAACTGTGAAACTCTGTGTATGTGTAGGGATCAATGCTTTTGAAGCCATTCACAGTCACTACAATTTCCAATGCCCTACTTTGGGAGGCATGCTGATGTCATTCACTTTGAAATACACCTTTGGGGAAAGAGTAGCTTAGTAATCTCCGTGGCATGTGCTATAACTGCATAATGCTGTAGTGTGATGTAAGAGTTCAAATCCCAAACATGGCAACTATGAAAGTCTGTGTGTGGGTGGGTTTGTGGGTGTTTGTGTGTGTGTGTGTGTGTGTGTGTGTGTGTGTGTGTGTGTGTGTGTGTGTGTGTTTGGTTGTGTGTGAGTAGGGATCAATGCTTTATTGTCCATTCATAGTCACTAGGCACTCCTAAAAATGAGGAACATCGATATCTGTGCAGTAATAGAGACTTAATCCAAGGCTCCAGAGAGCACACATGCAATACTAGATACAGCTCTTACCACACCTGTCGGCCACCAAATTAGGACCAAAATGCTAAAATTGGAGGAGTGTCCATATTCACCAAGGATATATACACCACCAGGCTACTTGCCCAACACAATGTGTCTGAAATTCTCCAGGTGCAACTAACACTAGGTAAGACTGCAATCCAAATTGTATAGCTTGCTAGAGAGCCCCCACCATGCCCAAAGATTCCCTCCACACCTTTCTAAACATACTGGAAAATATTAAGATACAACCAAACACCCTAATACTGGGTGATTTCAACTATCCTGCCATTAACTGGAAAAACTACTTGTGTATCAACACCTTTTCCCAATGGTTCTTGGAAGTCATAATTCCCAATGCCCTGGATCAACTATCCCATAGCCCCACCAGGGGTCCAATATCCAAGACCTGGTCATTAACAACATGGGAAAGAGATGCTCCACACCTATGGCCACCCCATCGGTTGTCAAGTCTGACCATAAGCTAATCACCCTTGACATCCACATCCCTCTCCCACACCTCAGTAAGGAAACCTCCATAAAAAATGCATCCAAAGCCAACTTCATGCTACACATGTCAGACGTGACAAACTTCATGACACTCATGCAGACGGGAACTGAAAGTTTGACTGCTGAATCCTACACTAAGGGACTGTATGAGCACATCCACTCATGCATGAATTGTGCCATCCCAAATAGAACCAAGGTGCTGTTCTCCAAGAAAAGGAAGCAAATGTGCTGGTCCCCTGCCATAAACAAACTTTACAACAAATGGAAGAAACTGTTGCAGAAAGGAAGAAAATCCCAGGATGCAAAATCTCCTTTACCAGCCTCAATAAAAAGCTGAGATCCCTCATAAAATCCTTCAAAGCTAGTTACGAAAATAATACAGCCAAAGATTCCAAAGACAACCACAGGCCATCCTATAGCTATGTCAGATATGTAAATGGCAATGGCCAGATCTGCTTTGAACTACAACAGAATGGCTTTAAATATATTGATCCCAAGGATATTGTCAATATCCTGGCAGATTGATTCAGAGCCAACTGCACCCCCTGCCCACCCCTAAAGGGCCCATCTCAATACAGAAAGATTACCAGATTCTGGTAATAAAGGCCACACAGGTAAAAAACACACTCTTCAGAGCTAAGAAAACAGCATCTATGAGATGAGACAACATCCCAGGCTGTGTACTACATGAACTACAGAATTAACTGGTACCTCACCTACGTGCAATGTTTAATCATAGCCACACCTCAGGCTTCATGCCCATTGAGTGGTGCACAGCTACAGGTATAGCAGTCCACAAGGGGGATCCACCTTGGATCCTGGGAACTACTGCCCCATCAGTCTGACGAGCCTGATCTGCAAGGCCATGGAATGTTTTATCATGGAACTTATAAACAAAGACACTGGCAACCTGCAAACACTAGACCTCACCCAGGTTGGGTTCATGAAGGGCCGATCATGTCTCCTGAATCTGATTGATATCTCTGAATTAGTCTCCATAGCTGTGGATGAGAGTAAGGCGGTTCATACAGCCTATCCGGACCTTGCCAAGGCCTTCAAAACCATTCCTTTTTTTTTTTTTCAATAATAAATCTTTATTCTTTTCCAATTGTTAATACAACACTACAACATATGTACATTATATACATGAATGCTTCCAACAGTTACATAAGATCATTATACATTAAGATAAAATTCTAAAAAAAGGTATTAAAAAAGAAAAAGAGAGAAGAGAAAAAAAAAAAAGGAAAAAGATCTAATATTAATATAAGGTTTATCTATACTAATCTCCATATTAAATATGTACTTCCCGGGGAAAAGTGGATTAGAACATTAAGCTAACACAATGTTAAAGATTTGCTCCCATATTTTTGTATTATTTATATTTTTCTTATGATCTTTAATTAGTAATTTATGTGCTAAAATATGTTTTATCGCTACACTTTTAAAGTTTTCCCATGAAGTCAAAGATGGATTCAGCCAATTTGTAGCTATATAAAGCTTCATTAACAAAAAAATATTTATGAGTATGATCACTTGGGATCTATTCAAGTCATTTGGAGGAATATGAAGAATCATAAACTCCCAAGAAAGTGTGGACTGTTAATAACCCATTTTTTGTAATTGAATTTTTAGAGAATTCCAAAGTTTGAATATACATTTACAGCTCCAGAACATGTGTAAAAGGTCAACGGTTTGATCAATACAATATGGACATTTAGGTGAATTTTTCGAGTTGAATTTATGTAAGCTGAGGCGAGTATAGTAAGCATTATTAAATATCATCAGCTGAGTGGATAATAGCTTTTGAAGAGATACTGATCTTAAAGTTAGATTAATTGCTTTCAATATTTTATTATCATCACTCAGTAATAATTTATCCTTCCAATATTTAGATAAAAGTATTTGGTTATTATATTTCACATCTTTTATCAAATTATATGAAGCCGTTATATATTTGAAGTCTTGCATAAGAGTTTGCCATAAGTTTGAACAAATGGTTAAGTCTTCTTCATTAATTTTAAAATTACTAAAATAAGTTATTGAAAGATCCTTTAATTGTCTCATTATAATTAAATAAGAGTTCGGAAGGCTCAGCTCTCTTAACATGTTGTGTATTGAGATACCAAGAAAGGGATATAAATCAAGTATGGTTAAATCAATTATAAGTGGGAATTTTTTAAGATCTATCAAATGATTACTGATTTTCAAATTCGGGTTCTTATGAAATGGTTGAAAGGTCATCATATACTGTAAGAAATTTAGTGATTTAAACAGGTTTTGTATTGATATTATATATAATTTAATATGTTCCATCAAAGCGTATATTTTAAAGGTATCTTTATTTAAAAAAGGTAATGCCTTAAAATTAATACCCAATTTGACAACATGTTTGTAATTCAAAATCAACCACTTGGGTGACCATTTAGTACTGGACTTATCAAAGTTAACCACTCTTAGAATTCTATTAGCATTTATTATTAAATAATATGCTTCAAAGTTCGGTAATTCTAAACCACCCTTATTTTTCTGAGTCATCAGTTTATCATAGGATATTCTAGTTTTCCTAGGTTCCCATACAAATCTACCTAATTCCGTATGAAGTTGCTTAAAGAATTTCCTAGAAATTGAGACTTGAGTAGCTCGAAAAATATATAATATTCTAGGGAGAACATTCATTTTAATAATTGAAGTCTTTGCCATTACTGGTAATTTCAGATTATTCCATCTTTTTAAATCAGACAGTATATGATCCCAAATTAGTTTGACATTGTTCACATAAAAGTCTCTATTATCTGTTGAGAAAACAATACCTAAATATTTTATTTTTTCTTCGGATTTTACCTGACCTACCAATGGTAAAAGCGAAAAGGGTGTAGGCGTCTTTAAGGGAAATAAATGTTTTTTTTTTTAATTTATTTTGTAATTAGATATTTCTGCAAAATCTTCCACTGCTTTTAATATCTTCTTAGTATCTGAAACAGGCGTCATACAATAAATATTAAGATCATCAGCAAAAGCAGCCATAGATATTTTCGTACCATATATTATTGGAGCATTATGATAAATATTTTGCTTAATATGTAAAAATAGTGGTTCTAGATATAAATTGAATAAAATAGGAGATAGCGGACATCCTTGACGGGTACCATTCTTAATTTGTATTCTTTTTGAGAAATTTTTATTAATATATAAAGTTGTATAGGGATTATTATATCATTATTTTAATGTTAAAATGAAGTCTTGGGGTATATTAAAATATGATAGAATATCAAACAAAAATTTTAAATTAACTCTATTGAAAGCTTTTTGAGCATCAATTATGAGTGCGTAAACATTAAGATTTTTATGATTCGCATAAGAAATGAGTGTATGAAGTGATAATGTATTATCGGTAGTTTGTCTACCATTTATAAAGCCAGCTTGTTCATCAGATATTATTAGGTTTATTACTTTCTTCAATCTATTGGTTAAAATAGATGTCATAATTTTCATATCTATATTTAAAAGTGAAATGGGTCTATAGTTACCCGGATTTTGAAGATCTGCGTTCTCTTTAGGTATAAGAATTGTTTTCGAAGCATTAAAATGCGGATCATTAATTTTATTGTTAATTATATAATTAAATACTTGTGGAAGTATTTTACCCAGTATATCACCAAAAGTTTTGTAAAATTCAGAAGTCAAACTATCTGGTCCTGGAGCTTTATGTGGCTTCAAATTATTAATTGTATCTGTTATCTCCTCAGAGGAAATTGGTTTGATTAAACTCTCATGAGACTCATCACCAATTTTTGGAAAAGTAATCTTCTGCAAAAAATCATTATTACTCTTATGTATAAGTAATTCCTGATGTTCACCATAAATTTGAGAGAATATTAATTCAAAGGTATTCATAATGTCTTCAGTATTGGTATATCTTTTATTATTAAACTGTATTTCAGAAATTTGAGAAGGTATTTTTGATTGATTAATGATACGAGCTAGTGCTTTTGATGGAGTCTGAATATGATTAGCGTATTTTACCAGTATTTTCTGTTCATAAAATGACAATTTACTATTTTGTAGTAAAAAAAGATCTTTTTGACATTTTAATAGCTCTGTTTCAGTTTGTTTACTATAGTTCCCGATTAAATCTTGATCTAGTAACTTAATTTTAGTTTCTAATTCTTGTATGTCTCTAGTTTGTATTTTCATATAATAAGTAGCCTTTAGGAGAAAAATTCCTCTTATTTGTGCTTTGGTCATTGCTCATTCTATATCAGATGGATGCCGGTGCTTAGAAAGATTAACTAGTAGGTGATTGCAGGCCTCTTGAATTTCTTTAGTTATGTCTTCTTTATTTAATAAATACGGATTTAGAGACCAATTATAACCTCTATGACGCCTACTATTTCTAATGTCTTTGTTAAAAATTAATGTGATTCTAGAATGATCCGATAAGTGTCGAGCTTGTATAGATACACAAGGATCTAAAGTAATTAGTACATCTGAAATTAGGAAAAAATCAATCCTAGACCACATTTTATGACAACTTGAATAAAATGTAAAGTTATTTGAGTTTAGTTGATTGTTTGTATATTTAAATGGGTCATATAATTTGAAATCTGTTTTAAGTTCCTTTAATGCTATCACTGCTTGATTATTAAAAGACCTGTGTGAACTTGATTTATCTAATTTGGGATCTTGATATGCATTCCAATCACCTCCTATTATTATATAACAGTTATTTAATTGAGTCAAGATAAAATAAAGTGATGCTATAAAAAGTTGTTGATTGGTACATGGGGCATATATATTAATAAGTGCCACAGGTTTATCATAAAGTGTAGATGAAAGAATCGCATAACACCATCTTCCCTCTTTGTCTATTTTAAAATCTAGAATTTTCTCTTGATACTGATTTTTAATGATAATAGCCACTCCTGCACTATTAGTTGTTCCCTCTGAAGCTACCACCTCTCTAATCCATTTCTTACTTTTAAGAACAGCCCATTGGTCATTGGTCAAGTGGGTTTCTTGTAATAAGATAAAATATGCCTTTGATTGGAAAAATAAATGAAAAAATAATTTCCTTTTTTCATGTTCTGGAGCCCTTTAGTATTCCATGAGTCTATTATCCACATACTAAGATCTTTAATTTGTTTAAAGATATTTTAAAATTGAGAAACAATATTAAATTCGAGTAAACTAGCACAATATATGTTGTCTGTAAGTAATCTTGACATCCCATCCCTAACCAGTGCCTATCCACTATTCCTCTGGACCAGGACGTACATAGGTTTTTTACACTGTTAAAACTTTTATAGTTAAATAACTTCACTAAACATCTATTTTTTATCTTACAAAATATAACATCAAAAACATGCAAGAAACCTATAAAAGCTACATCTAACTCTACAAAGCCTAATCCTAACATTCCCTAATAAACACTGATAAATATCCACAGCTCTTGTACACATTATATAGTTAAGCCTATCAAGTAAACAGTCTTCATTACACTTACATTTACTATCCTACCTCACTAATAGTTCTCATATATTGTTACTTATACTAAGTAGTTGTATCTCATTAAATTACCTAACAACCATATTTAAATCTAAAATAGTCAAACATGTAGCAGTACACCTATTAAACAATAACATTATTATTAAAGTAAAGGTAATTCACCATATGTATTGTTAATTAAAAGAGAGAAAAGGAACTACGGAGAAAGCAGATGTTTAACATTCAAATATAATATTAAATCTGACTTCCTTTATGTAGCCTAAATTATCTAGAATTATCATGTCAGCAAATAAGGTGAATAAAAATAGGACTCTAACATCACTTTACTGGATAATATAGTTAAATATGTAAAATGATAACTAAGTAATACAGTTCTCAAAACAGTCAGAACCAAATGCCAGTACATAAACAAGCTAAGCTTCACATTCCTGAAGAGCACACAATATACTGTTCCATGGTCTCTTTATCTAGTATTTATCTCAACACTAAATCCCATTATTATCTAAAGATTTCCAGTATTAAAACACATCAGTAATACAGAAAAAAAAAATACTAAAAATATACTACCAGGTTATTAAGACAACAATATTCAGTATAACATACCTAAGGAAAAATAATAGCTATAGTAAAGTTATAATACTTCTAAGCAATCAGTTAAATGACACATTTTGAAGCAGTACATTGTTAATTCAATTATAATCATACCTGAATGAATCCACAGTTCCCTTTAAAACAGTAAAACATATTACATACTTTAAATGTCCACGAATGCTCGTTTTACAGTCCAAATAGCTTCCACTTCCTCAACAGAGATCTTCCTGCTTCCTGATCTTGTAATCCTATTTTCGAGCTCATGACGGGGGAACCATTAAGCGGACGGACTTCCGGATGTGCCACATCGAAAACGGACCCTCAGCAGCACCTAAAGGACTTCCTGTTACTTCGCGAAGGGCCTCTGTTCGTAAAAGCCATAAAAGTTCGGGAAATCTTAGTGGACGAGCTGGAGCTGAAAAAATAAACTAGTTAAACATTTACCAAGGGGCCTGGAGAAGAAAAAAGAACAAACAAAGGATTTTGAAGCCTAGAAATATAGTAAGCATGGAATCCCAGGATCCACGTTGCTGCAAACAGACTGGATGGTCAGATCAAGCTTCCGATGCTGGAAGGGACTTAAAAATCTTTAAAAAGGTAACTTTTGCTTCTTTTTTTGTAGATATGGAGTATTTGGAACCCTCGACTGTAAAAATCAATATGTTAGGATATTTCATTTGAAATTTGATGTTCTTTTCAATGAGAAACTTACAGTATGGAGATAATGCTTGTCTAGCTTGCCTTATTTGCAATGGTAAATCCTGAGCCATAGAAACTTTATTATTCTTCCACATAATATAACCTCCATTTTTTTTAACAGATAAAATTATTTTGTTTACATCCTGGTAGTTAAGTATTTTGACGTATACTGGTCTAGGTATGTTTGAGGCTTGTGCTTCTCTGAGAGCTCTATGGGCTCTTTCTATGACTATTTGTTTTGCTATGTCCGAGTCATTAAACAACATTTCAAGTATTTGTGTAATAGTAGAAATTAAATCATTATATTGGATAGATTCTGGAATTCCTCTGATAATTATATTGTTCCTTCTGGATCGTGCCTCCAAATCCAGGATTTTATTTTGCATGGACTGAATATCCAGGTCATGAATGTCTGCTTTTTTTGCAAGCAATGTTATTCTGTCCTCATTTTCAGATATTCTGGCTTCTGATTTATCTATTCTTTCGAGAATTTGAGTACATGTGGCACCAAAAGATTGCACCTGGTTTGATAATTCTTTTAAAGCTTCTTGGATAGGTAACAAAGCAGTTTTAATATCTTCCATATTAGCCATTTGATCCGGTTTATTTTTCATTCCAGCTTTTGAAATTTCCTGCTGTTTTGTAATCTTCTGTCTTTTTGTTGTTAAATCTTTTTCTGGCGACTGAAGTTCTGATAATTTAGTTTTTGTTGTTGTTGTTTCCATACTTTTATCTTCTTTTGACATTGTGAAGCAAAGCAAATCTTTAGTATAGCTGAATGATAAATATCCAAGGTTACTACTCAGACAGTTCCTTTGTTTACTACTCTGTTCAGAGTCAGTCAGGCAATCAGATCCAATCCTGTTAATTTGTTTATTTTCCTTCGGTTCCTTCACCTCTCAGACAATATTTAGTTGTAGTAGATTAACTTTAGCCAACAATTAGTGTAGAAAATACTTGCAGTATATCCTCAGGGTTCATTTTTATTCCGAGTATCTGAAGAGCTGTAGATATGCAGTGTCTACAGAACGGCGGCCATCTTTGAATCCCTTCAAAACCATTCCTGAGTCTGGAATCATAGATAAACATGTGGATCTGGCCATTTATCCCTACGCCACTCGATAGGTTGCCAACTGGCTTACTGACAGGACCCACACTGTAAAAGTAGCCAACTCCAAATCCAGCTCCAGACAAGTGACAATTGGAGTACCTCAGGGTTCAGTCCTGGGACTGCTCTTGTTTGGCATCTACTACTCTGAAGTGTAGGCCAACACTAAGGAACTCTTGGCTAACCAAGGTTGCAGATGACTGCAAACTTGGAGCCATTATTGGATCCCCAAATTATGTGAATATTCTACAAAAGGGGCTTACAGAAACAGATGCTTGGTGCCAGAGCCATGGGCTCAAGCTCAGTGCCAAGAAATGTATAGTTATCCCCTTTGGGAAGAAACATGTACCCATGAAGTACTACATAGGTGGCAGTACACTAAACACTGAAAGTGTGAAAAGAGACTTAGGGACACAGGTGGACAGTGGTCTCACCTTCGATAACCACATCGCCACAACAGTCAGGAAATGTGCCCATGTGGCACACCTCATTGCTAAGGGCATTTCATCCAGAAAAAAGGAGGTCATTGTCCCACTGTAGTCATCTTTCAGTAGACCCAGCATAGAATACAATGCCCCATTTAGTATGTACCTCTCAAGACATCTGCATTAACTAGAAAGGCTACAGAAATACCTCACTAAAAGAATCACAGGCCTAAAGCAGATGCCCTATGCTGACCATCTAAAGATCATCCAGCTATACTCTGTCACATATTGTCTACTCAGAGGCGATCTCTGCTTAACATACAAGGCCATGTCAAACCCAGAGCTGTTGGACATGCTACACTTAAAGAAATTCCAGTCCCTTAGAGCCACATGCTCCAGGGATCCAAACCTTGTCATCACAATGAACAAAACAAGCTGGAGGGATGGGTTCCTGAACCAGAGACTCCCCAGACTCTGGAATAGACTGCCCATACATGTCAAGCAGAGTGCCTCTTTGGTGGCTCTCTTCAAAAGGAACTGTGATGATTACATGGGAGATAGGGAATTCACCCCGGGGATCATGTCAGTTGCCCTGCTAGACAGGGGTGCAGGGAAGTAAATATTTGGGAAGAAATAGCCAGGGAATTGTAATGGCTAGGATTGCATAGGCCCTAAGGCCGATAGCCTGTTACCAACCTATGAACCAATGAACTACACTTTCCATTGCCCTACTTTGGCAAGCCTGTTGATGTCATTCACTTTGAAATACACCTTTGGAAAAAGAGTAACCCAGTAAGCTCTATGGCATATGCTATAACTGCATAATGCTGTAGCATGATGTACTAGTTAGATAGACGTTCTAACCTGAGACATGGCAACTGTGAGACTCTCTGTGTGTGTTTGTGTGTGTGTGTGTGTGTGTGTGTGTGTGTGTGTGTGTGTGTGTGTGTGTGTGTGTGTGTGTGTGTGTGTGTGTGTGTGTGTGTGTGTGTTTGTTTGTATGTGTAGGGATCAATGCTTTTGAGGCCATTCACAGTCACTACAATTTCCATTGCCCTACTTTGGCAAGCCTGCTGATGTCATTCACCTTGAAATACATCTTTGGGGAAGGAGTAGGCCAGTAAGCACTGTGGCATGTGCTATAACTGTGTAATGCTATAGTGTGATGTACTAGTTAGATAGGAGCTGCAATCCCAGACATGGCAGCTGTGAGACTGTGTGTGTGTGTGTGTGTGTGTGTGTGTGTGTGTGTGTGTGTGTGTGTGTGTGTGTGTGTGTGTGTGTGTGTGTGTGTGTGTGTGTGTTTGTCATCAGTATCCTGTGTGGAGGTAGCTGTGAATGTGTAATAACAGGACTCATTGTGGAGCGGGTTTTGCAAATTTCTTATATGGTGGGCCTAGTATATGTCACAATGTCCACCTTACAAGGACAACATATGTGAAACAGCAGAGAGGCTGGTGTAGACAATCCATACCCCTACATGTGACATCATGGATTGGGGAACAATATAGGCAACCCTTGGATAATCCAGAGAACACTCTCCACCCATGTGTCATACACACACTTGGCTAGACAACAACCACTATGTTGATAGTTCTCTGCATATTGCCCACAGATAGTAACCATGGTGTGATTGCAATGGACTACGGAGGACATTGCACCCTGTCGCATCCATACAATAGGCAAATCATTGCATAGAGTAGTCCTTTGTTATGTTCCCCACTGGACACCTGCAACAACTGTAAAGTCAGCAAATATAACCCACAAGGGAAATGCCATGCCTTATATACATGCCCTGTATGGACAGATGCCACTAACACCAGTGAATACCTGTATCATGTCAATGTAGGTGCAGGGTCAGCCTTGTTTCCATTGCCAGTTCTCACCACATGAGGTCAGGAATGGCACATCAGATGATAACAATCTGTCCACACAACATGCCCCAGACACCCCAGGTGCACTTTCACATGTCACAGAACATGCATATGGGACATCTGCACATCCCCGGCATTGTCCATCTTATGGAATATAGAACACATACATGGCAAGCATTGCACAGCAATGGCCACCCGCAATAGTAGTCCAGATAAGTGGATGGTGAATACAATACACACTTGTGTGGGCTAATCCAGAGACTAAACCCTGAGCTACACTGCAGACCATTGTCTTGTGGCCTGATGCCAAAGTATACCATTTGCCTAGCCTTGTACAGCCTTCTGTCACAGTCCACCACTGCACACCTGTGAAGTAATGCACCCATGCATGTCAATACTGGCAAACCTGTGTCTGTGTGTGTGTGGAGATTAATGATTTGGATGCCATTCCCACTCACTACACCTGCCACTGCCCTAATGAAGCCTGCCTTCTGATGTCAGACACCTTGACATGCCATTTGCACATATATCAGCCTGATAACCTCTGTGGTGCATGTGATACCTGTGTAATACTGTAGTTTAGCAAACTAGTTAGGTAGGAATTCTAATCCTGACCCTGCCAACTGTGATAATGTGTGTGAGTCCTGAGAAAGTGTGGCTGTGTTGTCCTTGACAACTATTCTTGTGCACAGGCTCATGTATAACACCTACCTTACCCTCCTTTATCACTGTTGCTGATGTCACTCACTGCCAAATATAATTTTGGGCAGCTCTCCAACATGTAAGTGCTGTGGCACATGCAATAACTGCATAGAAATATAATAGCAATACATAGTCAGGCAGGGGTTTGAAGCCCTGTACTGATTAAGTGTGTAACACAAACTTGCTTAGCTTTTAATCTTCTACCCCCACTTTGTCTTACTTTGTCTCTGTCTGCCTTTCTCACTCTCTCTCTGGTGAATGTGGAGAAGTGCACCTGCTTTGCTTAGGCAGTAGCTTGTGTTTTGTAAGGGATGCTCATGATCAGTTGATGGCCTGTGCATGAATTGCAGTCCCCCACTAGCTGATTGCATATGGAACAGCTGTAGTAACATTCTCATAGCCAATTGCATGGAAACACACTCCTACAACTAGGAACATCATGTGGGTGTTGGCCCTTTTCATTCACTGTGAGCAGGACTTCATGTAGGTGTTTGGCAAACAGCATCACAGATGGTAGTGGGATATACCTCTAACAACATACACTGTGGAGACATGCCAACAAACAGGAGGGGGATGTTCAAGACATGACTACAGAATGTAAGTCTTACTCTTCTGCATTTGAAGTAATGTTGGTTTAACAGGGTTTGTGTGAATATGGCTGATCTACATGATTTAATACCTGTCATGACAGTGTTATGTAGTTGAGGAAACTCCCACCTGTAGTGCTGTCTGCAGACTGGCCAGTGTTTGGAGTCTTACATGTGTTGTGTTACTCACAGATTACCTATCTTTAGAAGTGTGCAGAAGCATAGTCTGAGGATTTCAGTCAGTACATGGTGACAGCCATGAGAGTTACTGACATCATATCCCTCAAAGGACATATCTCACAACAAACCGTCTTACACCAGTAAATGTATGAGGTTATCCCAGCAACATTTCAATATTGGGCCTGTGTTGTGCCTCCAGCCACATATCTGTCAACCTTTGTACATATGTCATGCAGTAAGAGGTGCATATGTTCAGTTCAGCATTATTTATTGACATCATACATGATAACAAGCCAGTGAGATATCAGAAGGCTAGATATATTATGTATAGTAGGGGTTATTTTGAGGACAAAACCTGGACATTCTGTTGTAGTGTTTACAGTAGTGAGATCTGTGTACTTATGGTGATTGTCGACAGTGTGTGTATTGCGAATATGTACCTTGGCCTGTGTACAGACTGTGGTAGATGCCATTGTTCTTGGTCCTGTTCTATCTGAAGTTGCATGCTGCTCCAGTGTATGGTACACTATCGGCTTACATGTTTATAGGGCCAAACAAACAGATGTCTCATACCACAGTCAGGCATCAGAATACACTGTGTATTGGCCGAGTATATGTAGGGTTAGTGTGTGAGTGGCACATATGAGGATGGTGTTGATCAGACAGTCTATATACTGTAATATTAAGCTTGCCTACCACATGTGGCTGTGTTCACACTGGTTGTGGGTATGAGCTTTCACACAGGTGTCTGTTACTCTGTGCTGTGACATGCCTGTAGAGCCTACTATATTTGCAGGTACATGTGTATTCCCCCATAAAAAATGTAGGCCAGTGTTGTGGCAGTCTAACTGTAGTTTGCACAGTGCTTCGTGACATGCCAAGCAGCTCAGTGTACTTACCCAGTGTGATGTTATGTTCAGATATTAGTCAGATGTACTGCTGTCAGGCCACCATAACTGTTGTGTATTTCTGACAAAGCAGTGGGATGCTGTACAGATGTATGTCACTAACCAGTGGGTAGTATGTGGGCATGTGACCTCTGCTCCACCAGTTATTATGTGTCAGGACAGACAAGAGTGTGTGAATGCATAAACTGTGTGAGCATATGTATTCCAGTATTTACGTGATGTACTCATTTATATGGCTGTTAACATCCACATTGTCAGGCTTAGTCTACACGTCTTGCACTAAGGGGTTCTGTGTATACCTCTCAACTGACTAGAGTGCATCAGACTGCTCACATTTATTGGTCATATCTCTGCTGTATTCCATAGGACCATGACTGAGATATCTGTGGTACTCTACTATGATGACTCTAGGATGTCTGTCAGTAACTGATGACATACATGTCAATAGCAGATGTGACCTCCCACACAAAATATTTCTGTTAAGACAACCACTGTTACAGAAGCAACAGTCTGCATTTATACATGCAATACTTACATCCCCTTGCACTAAGAGGTTGCTACTATTGGTGCTGTAGTATGAATCTACTCCATGTTAAACATATATACACATATACATATCTACTTACATGTATGAATATATATATATATATATATATATATATATATATATATATATATATATATACACACACACACATATAGTTATAGATATCTACACACACACACACACACACACACACACACACACACACACACACACACACACACACACATATATATATATATATATATATATAGGCACATATATGAGATACATACACACACACATATATATATATATATATATATATATATATATATATATATATATATATACACACAGACACACACACACACACACACACACACACACACACACACACACACACATATATATATATATATATATATATATATATATATATATATATATATATATATATATATATATAAATCCTTGTTATATGTAAACATTACTGTTGTGTGAAACCTTCCCAGATGTATCACACCGTATTTATCTGATATGTGTATATTTAGGTATAACAACATATATGATTCAACAGTATTATCGCTAACAAGTACTACGCCATTGTAGAAGTCATAGCAGTTGTTCAATACTATTCAGTATGTGTACTGACAGATATATTAGAAATACAGTGACTATCTTCACAGCTGTGATGACTTTGTGCTTAACTGCTGTGACTATAGTGTACAGGGTACTGGGTTCAAGACTTTTCAGGTCTGTTTATTTTGTTGCTGGACAGAACAAGTGCTGTCAGATACAGAGTGGCTAAGGCAGTTTTTCGCAGCTTTAAGTGGGTTTGCATGGATTTGTGTGAAGCTAAGCACTGCTAATGTATGGTTAAATGTATAGGTTCTTGCACCATGCAGGCTTTGCTTACTAGTGGGCAAATGTGCTTAGCAGTTATATTGCAGCAAATCTGAAACCTGCTAAGCATGGCTGAGCCCTGGTAACCAACATTCTTGTCTGATAAAATAGCAGGGTAATGATATATTTAATAAGTGTATTTAATGCCATGTACATAACATGCGTCTATGTGCTGTCATTACAGTAGCAAGGGGTGTGAGTCTACATTCTGGAACACTTGCATATATGTGGCTTGTACAACACTCTTTTCTGTTTGAATGTGTTACATACATGGGTAGTATCCCAGGTTATATGCAGTCACACTGGCATGTAGTGTATCATTACAGTACTACAGTTGACAGTGCTTTCCCAAGTAAGAGTAGATTGCAGATGGTATTACTGGAACCAAACACCCCTGCATGCATAGATAGACTCTGAGTCCTCCCTGTTGTGTTCCTGGTGTGTGAGCTGTGTCTCATTAAATATTTCCTACTGTATATTGATCTGGCATGTAAAAACTAACTGTAGACTACTGTGTATATAGCACATGTCAGTGAGGGCTGCCATCATGTAGTAATGGCATAACTATCGATGTCAGACGTTTATCTGTCAACACATTCATCCTAATTCATAGCTAGTTGGCTAGCTGATGTATGTCTGTCCTCTGTACAGATGTGCAGATGTCAGGTATCCATTTTGGCTATTTTCATGCAATCTATGCTTGACTGACACTGACATGTCTGCCCAGCTGTGTTATGAATGTCACAGCTAGGAATCCACACCCTGCACACACCACATGCCATGGATACCTCAACTACACTACCACAGTCAACAGAACATGCTTGGGTACAGGTCTCCAAGACAGACACTGACCATGTTATGTAATACATGTTGCATGCATGTCAACTCGAACACCTCACTGGCCCTCTGCAAGAGGCACCCAGACGATGCATGCCACTCTCACCCTGAGGATCACCCCTGTGGTATTTGTTGATAGATGGCCTGCTGGCACATGAGAGGTGGCATGATACCACTGTACACACATTCCCTACACTTCCCATCTCTCCATGGACAATAGCCTGGTACACACCTATGAACGCTTGCACCAATGCACCCCAGTACTGACAAATGTGTATGTGTGCATTACTGAGAATATTAGTGTCTGTGTGTTTGTAGACCTGTAGTTGAGAATACCCTGAGGCCCTTCACACCCACTGCACCCCCCATTACCATAGTTAGATGTGGCTGCTGCTGTACCGGACATTACATGTACCTTGTTGCACTCTTCTACTTAAGGGCTACCTGGGCCTTGCACGACCAGCACAACACTGTTGTACAAATGAGTTGATAGACATGAGATACCCACTGAGATCTGGCAAGTGTGTGTATGTGTGTATGTGTGTATATATGTAGGGTACAGCATTTTGAAGCCACATTCTCTTTTTATAGTATACATTGCCAAACAGTATTAGGGATAGTGATGCTGCTGACCATAGGAGAGGCATGACAATGCATCACCCTAATATGCTTGTGGCATGTGCACTAGATGCACTTCTCTGTAGGAACACTCCTGGGATGGACAAGGAGTTGAATTGCAGTCCTGGTCAATGTGTGATGGTAGGTATGTCAGAGTGTTATCATGGGTTTTAGTGCATACAATATCCACTGTATGCTATGGGTGCTGGGTATACTGTCTTTACACCATGGTAACCTCGGTACATGTCCCATGTTCCACTGTATGGGGACCAATGTCACCATCAACCATACAGGTAACTGATAACACTATCTAGCCCATTTATGCATGTGCTGTGTGTAACATATCTGTAACACAATGGACACACTGACAAGGTAGTTAGCACTGATAAGCCCAGCTCTCTCAGATTTGTGTCTGACCGTTATGTGTTTGTAAATGTGTATATGATGGTATGTCACACTATGTATTGTCCATAAACATCCAGGACATCCCCCATTACCATATTGTACAGACCTGGGGATGTTTTTTAATGTAACATGTAACCTGGAACACACCTCATCCTAAAAGCTGTGTGGTGTGTGCAATTAAAGCCACACATCAGTAGCACTACATATCTAGGTAGGGATCTAGTCCCAGTGTTGCCAAGTAAGAGTGTGTGTGTATGTGAAGGAATTTACTTCCGTTTGCAGAATATACATGCCCCAGGAGGCCATCTGTCTGAGAACTGCCTGGCATATGCTAACATTTCACAGGTATTATCCTGTGGACATACATTCCATCACAACTAGTGGTAGATGTGTAAATGCCCTCTTCCCCACTGTATAAGTGTGCAGTGATACTTGGGTTGGTATATATAGCTGGGTGTGGCTGTTGTGGACACAGCCACCATCATTGCAGCTACTGTTGAGTGTATCCTGCCCCCCACTTAGCTGGCCATAATAATGTACAGTTCATGTTAACAGGTTAGGTAGTTGTGTATCATACTATGTGTGGCTCTACAGCACCTCTCACCTTCCAAAGGGAAGGGCTGTGCCACCCACACCATTACACCTATGTTTACCGAGTTGAGGATTGCACTACATTGGGAAAGGGGACATATACCCTCCTGGTACCATGGTCAATGACATTAACGTAGCAGACTGCTTATTCCCCAATGTGTTGTTGTGCCTATTCTGGCTTGGTAGAATTCCATAGGCTACAATGTGTTCCTTGCACAGGTACATACATCCATGTATACAATGCTCTCTGTGTATTGCATCAACACCAAAGCCTCTGTGTGTGTTATACACAAACATGTGGTGTGTTCTACCCAGTAAACTTACAATTGTCCACTGTAGAATGGCTGCTAATAGCAGCCACAATCCACTCACCTGTACACGCCAACTCCAGACCTATCAGCCATGTGGCACATCCAGTAACTGTTATACAGACCTGTGACATGTGTTCTCCTGTACCCAGGATATGGCACAGCCAAGGTGTCACCACAGTGTCACCCCCCTTGTAAGATACAACAGCAGACCATCCTCCTGCTGTCACATGTACACCTACAACACAAACGGATTACATTATGGAGACCACAATCACTCAGTGTTAATAACAGCTATAATGCATCATGGCTAGACAGCTACACTTCCTGACAAGTAAGCATTAAACTTTACTACTGACAACATGTTACACAGCAGTACATTGGTACACCATAGTACAGTCACCGTGTGCATCAGAACCATATTAGTCTATCCCTGCATCAGTGTTATGGATGACACGGGTGTGGCACAGGTATCATCATATGCACAGGGTGTGTTGTTGGTTTGCCAGAGACCTAGGCTGAGCCATACATTTGACACCATGTGTGTGAGTGAGGGGGTTTAATTTTTGATATGGGCATAGTGATGTAGTGTGTGTAGGTATGGGATTGCCCTAGCTGTCTTTGTATTGTGTGTGAGTATGCAAGCACACAGTTCTGCCATGTGGCTGCCCTATACGGGTCTTTGTTGGACAGCTGCAGACCGTACCACCTCTTGCCACAGACAAAAGAACTGTGCCTGCCAGGAGTTCCACAGGCACATCCTGGTACAAGCCACAATATGGTACTCTCCCCTGATGATGACATATGTCCGCTGGAACCCGGTCCCTCCTGGGATTGGCTAGGTCCATGTGCATGTGGCTTGCTGTGATGTGATGTGGACAACGCTCCCCTCTGCAGTGCTGGGGTTGCTACTGCCACTATGGGAGCGGCTTGGTGTCCTTGTACATCCACATCGACCTCCAGCTGTTGGTGTTGCTGGCCCATGTCCTGTACATCTGCCTATGTGGTACCCCACCGGACATCCGGCTATGGCTGCTGTGTCCAGACACACATGCCATAGATACCACACCTTCCTGTCCCATGCCACCAACCGCCAACTGTCCCTCTGATATGGCCACTGGTGATGGGGTATGTATAGGAATTGTAACTGTGTGCGGGGATGGGGTGGATAACAGCAGGATGTCAAACAATGCCACAGCTTCAGCCTCTTACAACCCTGCCTGTGCATCAACACACCTATCATCATTTTCAGTTTCAGTGTCTGTATGGACGCCAACTTCCGATTGCCTGCATGAGGGACCCTGACCCACCTCACCACCTGTGAGGGGAAAACAAGAAATGCACTTTAAGACCTGTTTGTCATTGCTTAACAGTACACACACACACACACACACACACACACACACACACACACACACACACACACACACACACACACACACACACACACACACACACACACACACACACACACACACACACACCCTAACATTCCCCCATATTACTTACCTGTCCCTTAGTTTACAGACTGTCCCTAGTTTATTCTCTTAAGTTCAACATCCTGCATCAGTCTTGGATATTTACAGTCAATAACACCAATCATTAATGTATCATTCTTCTAATTGCCTAGAGAAGTGATCACAAAACATGACCTATTACTCCATTACCTCTTTTACTTGACTGGGCTCATTTTTTCAAAGACTCCCTGATGTCATCCAGTGTTCACCCTGGGTTTGTCCAGACATCTTGAGCATGGCCCCCATATGTTAAGGGCTACCACAGTCACTCAATAATGTCATGCACTGGAGTGTCATACATAACTATTGTTCAGTAGATTCAAGATCTGTTGCTCTATTAACTTTCTATGTGGACTACAGCAATATTTGGAAACACTCTCTGGTGCTGTCCAGTAATTCCCCAATGCATCTGTAGTGCTGCATACATGGATATTCTTTCACCTTTCTGCTGACTGCAATTATAACAGTATCCCTGGTGTCTAGTTTCCCTCCCAATGCATGTTCCATGCTACAGACCTTATTATACTATGAGTTGTCCTGAGATTACATGTCAGAAAAGTATTCCTGGTGTCTTATGTGTCTGTCCATGTCCATGTACTGCACAATTTCAAAGGGAAGTTGAGATGTATGAACAATCCCACACTCACACATGTGCATACATGGACACACACACACATAGACACACAACCCCTCTCCACTCCACCAGATTGCACTTACAGATAAAATACCCCCCCACACACATACACACACACACACACACACACACACACACACACACACACACACACACACACACACACACACACACACACTTACAGGTGAGGTTGCACAAAGATATTACACACAGACCTCCCATTACCCATCTGTCAACATGCATGACATATGGCACTGAACAGCATGCAGTGTAGCTATAGTCAATCCCTGCTAACAACATTATACATCTCTGTGATGCATGGGTTGTGCTAGTAGGTGATGCCCCTTCCCCTGGAACACACTGTACCCATGTACGCAGTATTGCTGTGCACCTGTTCAGCACCCTGCCAGGTACTGTGCACCATACCTCACAGGCATACACACCATTGCTGAATGTATATTATTGTGTCAGTTATGTTTGCTCTACTGCTCACAGCCCCTATATGTTTGTCCGACATATACCTGGGATGATATGTGGACATATGTCATTTGTGAATGCCTGATGTCTGATTTACAGATCTCATCATCAGAGGTGCATGTATGGCCAGTACTATACAATTACACTGACAACCTTCAAACCTTACAGTGGCTATGGGGGGGTCTACACACGATTATTGATAAGACACCCTCTTCCTTGATATCCCATGGGACCACATTACTGCATATGTTAACATTGCATGAACCTGATATGTGACATATAACCTGTGCAATCAAATGCAGTGTCAAACAAATGTGTTAGCTGTGCAGATGCTGATTGAGATGCATACACTTTGTGGGTTCATATGTGTGCATGACCTTATCATGATTTTGTTTGCATCTACTGTTATGTGTACTATAGCAGTCACTATTCCTGGCAGGGGTATACTAGCATGGGCCATCTGCATTTGCCAGTATTTGGTCAGTCTGGCCTACAAATGTCCCCAACTTTGCATGATTGCACATCCCTTGGAGGTCACATAGAGCTGTCACTATTGCTGTGGAGTCAGGGTTACGTCTGCCACAGTTTCTGACCTTGACTGTGTGCAGATACAGCCATTTGTAGCATCCTTTGATCTCTGCTTCAGTGCACTGTTGTGTCATGATGACCCACCCTCCTCACCCTCAGCCTTTTTGCAGATGCTTGACAACTGCGGCCTACACATGTGTGTCATTTTACAGTGTCCCAAACACTGAACACCATGTGTACCAGCCTAGTCCCGGCTAATGAATGGCAAACATACAGGTGTACACTGGCACCAGCAAGGTACAGATGGGGATGGTGGGCCTGAGGTGGGAAGAGATGTTGGTTGTGCAGCAATTGATACTGTCTGAAGGTTTCCAACGTGGTCTTGGTACACCAGCTCACATTGCAACGGATGCCTTTTGGGGACCTTTTCTGTTATGAATTTGTTACCTGTACAGAGGACTGGCTGACCGTTCCTGTGGTACAACTGTCCCATTTTATTACCTTAACCCATGGGCCACACTTATGCAGAGTCCAGGCAATTGCTGACATGGGTACTGCACTGCCAGTACTTGCTAGACATTCCTGCGACTCCCTCAGTGCTGTGGCATGTTACTAGGTAGCCTGCATGACCGGTTTGCAACATGTGACGTCATCTGTCTTGGATGGCCATCTATTTATTTTCTACATTAATCCTGTCCCATACAACCTCACCACATACATGACTGTCTGCACTGTTTGCTATGGTATATGCAATGGTAAGGTATGGCTACATGCCCAACTCCTGGGTGCTACCTGTTGGGTATAGGATCCATGCCATGGCATGTAAGATGTGTGCAAGCCACAGCTGCCTCTGTTGCAGGTATGTGGGCACATTAGATGGCCAAACATCTTGGACAGCAGACCATTTATTGGTGTGACATTGGGGACCTGTACTTGGTAGGTCCATACTCGTGAAGAATGCATGCCGTCAGTACCTTAAAAGTTGCTTTCACTATATGTTATCTGGAGAGTATGCACACATATGCTTCCAGTGTTTGTGAAGGTATGTATTCCCCATATTTGCAATCCTAGGACCACATTGCAGGTTGAAAGGGTTGTGGACTGCAGTACTGTGATATGCCGTAGTGTAGATCTGTAACAGTTGCCATTGTAATAGTGGTATATACACTGTTGTAATACTATATAAGGGTGATGTTTCAGACATGTCCCTACTGTAGGCCATTTGTCCCAGCATTATGTTCATCTCTGTGCACACATCTTGCAAAGGCAGGATGTTAGTTATATTGCAGGAGTCTGACATACCCTCCAGATACACCATCATGGTGACCACTGTGATGCAGTGCAGTTAACAGCAACAATATGTGATCATGTACAGCATGCCTTATGGGTAGGTGGGTTAAATGTGTGCATGGAATATACCATGGCTATAACATGACCGGTGTATTGGCAAACCCATGAACAAACACCATACTCACCAGCTACAGGCTGCTGCCCTGGAGGTATACCAGAGGTACCTGCAGAACTGTGTGAGAGATGTGATATCAGTAGCCACACCTGTGGCATTGGTACAGGGTGGGTGCAGCATTACAGTACATCAACAGTACAAGCCCACAATAATACAGATTATGCACATCTGTTTATTACTACAATGCAGCAACAGACTATATATATTTCATCTCACATATGCATGATCTAACTCTACAGATGCAGATGGATATGCAACAGTGGTCTATTGATGCACCCTGTGGCCTTACCTGCACACTCCTCTACCATTGTGTAGGTAGCACCCACCTCCACTATGGGGAGGTGCCTCGAGGCTGGCAAGTAGCTCCTCAACATGTGACAGGGCGGATTGATGGTATGACCCACCCCATTGCAAGCTGGCCCCCCCTAACTGCAGTAGCATGCCGACGGGCATGTTGGAGTAGATCAGTGCATCAATGTCAGACCTGCTCATAACTGCGGTTATGCAGGCCGGCATTGTTTATCCTGTGGACAAGATCGCTCCACAGAGCGGTCCTCTCCTGCAGATCATGGGCTGTATGACCAAACAAGCTGTTGTAATGCTGCAAAAGGTATGAGATTATGACACCATTCTCCGCTGTGTACATAGGCAAGCGATCCCTCAACATATTGCCTGAAAGACATAAAGAGGGAAAGAGGTCTGAGGACCTCGTACTGCAAGGTTATCATAGTTGTTAATACACATCTCTGTCCCCCCCACTATATCTGCAACAATCTGATCACACAACTCAACGGATATATCTACAGAAGACCTACTGTTGGGACATATATCATGTTGTACAAGAATTTGTGCTATGTGTTTGTAGTCATGTTTCATGTTGGAACACTATCATTGGTGGCCTGTTACAGACAATTTCACATGCATGCCATTGTGAGGGCCACTATGGTTCCATATATGCACGAGTTCTGTTTGCTATGTGACTGCTGCACATCTGTTGTTTTGTGTTAATGTGGATATCTATGCATGCTGTTAGACATAATCCCGGAATGCATGGACTATTACTACACACATATGTTCTATAACAGTAACACAATAGCATGTTTGGGAAACAGTTGCCAGCAGAACCACCTCTCCCACCTCATCTGGCCATGTTACCAGGTCACATCACATGTGGGACCCACCCTGGGACCTCATCGTCTACTCGTCCTACCCAACCTTCAGGTGGAATCACCTTGGGAAATGGTGTTCACCCCACCGGAAGCAGACACAGACATGATCCTGTCACCCGAAGTCAGGTCCAGGGTCTGGTGCATAGGGAGCTCCACTGGGATTTGGTGGATGTGCTACAGCACCTTGAGGACCTCAGTACACACTCACAGGATCCGCATGCTCATCCTGCTCAGCTTCCAGCCCAGGCACCTTAAGAGCAGTGAAGCTGATGTTGTGACTACCCATGGGTAGGGTCCTTGGTCCCATTGTTTCCATATGGGGGCTAATGGGCTTCCACATCCCAGGCAACACTCCCCATTAAGGGTGTATACCGACCACATGTGTGTTATACTGCCCTTGTATGCTATCTTCTATGTCTTCCAACCCAACCTACCTCCCCAAATATACCTGCTATCCTTCCCCAAATTGCCAATCTCACCTTCACAAACAAGGGTAATGTGTTCCCAACATGGGGTTCACACCTGACATAATCATCCATTTTACACCCACTTACTGCTGTGTATATACATATATATATATATATATATATATATATATATATATATATATATATATATATATATATATATATATATATATATATATATATATATACATATATATATATATATATATATATATATATATATATATATACATTATATATATATATATATATATATATATATATATATATATATATATACATTATATATATATATATATATATGTGTGTGTGTGTGTGTGTGTATTGATATATGTGATGTTCCCTCACACATATTATGCAGCACTGTCATTCAACAGTAGGTGACATGTATTTATATAAATATGCATGTGTATGTTTGTGTGTATATATATATATATATATATATATATATATATATATATATATATATATATATATATATATATATATATATATTATGAGTTGTGTATATATATATATATATATATATATATATATATATATATATATAGATATATATACAGTCCCAAAATGCTGGTGTGCGTTGCAGCCTTTAACGTGCTCGGAGTCAATAACACAGTTCCCAAAACATACTCCAGCACTGTAATGCAATAAAATGTAGCAAAATGCAAATAAATCTCGGAAGTCACAAAATACTTATTCCTCCATGTTTATTCAACTCCAAAGTCCAAGCCACAGACTGGTTTCACCCACTGGAGTCATCAGTGTAGTAACCCACAATGCATACCTTCAGATAAA
>NC_056734.1:15524075-15711575 GCF_019279795.1 Protopterus annectens
GATGGATGTGTGTTTGTTTGTTGTTGTTTTTTTCTTTCTCTCTCTCTCTCTCTCTATCTTGGACTCTCTCCACTTAATGGATTGAGCTGCTTTGAATAGATTGCAGCATGGATTTTGTAGGTGATGCACATGATCAGGTGATGGCCTCTGCACCAATCAGTGTCCAGCACTTTCTACCTGCATGCAGCCTGCTGTGTAGTACTTCCAATTACCACTGTGATGGCAACCCACTACTATAAATTCCTAAATCATGTGGGCGTGGTCCCTTTACCTTTCCTGTATAGTGGACATCCTTCCTGTGTGTGGCCAGCAGTGTTACAGACAGCAGGTAGCAATACCTCTTACAAGAGGACTTGCAGATACAGGCTAGTTACATATTTGTATAAGGTTCCAGACCTATAGACAGTGTGATTAGTGTTGTTATATGCATTGTATACCACTAGTGTTACAGGGTTTGTGTGTACATACCAGTTTAGCATGGAATACAGTCTGTCCACATAGCTCTCAACTGAGGACCTATCCACATGATGGCCTTAGGATTGCCTGTTATGTTTTGTCTGTCCACCATACAGGTCTTGTCTCAGATATATCATTGGCATCCTGTCTGTTGAGTGCTATCAGTACATGGCTACATCCATTTGTGTTTCTGACTTCATATTCCTGACTAAGGGTGTGTTGCAAACAATCCTGTAACACCAGCAACTTTCTCAGTGTATAACAACAATATTGCAAATATAGCCCTCTGTTCCGGCCTCTGTTCTCCACCTATATACCAGGCTTTGTCCATATGACATGCCGTAAGAGGTTGTTATGTAGTGGCCTGTGATTATGTCATGCTGCCATTCCTGCCATCATTCCAGTGATGTTGTGGACCCACACATATTGTGGGGTAGGGTTCATATATATGGGGCTACAGCTGGACAAAACACGTGTGCCCTTGTGCAGTCCAGAGGTGAGTGTATGTAACATTGTTATATGCCCCTGTAAGTCAGTCTATGGGGGAGGGGTATGCACCATATATAACCTAGGCTGTTACAACTTGTGAGGGATATCAGTAGTAAGACCCCTTAAGGTATATGGCTTTACATTTTCATACATTTCACCTTGGGAACATTGGTGGCCTAGTGCTTACTGTCATACAGACTGTTCTGTCAGTCAGTGTGATAGTGACGTTTAAAGTTAAGCATTGTTATGTAACAGATACATCCTCATTTTGACAACTTAATTATTTTCCCCCTAGTGGTTGTGTGCAGAGTGTAATTGGAGGCTGCTGAACTACATCTGCATTACTTACTGTTGATTGATTGTTATCTTCTGTCCCAGTCTTTCTTTAATGTTGTACTTCTTGAAGGCCTTGGCCTGGACAGCAACATATGTTATGCTTTCGGATTACTGCATAAAATGATCTGCTTGAGAGTTGCATTACTCAGTTAATATGTATTTCAAACATCTAATAGCTATATGACATGGCATATACAACTGTAATAATACACAAATAAACATGTCTTATGTATGCAAATCTATTTGTGGTGTCATATCCTTTGACTTCTCTGTGGGTATATGTTTCATGCAATAATTGTCCTTTGTATGAGAGAATCATACACTGTCCATTTTAAAAGGTGACAACTGTAGGAATACTGACTGTTCAATATGCTGTGCACCCTCTAAATATGTATCTTCCTTTACATATCTATACGTAGTAATATATGTATATGTGTGCATGTGTATATACATATATATCTATATATATGTGTATATAATTATATATAATGTGTATATATATATATATATATATATATATATATATATATATATATATATGTGTGTGTGTGTGTGTGTGTGTGTGCATCTGCATATATGTGTGTGTATATGCATCATTGGAATGTTTATTGCTTCCACATTGTACATTCCCTATGGTAGCCAGACTGTACTGCATATGTTATTGATACCATCCTGACATTGTACAGGTGGGATGGACTACTGTTGTTGTGTAGGGTCCTGGGTATGGGACTTGCAAGTGTTGGTATTGTGTTGGCAGATGTGTTTGGCTGTTGGGGAGGGGATGATATCAATAATTACAAGAGGTACTTAGCTTGGTTCCCCTCACCCTCATTAATGGTGCCTTTGATCATATATATATTTGCTGTGTTCTCTTTTATATCTATAGATATATATCTGTATATACATATACAAACACACACATATATATATATATATATATATATATATATATATAGATATATATTTATATATATATATATATATATATATATATATATATATATATATATATATATATATTCATATATATATATATATATATATATATATATATATATATATATATACACACATGTATATTTGGAATAGACTGCCCATACATGTCAAGCAGAGCACCTCTTTGGCCATCTTCAAAAGGAACCTTGATGATTGGATGGGAGATAGGAAATTCACCCCGGAGGGGTCACATCAGTCACCTTGCTAGTCAGGGGTCCAGGGAAGCAAATACTGTGGGAAGAAATAGCCAGGGAATTGTTATGGCTAGGCTTGTGTAGGCCCTAGGGCTGATAGTCTATTACCAACCTGTGAACCTATCTATATACACACAAACACACACACACACACACATATATATATATATATATATATATATATATATATATATATGTATATATATATATATATATATACACACACACACACACACACACACACACACACACACACACACACACACACACACACACACACACATATACATGTATAAATACATTTCCTGTACTATTGAATGACTGTGCTGAATGATATGTTTGTGAAAACAACAAGTTTATGTATGTGTGACATGCCTTAGTAGTAAATCACTTTGGCTGTGATGTGCTGGGTCCTGGGTTTGAAATTTGCAAAGGCTGGTTATTTTGTTGCTGGGCAGAACATGAGCTGTTGGATACAGAGTGATTAAGGCACTTTTAACCAGTTGTAAGTGGGTTTGCGCAGGTTTGTGTGATGGTAAGCAATGCTAACTTCTGGTTAAATATGTTTACAGTCAGTTAGCCTCTAAATTGCTTATCCTTTGTAGGCATTTCTTACCCCCGCGCAAACAGTATTAAGCCCACTTACTGCTGCTTAAAAGTTCTTACTCCTGCTTACCCCCGTGCTAATTTCTTTAAAAGAAAAGAAAAAGTGTTGATAGGAAAGTGGTGAAAAAGGGGCACAAATAGGGATAAACCATAGGGAAAAAAGCTAGGGATGCGCAGGACATGTGTAGGGAAGGTCCATAGCTGCCCATTTCTTCTACAGAAACAGCTGTGCATATAAACTGATTTGGAGGTAGATTTGGATACTCATACCCCTGAGAAAGGGGTGAGGACAACAATAATATGTTGTGAAGCCAATTAGACCAGATTACATGTGTCCAGTGGACATGTGTGCAAAATGGAGAGCTATCTATGGGGTGAGATTTTTTTGGGAACAGATTGCCCTTGTTTTTTTTTTTTAAGGTGAGAGTGGGATGTTGGGGAAGGATAGTAGGCATATTTATGGAAGTAGATTGGGTAAGATGACAGACAAGACAGACAAGACAGTGTACAGGGGTGGTATATGACACATGTGAGGGGTAAACACCTTGGATGGGGAAGGGTGTTTGGAAGTCAGAAGCCCATGATCCCCCAAATGGAAACATTGTGATGAGGTCCCCACCCATGGGCAGTCACCACTGCCCCTTCACGGCCCCAAATGTGGCTGTGCTGGAGGATGGGTAGGAGGGGGAGGCTGACCCTCTAGATGTGCCACACAACCCTCAAGCTGGCAAATCAGATCTCCGAACTCCCTGCAGAGCTTGCAACACACCAGACCCCAGACCTGACAATGGGTAACAGTATCCTGTCAGCACCCACTCCCGGGGGGTGAGCCCCATCCCCGAGATAGTTCCACCTGAAGGCAGTGCGGGACCAGTAGACGAGGAGGCCCTGGAGTGGGCTTCAGACATGCTGGTGCCTGGTACCATGGCCAGATGAGGTGGGAGAGGTGGATCTGCTGGGACCGACCTTCCAAACCTGCTATGGTGGTTCGATTTTAAAACATATGTGGGTTAATAATAGTTAACACATTCCAGGATTAGGTATAACAGCATGCATAGCTATTCTCATTAACCCAAAACACCAGCTATGGAACAGTTGCATAGCAAACAGAACACATGCATATATGGAACCACAGTGGCCATTACAACAGCATGCAGGTACATTGATGGCAGCATGCCATCAATGTGAGAGTATTTTAACATGGTACATGCATAGAAACACATTTCAATATTTATCACACAATAGGGCATATGTCCAAACAGTAGATTTAATTGTATACATACCCATTGAGTTTTGTATTTAGATTATTATTGTGGATATGGTGGGGGGAGGAGAAAGATGTAAATTAACAACTTGTATATCACTGTAGTTCTCATTACTTTCTTAGTCAGTGCTGTAATCTATACCTTACAGGTATTATTACACTATCCTATGGCCTGGACAGTGGTATGGTTGTAGACAACTATATACATGAACTGTATTTTACCTGTATTATACACCTCTTATCTGGTATACCTGCGGAGGTATTGTTTGTTAATACTACCTGACTGTTTATATGCATATTTCCAGATTCCAGGTTGATGTTATGCACATGCCTCTCCATCTCTTATTGCACACACACTCTGGGCAAGTCTTGACAACATTGAGTTGAAAATGGGACATATTTTGACTACTGCCTGCAAAAACCTTTGGTGAGTTGCTACAACAGGTTTGTTTTTATATACATTTTTCGAATATTTACAGGTCTGACAGTCAGTTATATGACATTAAATGCTGCCTAAATGTCAGAGATCATCACACTGATATGCCAGGGGGACAGGGTAACAGGCAGCAGATATGGGCCAATTATCTGGACATTCTGGACAAATCTGTACAGTTGAGGGGTATGATTCTGCATACAGCTTACTACCACTCCTAGGATTCGAACCATGGCTGTGTTTGTTAAAAAAAAGAAAATGTACATCACTGTTGAGTGTGCTATATAGATATTGCTGTGTATCTCTTCTCTGATTTCTGTCTATAAATCTCCACTGGTTTTACAATCTGACCTTATAATTACAACACTCTTATACAGGGTTTCCTAGACAGTTTTATTATGTAGCACTGTGTGGATGACAATGATGAGTAATACCTTATTATTCAGAGAAACTACACCACTGACACTGCCATACAATACCAGACTAAACAGTACCAGTTCAGGATTTCGATCTTTTATTTCTAGGCACAGTTTCTGTATCTGACAGACCTTTGGGGGGAATGTTTGTTAACACTACCTGAATGTTGTCACACATATTACCAGATTCCACATTATTATTATTATGCACATAATGTCTCACTCTGTTACTGCACACACTCTGGTCATAGCTTCACGACATGGGGGTGGAGATGGGACATACTTTGCTTATTACTTTCATAACAATTTGATGAGTTGCTAGAGTGACACATTTTTTTATAGATATATTTCTGAAAGTTATGATGTCTGACTGTCAGTTGTATGTCATTATTTGCTGCCTAAACTTCTGGGATCATCCCACTGACTTGCCAGGGGGACAGGCTGACAGGCAGGGGAGGTTTGCCAATTATCTGGACTTTCTGACAATATCTGTACAGTTGTGTGGTATGATTCTGCATACAGCTTACTACCACTCCCAGGATTCGAACCATGGCTGTGTGTGCTAAAAATAGAACAATTCATGTCTCAGTTGAGTGTGCTATTTGGATCATGTCGTCTGCCTTTTCACTGTTTTCTGTCTAAGTCTCTCTCAGTTGCACAATATACCCTTGTGATTACAACAGTCATATACAGACATTCCTACATATTTTATTTATGTAGGACAGTGTGGGTAACAGTGCTTAATACAACAGTACTATTAAGAGAATGCAACACTACATTACCATATGATGCCAGAGTAAATGCAAGCAGTCCAGGAGTTAGACCATTATTGCCAGGTTGTTACCCTTTTATTTACATACAACCTATATGAGACTCCTCCTAACATATTGTCTGGTTTATTCAGTACATGCCATACACAATACAGGCTTTATAGTGGCAATTAACTTTCTACTACTTTTAGATTTATTTCTTATGACAGTACATGCAAGATTATTACTATCCTGCCTCACAATGCAGCCTCTGCAACCTACAGGCATGGGCTTCCTTTTTCACAGCCTGCTCTGCTTCCACTGACAAAGACATAAGAGCAATATTTAGCCATACCTATCCATAATATACAAGAGCTGGCAATTATTAAACAGATAGTAGGATGAGTACTTACACATGGCTGGGACATCACCCAATTGCCTAGCTTCTTGGATGCTCTGATCCAAGAGCTCCCTTGTCCTCCGTTTCAGGTTGGCATAGTGATGCCTGACCTGCTCACCAGTTTGAGGGATGTCAGTCACACTGGTGAGGTCACGGGTGAGATGGTCCCAGGCTTCTGCTTTATATTGGGAACCCTGGTACTGGCCCTGCAGCAGTATCTGTTCATGGTCTTTAACGAGGAGTCCTGCTATGACTTTGGACTCCTTGATGCCTCAGCACTGCTCTCGGAAGTGCGATCCTTCTCCCACATCGGCCATAGTACCTACAGGAGGAAGCTGCAACCAGTTATGTGATGTATTTCCACCTGTGGGGTTTAAATAGGGCCGATTTCCCATACTTTGCTGAGATTGGATAGTTTTGAAAATGCTAAGCTCTGGGCAAACCTGCTTACCTAAGGTTGGCATTGCTTAAAGGGGTGTACCAATGGGCAGATTGATTTAGCTGGGCTACACATTGCTTACACCTAGTAAGCAGGGGTGTGCAATGCTTAGCATTGCTTATTTTTAAATTTGCACACTATTTGCTGTTTGGCATTGATTTATCATTCATTCAATGTTATATATTTGTTTAGTATCCCTGATTCATGTGTACATACACTGTATGGGGTCCTTGTGTTTATTGGGAGATTTCACCACTTTATTACAATGATACCTCACATCTGGATGTAATGCAGTACTCCAGTTCACATACATATGTTATGTAGTAGGTTATACAACATAAAACTGTTTTTAGATTCCTTTCACATGTAAATTATGATTTTGCTTTAGTGAGGCTCTACTTGGGTATACCTCAATTTTATGTACAGCTGTGATGGCTTACTTGTTAACTGCTGTGACTATAGTGTACAGGGTCCTGTGTTCAAGGGCTGTTTAGTTTGTTGCTGGGCAGAACAGGGGCTGTTGGATACAGAGTGATTAAGGCAGTTGTAAGTGGGTTTGTGTGACGGTAAGCAATGCTAACTTCCGGTTAAATATGCTTACAGAGAGTTAGCTTCAAAATTGCTTAACCTGTGTGTGCATTGCTTACCCCTGCACAAACAGAATTAAACCCACTTAAAAGTGCTTACTCCCGCTTACCCCTGCACTAGTTTAGAAAGAAATGAAATGTGGGTCTTGGGAAAGTGATAGATTTGGACAGTCTATGGATTTATCATTCATTACACATTATACCTTCATTTAGTATCCCTGATTCATGGGTATGTATACTATATGGAGCACTTGTGTTTATCTGTAGATTTTACCACATTATTACAATGACACCTCACATCTGCACTTAATGCAGTACTCCAGTTCACAAATATATGTTATTTAGTAGGTTATACTGCAAAACAATGTTCATAAAGTGATTTCACATGGCAAACAGAATTTATTACAGTGAGAATTGACCCGTGAATGACTGTGCACAAAGCGAACACTCTGACCACTACACTATTGCAGTTCTGCTTCAATTGACTGTATCTTGCTATTTATCTTCTTGTGCTCTTTAAGCTACAGTATGCGTAGCTAAGCAATGGGCAAACCCACGCACCTATGAATAATTTAATCTGTTTGAAAAAAAATTCTGTACTGTTATTTTCTCTTGGAAGAGACAGGTTTCTCTTATTGCTGTGAATTTCTGCATGCATCTGCACATTTGGCCCGACATCATAGCAAAACCCCATACCTCTCAACCTCATCAGGCAAACTTTCTGGACAAAGCTTGACAAACTCTGGTACAACTACGGATATGTTTTAATTATTGTTCTTATAAACTTGGGAAAGTTACTAGACTAACAGAATTTGTTTTAATATACATTTTCTTACAGATTTTGGTGTCTGAGACTAAAATGTATGCCATTATTTCACAGCTTCATTCTTGACATCATCCCATGATTTCCCTGTACAAATGGGGTACAGGCCAACTGTATGGGAAACAAATCTGGACATTATGCAATGATTTATACAATTGGGAGGTATGCAACCTCTTATGAATGTTCTCCCTCATTGTAATTGCTGAACAGCACTTCCTGAGTGCAGGGGTGTGTGTATTATGAGAGCTATGTTCTCAGACTCACCCCCTGCACTCGTCCACGCTCTGTGCCCATTTAGTAGCAGAGGCAGCGCGCCTTCATTACTTTGCATGGTGTGCTGCCATGCTGCCCATAAACAGTCATCTCCATGCAGGAATAAGTTATTCCTGCATGGGAGATTAGTGAATCCCAGGGAGTATGTTTACATAAAGTACCACTGTCTTTTTTTTTCCAATGAATACCACAGAAGTGTGAACACAATCTGACTTTAAACAAGATGGTTATTTGCTCTACTCAAAATCTTCAACAAAACATTGTGCAAGATAAATCACATGAAACAAGTAATAAAGTCCTTTGCATCAAATACCTTATGTGTATTTTTAGTAGAGGAATGGTCAGTTGGTAAAATATGTTTGTATAAAAAAATTCCACATTGCATGCAGCCAGTAATCTCAGTATTTCTGGCCCTAATTTTTCATCTATCATTCAAAAACTCATTAAAATGTTTTCATATCCTATAACCAAATTTACACATGTAGCAAAAGAGAAGCCAAAATATTATCCCCAATTAATATGGGACAATGCTCATTAATAAACTTGTTAAGCTTAAAAGACTCTGTCCTATATGTAGTACAAACTCTTAAGGTAGTATCTAATTGCAAGGTCTTCCTATAGTGGCCCAATCATTAACTTCTAAGAAAAGCTTCAAATTGGCCCCTGACCTTTTTAATGTTGTAAGGGATTAACCCCAAAATATGACATGCTAAATTATCAGCTACATGTTTATAACCAACAGCTGTACTGCAAATGTTTCATTCTTAAGGAGAAAAGAAAATGGGACTGGAAATGTTGGCACCTACGTATTAACGCAACCACACTTTCTTGCCAGCCCATTATTAGGATCATTGAGTCCTTCCATGCTGCACAGTGTACACAGCCTACCTTCCACAAAAATTTACCTGATCCTTAACAAAGATCATATGTAATGTAAATGTTTTTATATTTACTAGTTTTAAGTACTGTTTGGACCATAAAAATAACAGTACTTGAGAACCCAGTTAATGGGGCACAACGATTATCAGTTTACCTTCCTGTGGTGGTTAATTTCCCCCTCAGATTTCTTTTCACTTGCCAATATCAAGGAACTATAATTGTAACTGTGGAAGCTGGTTTCTTTCCAAATTACTTGTCAAGTTATAGTCACTGAGTGGTACTGTATCCTACCCAGGGACGTCGGGCAGCATACGCACTGTACTGATTTCAGTACAACTTCTTTAGAAGAGGGGGTAGCTTTTTTTTAAAAAAAAAACATACATACATATTTTTTTCTTTTTAAAAACAGTGTTGGTTCCTTTAAGGAGCATACCAGCCAGTCGGAAGTGAGCTTGCATCATGTCCAGCTGGCTGCGAGCGGGAAATGTGCAGGAAGACAATCGCAAATGGATTATCGCTATGAGCGGGAAATATGAAGATGTAGTGCATGGAAGGCAATCGCAAACAGATTATCAGGTAAGAGAGGTGTGTGTGTGTGCGTGTGTGTGTGTGTGTGTGTGTGTGTGTGTGTGTGTGTGTGTGTGTGTGTGTGTGTGTGTGTGCTATGTGAGAGAGTAGAGAGAGAGAGACAGAGAGAGACTGAGAGTGAGGGATTTGCTGGATTTTCTTGATGGAACATACCCAAAAAGGCACAGCTACCTGTAAAACGTTTGCAAGTTCTATACTGATTGTATTGATCTTGCAAGCTAGTAGCATGACATATCTTTACCTAAAATTAGTTAGGATCTAGATTAGATGATAGTGTTTGCTGTCTATCATCTATTTATTCAGAACATTTAGTTGAAATTTCTTGTACAAGCTTATTCCAGTTTGCATATTAAATATTTTAATTTATTTCAAGTAAACAACTTTATTATTCAGTTTTAAATACTTTGGCTAGTAATTAATTTATGAGCTTAAATGCATGTATATTGAATCTTGTGTAATGACTACTGTTTATTTGACTATTGAATTGTGACTGTTCAGAGCTTAAATCATGGCTTAAGTTATGAAAAAAAAAATATGTGCTTGGTTTTGTCTTGGGTAGTCTAGCTTGTTGGTAGTGTTGCTATAGAGGGTGTTGCTACTGTAACCTTACCATCTAACCCTCTTTCTAGCCAGCCCACTAGCATAGAGAGATAAAACCCTAATTGCAATGTAGGCAACCAAGGTGCATGATGGAGCTGACAGGAAGGATGGAAATGCCTAAGTTGAGAAAGAGGAGTGAAGTAAGTCACATGGTAAAGTGATCCTTCAGAGGAAGGGATGGAACAATGACCTGGAAGGTAGGCATGTGGTTCATCAAACTGACAGCTGGCAGTAGCCTTCATTGAATAAGTGCACAAGTACATGTATTTGTGTTACAGGTAGGCATTGTGAACCACATGGTGACGTGTCCTTCCATCTATGGGAGATCATAGTTTGGATAAAACCTTCCCTATACCTGGTATGCCACCAAGGGCACAAGAAACCCTGAAGTCTACCTGAATGATGCCACCCCACTGGTGGCTCCCACCCTAGTGGATATGACTCTCACTTCTAAGGAAAGGATGCATTTAAGTTCAGTGTGGGGGGTCTGATGGTTGGCAGCCATGCGGGCAAAACGATGCAGAAAGAATCATTTACCCACCTTTTTGGGAAGGTAGGTGTGTGTGTGTGTGTGTGTGTGTGTGTGTGTGTGTGTGTGTGTGTGTGTGTGTGTGTGTGTGTGTGTGTGTAAATGCCTCCACATAATACACCTGCTGCCTATAAGTGTTCAGGCTCAAATCCTGTACCTTTGCTTCAGGGTAAGAAGAGCCAAAAGTCCTTAACCACCACCACTTCTGAACTTTGTTCAGATTTGTTTTTCTAACAGTTGTGAGCTATGGTGAGAAGTGAGAACTGAGAAATGAAGTTGTATTTCTCCCATTATTGTTTTTGTTGTTTGTCTAGGTTTTTTGTGCTAAGGTGTGAAGTGAGAACTGAATTTGTATTCCCTCATTATTGGCTTTGTTTGTCCAGGTTTTTTTGTGCTAAGAGGTTGAGAGCTATCTAAATTAGCATAGTGGTATGTTGCACTGACAGTAGTATATTTGACTCTGGGTTCAAGACATGCATGGTGATAACACAGCATTTTATTCTAGCAACTTACACAAAATTATACAAGCAATGTTTAAAATGTGTCCCTAGTTTTTGGGCTTTTGTCCACCCCCCACCCCCGCCAATAAATGTTGGCTTTTTCCAGATTTCTTGTGCTGCAAAGTTCAAAGATACAGCTGAGTGTCGATATTTTACAAGGAGCTGAGAGCTGCAGGGGAAATAACGAGTCTGCTTGTACTGTTAATAGCACAACAGGTAGTGTGCTTGATTTTGATGCAGAAGGCTGTGTGTTCTTCTCCCACAGTAGGTGAATGCATTGCTGATACTGTACTGTGTTGTAAAGGGGGGTGGATGCTGTAGTCCGTTTTGGCGAAGATATCTAGTAGTAACTATGAACCTGTTATCAGTTTGCCATCCATTCCCTATTGCAATATTACTAGCGTATCATTGTTTTTAATGCAACATAGGCAATTTATTCTTCAAGGGCAACATGCACTTTATTTGTAGATGAAACCATGAAATATAAAGTTGTTAGCTAGCAGCAGCCTCTTCATTAGTTACAGATTTCTTTAATGTGGAATTATGTAGATGGCTTTTACTAGTTCAGAGATTGTGCATATTTACTGATAATGGTGGACTGTAGACGTTTGAGTAGACTTCTATGATGGAAATGTTATGAATTGGGCTGTTGTGTCATTATTGGTGCATGCATTTTGTTTCATTGGTTACTGGAAAAATATTCATAACAATAAATTTAAAATGCTCTCTAACAACTATACTGCATTGTACATAGGAATATAATTTAATACAATCAGGAAGGTGTATCAAAGAGCACGTGTATGTTTCATGTGCAAGGGGCCTATGATTTGAAAACAGCCCAAAGTTCATCTTTATCTGCCACTGGCAAAATGTATTTTCTTTGAATATGGGTTTCAATGCTGTTTCAATGAATGTGAGTTTCAAGGGCAGAGAGGTTTTAATGCGAAGTCTAGTTTCATTGTTGAGACTGCATTGCTTTGTTTAGCAGATATTTATTATTGTTCGTGCTGTAAAATGCAAAATATAACTTTTCTGGCAAATCATTTAGGAATGAAGTCACTAAATAATGACCGACGTTAAGTTTCAGATGTCATAATCTTCAGAAAAATGCATGTTAAAGCAAGACCTGATATTCTATCAACTGTCTTAAGTTTATACAAGATCAATTTTTAGTACTGTTTGTATGTTCCCCCAATATATTTAGCCTTGTCCAGATTTCCTGGATTAAGAGGTTGAGAGGTATGTGCAAATAAATTGCTTTATAGAATTAGGAATATCCAGACTTCTCAATTGTCCCCAATTTTGGCTCAAAATGTTGCTCTCCCCCTAATAATCTCTCTGCAAAACCGCAAATTTGGAAGAAAACGTGGAGGGTTTACTTTTATAAATAACTGTAATAATCAGAGTTATACATTACTTTTATTTCAGAAATGCATGCAGATTCTCTAATTTTGTCAGCTGCTCAAGTTAACTGTGCTCATATTAAAATGGTGTCCCTTCTTTTACAGGTTCCCAGCTGTATTGTCTGGCAATTTTATATTTTTGCATCACATTTTTGGTCCGTTTTTCATAAAATTGCAGTTTTCTGGCAAATTAGTGGCAAATCATTAAAGACTGAAGTTAGAAAATAATGGCAGACATTTGCGTTTCAGATTTCATACCTTTCAGAAAATTCGTACTAATGCAAAACCTACTACTATTCTATTACCTTTCTAAGTTTATAAGTGCAATATTTAAAAAAATGGCCTTATTTTTGGGCCTTTGCCTCAGTTTTATTTATAAGTTTGTTGCTCTATGAGGTTCAGAGGTGTGTGTGTGTGTGTGTGTGTGTGTGTGTGTGTGTGTGTGTGTGTGTGTGTGTGTGAGGTAGGTAGGTACGCATACCTTTCAACTGTCCAAATTTTGCAGAATGTCCAGATTTTTGCCCCATATTTTTTGTCTGTTCCTCATAAATTTTGTGATTTTCTAGAAAATCATTGAAGGCTGAAGTTGCTAAATAATGACAGACATTTGAGTTTCAGACTTCATGTCCTTTAGAAAAATTCATACTAGCACAAATCCTGTTATTCTAGCAACTCTCTCATACTAGCACAAATCCTGTTATTCTAGCAACTTTCTAAGTTCACAAGATCATTATTTAATATCTGTCCCTGTTTATTTTAGGCTTTGTCCATATTTCTTGCACTAAGAGGTAGGTAGGGGTGTGTGTGTGAATGAAACACCCTAGTTAGGGGTAGCAGGTGGTTAGCAATTTACTCAAGCTCAAAACCTGTACCTTAGTTACAGAAAACAAAAGCATGAATCCTCTACCCCAACTACCATGCTGCATTTTTCAAAGAACTGACTTTAAGGTTCATTTTCAATTCAAGGAACCGAGTTTGAGTGAATCTAATTATATTACTGAAGAGGCATTACAGCGAATGCCTCTTCATCGACACTAAAAGAGTGAACCATGAATTATGAGAATGGCCGTAGCTTGGCTGGGGAGGGGGTTAGTTGTAAGTACAAATTTGAAAATCCTAGCTACACCCCTGACTACCAATGGCACATTGCAGCTGGATCACCTGGAGTTGTCTGACACCAGCACCTTCTCCATATGTGTGTCACAGCTGAGTAATTCAGAAACGAAGGAGGCAACCCTCACTGTTTGTTCATGGCAAATGTAAACCATGTCCATTGTGAAGCAACAGTTACTATCTTAACGAATATGTTTAGCCTGTATAACACTTCCTACCTGTCAAGTACCTCTTTATGAGGAACGTTCATCATTTGAGAGTCTTGAAAAGTTCATATTCCTGGAAGCTCCACATTTAAACATTGTGCCACACATTCAGAGCTAGCAATTTTGTACTGGATATCTATCCTAAATACAAATCACTGCTTAACTCAATAAAAAAAAATGGGCTGGAAAGAAAGCATAGTTGCGACAATACGTAAGTACTGACACTTTTAAAAAAAAAAAAAAAACTTTATTGAATTATCCTTTGTGACACAGGAAAATTTATGTTTATACAAAAATAATCAAACTGTATTAAATTAACATTAACAAACATTATACTTCACATATATTGTTATATATCATATAACCTAAGCAACATTGCATAAATTATTCAATTCCTGCCCACTTTTTTTTTAAACAAGAAAGACTGATCGGAAATGTTAGCTGTAATGTGTTTAAGCTGGCAACTGGATTTATAAAATAATTACTTTTTTATTGTTAAAAGGTTTCCTGTGTAATTCATAAGGGAACCATCTAAAATTGTTGGAATAATTAACATCTAAAAATGCACTGTATGACATACATGATGTGTACTCTTTGGTCTCTGATTTACAAGCACATTTAGTTAAGATTCTTACAATCACTCAAACCCCAGCTGCTCATATTCCAATAACGTACACTCAGGGACTCAGACGACTAAAACCCCATCAGACCAGTGCTTGTGCTTAAACGCAAATGTGAGTTCAGTGACACAACTGCACCATCTGCTTGCATCCCAGGAGAAGGATGCAAGCAAGTGCTGGCCACAGACCAGGTAAGTGGGAAAGAGAAACCAGGATGGGTCTGTTAGGTTTACATAGGGGGACAGGTAGTGGAGTACTGACTTTAGCTTTACATAGGGGGACAGGGGTTATAGTTTTAAGGAGTGACTGGGATTTTAGGTTTAGGGAAGGGGGCAGGGATTTTAAGTTTAAGGAATGATCGGGGCTTTAGGGTTAGAGAGGGAAGAAGATTTTTGGTTTAGAGATGGATGGGAGACTTTAGGGTTAGGCACTGAGTGACAGTTTTTTGAGTTAGGATAAAGATTCCAGTACCGATAGTTAACATTACAGGACATGGGTTACTGGGAGTTGGAACACAAGTGACTGGCAGCAAGGATGCGTGGCTCAAGCAAATGTGTTTTCAGCAATGTAGTAGGCCCAGTTTAGTTCATGTCTTTCCCATGGCAGTGGTTAAGCATAGCATGTCTTTAAAACTGACCCTTTGACGAAGTTCTGAACTGCAAACAACATCCCTCCAGAATAACTGTTTTCTCATATATGTCAGAGGTATTACAAATGCAACACTATTCCAAATCACTTTATCATTTAAAAAAGTCCTTCGCTGAAGACAGCATTCAGTTTCATAACATAGCACTCTGTGTAGTTTTCTTTTATTGGTTTAAGAAGGTAGAATACATATAATTTTACAATGTTAAAGGTTTGTGTATGTAGCTGAATATACTTCCATATTAAATTAACCTGAAGGAAGTATATTAATCCTGCAATGTTTACTTGTTGTTGTTGTGTCTTTTGGCTTTTCCCGGTTAGGGGTCACCACAGCGGAACTCCGGTCCGCTAATGATTGGCAGTAGATTTTTACGTGCCGAGTTGCCAGCTCTGATGCACAACCTTCAACGAAGGTACGCCCATTCACGCATGTCTCCACAAAGAAGACGCTTTAGCTGAGAATCGAACGGGACAACGTCTTACTGTGAGGCGACAATGCTACAATGTTTACTATTTTTTGTAAATAACATAATTCTACTTCTTACAGTACAAAAATAATATAAACCATCAAGTCATTTTGGCAATTTCAAATGCTTTTTTCCTTTATGTTTCAAAATGAATACAAAGAACACACTAGTCATTTCTTATCAATACACTTATTTTACCTTGTGTTTTCCAAAAAAATCTACCTATCTATAAATCATTTCCCAGTAAAGCTTCAAATTGTTGTTCTAGTGCTGTGTACATCAGAAAGCTAGCATTCTAAAAACCTCATAAATAATTAAAAGTATATACACGTTCTAAGACACATCTGCTGCTCTCTCTCTCTCTCTCTCTTTCTGTCTCTCTCTCTCTCGTTTTCCTGTGGGAACTTAAGTTTGCAAGGACTGAATATAAAGGCTTTTTTGTAACCCTGGATTATGTAGACATATGTTGTATTACGTTTTACACATACTTTTTTTTATTGATTTATGTTTCTGCATGATGAAAACATCAGCCAGCATTTAAAGATATCTGTACAGCAGTGCCTATTTTTTTTTTAATTTTTGCAGTTAATTTATGATTATGTTTTGTTTAATACTGCAAGACAATGTCATAATGTACATAAAATAACATAGAAAAATAGAATTATTTACTGTAAAGAAATGAGTTATGCACAAATGTGAATAGAAATAAATGTACCTACTTGCATTGTGTAGTTGTCTGCACTTCAGAACTCTTCAGTAGTCTATTTGCAATCTTAACTTTGGAATGTATTCTAAAATATTACTGTAATAGTAATTAGCTTCTCTATGTTACCTGTATGTGGAGAGGCTGGAAATTCTAATTATTATCAAAATGTAGGAAACTGGGGGATCTGTCTGCTGTCATTGAACATGAAAGCTTTGGCTGATTATGATTGCTGAAAGGTTGGGGAGGAACATTCTGGCCTTTGTACAGTGTCCAGTCACTGATATTTTTCCTTGCTTAGTGATAATAGTGTGACAAAGCAGCACACAGACAGAAATACGTTCTGTAAACCTTTTATGCCATTGAAATTATTAACAGTAAAATATTTGCTCTTAGCATAGCACAGACATATGTTTTTAGGTGCTAAGGCATAGAAGTTTTCTGGACTGGAATTCTCCATTCTGTTTATCTGGTATAAGCCCAGGGCTTGGGTTGTCATTAGATATTCAAGAATCTCAGTCTGTGTATCAGTGTCTAGCAGTGTTAGAGAAATGTTTACAAGCATATGATTTACCAACAGGCAATGATTAGTGTGGGTACTTTTGCTCACAGTGTTTTAATGCAATATGTAGATCAGAGTGTGTGGAGCAACAGGTATCACATTTGCTTGTGGTGCAGAAGGCTATAAGTTCTATTCCCACACCAGGTAGATGGATTGCAGAGATCTGAGTGTAACATAAGTGGGGTGTGCACTCATGAGTGTGTCATACTAGAGATGAGCTTTTAAACCGAGGTCTCACTTGCTTGAGTTCCGGTAAATCTAAAAAATCCCACTGCATCTATCAAAAAGACTAGGGTAAGTTTCCCTGATGTTCTGAGCAAATTTTATAAATACCACCTTGAGTATCCTTTGAAAAGAGGCTACAAGCCTAGTGAGGATAACCTAGACAACAGATAATTAAATAAATAAATACAGGTATCCACATATGTAAATCAGACTTAAAATACACAGAAAAGTTAAAGGCAGAGTTAGAACCTCCTGGACCTTAAAGTAAAAACAGTTTCAACTTAATTTTCAAGGAACAATATAACCAACTTAATGTGAATTTTTAAGGCTGCAAAATGAAGAGAATGACTTACTTGTTTTCCAACAACACAGGATTGTGTTAGAAAAGAGGATCTGTGTATGTAATTAGCATGACAGAATAAAGAATAATGCCAGGAAAGTAGCATTTATTAACACCCAGTATCTTGTTAAAATAGCTCTAGTCCCTGCTTCTAAAAAAACATTTTAAAAAATGTTGCCGGCATGCTGTTTGCAGTGCTTTTTCTATTATACTTTGACAGCAATATGATTAATTTAGCACTTCAGTCTAACTTTAATGTGGGCAGCTCTGACTCAGCTCAGCATCATTAGTCAGGCTGTTATTAATCTAATTCTTCTGGAAAATGAAGGCAATCCTCAAATTTCACATCTGCCTCTTCACGTTTTTTTTTCATATCTTTAAATAAGAGGTGCTTATTAATTAGCTTGCTGGGTGTAGTAAATGCCAGGAACTGAAACAGTGTAGTTAAATATTCTTATTTGAGGATTATGGCTGTCTCATCCCACTCTGCTTAATGCATTTCTCAACAAACATTTGCAGTTGTCGGTATTGGTATTAAAATGATATTGCAAATAAATTACTTGTTTTGCAGATATGGTGTTCTCATTTTAATAAGGGTTACACTTACAGAGGTGCGTCATTTGCTTCAAATTTAGAGATGGATATACTTGCATAGATTGCTGACCACTGAATGCGTAATAATTTCTGTTATTTTTATATATTTTTTGGGGCGAGGGTTCTAGTAATTCTCTACCATCACCTGTGTCTCAAAGTTTTTTCTCCATTATCTTCTGCAACATCACCATATTTTCAGTTTATGCTTCACTGACTGGGTCTTCAAGTGAGCAAATTCTTATCATGAGTGACTGGAGTGCAGTTAGAAAGGAAATCGAGGTGATCCAGAACGATGCCATCTTGCAAGATGGGAAGTTTTTTTTATTTTTTTTTATTTTTTTTTGGCTAGGAGGAACTAATCTCTGTTCTGCTTTATACCCAATGTGTTATTATTTATTTATTTATTTCTTCAATATTTATTTGTATTTGTTAACCAGGACAGAGCTTTGATTCATATGGACCACTTTCAAACTCAGCTTATAGCAACTGCGTGGTTAAGTAATTTGCTCATATTCACACAATAGTCAGATAGGGGGTGAGGAAATTGAATTCTGGGCCACAGTAAGCCAGGTTATAACAGCTTATTCTCTTAATCCTCTGCACTAGCTGTCAGACAGCATGATATCACATACAATGCCCTGACTGCTCCATAGATAATCCTTGTACAAAAAGTGGCACAGGTGCTAAATAGACAAGGTAGGGAGGATAGAAGTCATTAGGCAATGCCAGCTTGTCCATCCTGGTAGAGGAAGGCAGCCTGGCTTGATGTAACAGCAATTAGAAAAGCCAAGTGAGCTATGTGCAGAAAGCAGTACACTGCTTTGTCAGAATGTTGTGCATGCATGAGAGGAATCAGACTTGTGCCTCCTAAAGACAGATATAGCTATGCTTTTAAAGTTGCAGTGGGAGTAGTTGGGAAGGGCATATACCTGACAGCAGTCTGATGCTCCTCAAGTATCCTTAATAAATGTCCAAAAAGCACATTGGATAGCGCCCACAAGAAGCTAAGGTGGGTCTGCAAGATCTGGTGAACAAGGATGAGCCAGTGGCACCTGATATACTCATAGGATCATAGGTAAGTACTATGCTTGCTGCCCTTGTAGGTCATTTTAAGCCTAGCCAATTTCCATTTTGGTACTTGAATTAACTTATTCCATTTGGTGTCAGATTGGCCTTATATGTTAGTTGTTGTTTTAGATCATCAACTGTGAGGAGATTTAAAAAAGAAAATAATCTCTGGTGTCCATTGAGCACTTGCTAACATAAGCAGAAAAACCTTACCTTCCCAACAGCATAAGCAAAATTGGAAAATACTACACACTGTATGAATTCCAGGCTGACTGTTCAGGGATTTTGTCTAATAATTAATAATGGGTTGCTTATGTTGAGGTCTGACTTCCTTCTCTATCTGCACCACAGAGATGGTCGATATTATAAAGGTGTTCAATGCTAGCTGAACAGCCGTGTTCTTTTGCTCCTATGGATAGCTATTCCAATTGGAAATGTCAAACATTTCAGCAGTAAATTATGAGACAGGAGAATAACACAGATGTAGCTTTCATTTTAAAGTTGAAATGATGTATTTATGAATGATTTAACACTGCTGCATTTATTAATTTCATGGTGACAAATATTTAAAAAGGATGTGGTAGAAAATCTACCACCTATGAACCTTTAATTTTAAAAGGTGAACTGCAGTGTTTTTGAATGATGTGATGCTACTTTTTCCATTGTTTTTTTACATTTATCTGTGATTGGCATTTCCCATCATGCAGAGCCACATCTTTCAAATATATCCATTTTAGAGTTATACCTCTATTCTTATGCTTAATTGGTCCCCTGCATGATTTTCCCCCCAAAACTGTCCCTATTATGAAATTATGTTCCTATATTAGGCTTTATTTACCTCTTTATACAAATATTCTAATTTCCCATCTCATACATAATTTTGAAGCTATTTACTACACATGACCAACGTACTAGTGACATCAATAATTCAGAGAACATACAAGTTTTATCACCCTTTTGCAGAAGTAGAAATTTTACTTTTTATTTTATTTTTATTTAAATGTATGACTTTTTGAGTTAGATTTTTGTAAAATATCACTAAAGCCTACAGAGTTTATATGTTGTCTGCTAATAGATATATTTTGACATATCTTTTGAAATTCACATTTCTAAACTTGCATTTTTGAACACTATTCCAAAATCCTGCCTGAAGTGAGAAGAGTTATTTACAATGTGATATGCAAATGGAATGCAAACTAGAAGTACATTTTTTATTTTGGAGGGCCTGGATTAGCCTACTTTTCTAGAGACATTGATCTTATTTTCAATATCTGAGGGTGGACAGATTTTTGCAGAGTTTTTCTCTGCAACTCCTATATTACTATTGCTTACACACAAAGTATTATAACTCCAGAGTAGAAATAATCACCCAAAATTTTAGAAATTTGAGTCTTGGGATGAAGCACCTTATAAATATTGTGCAAAGCAGGTTGATTGCATATGAGGGCTAATATTTTCTCTCATAGTACTTCTCATAAGATGGCGTAAGCCCTACACATGAAGTGGCTAATTTATCTGCATGGCTACATATCCTGCTTTGTTCAGATGTCAGAAATTGAACGTATGAGGCTAAAACATAGTAGGAGAAGATGTTTTACTACTATCTTAGGAGCATCAATCAAACACTATCTCTTTCCATAGCATGCTGTCTGACATTGATTGTGCAGTGAAAACTCAGTAAAATAACAGCTGTGAGTGGAAGAATCTATGAAGGTATTTTTTTTGCTTTTTTGCTTTTTGGCAATTAATGCAAGCATGCTCGTGGACTTTAAGCTTTCCTTTGCTGCAGTCCTGGACTTGGGTCATACTAATTAGTATGCATTCTGAAAGCAGTAGCAGCTAAATAGTAAGGAACCAAAAATAATCAAATTCCTGTTTTCAAAAAGTTGTAGTCCATAGTATGATCCTCCTTTTCCTCCTAAAAGTTAAGAAAGAGCCATGTATAATTATTTACTTTAATGCATGATCTGTCTGCAGGTGGGTACACATCTGATTGTCAAATGGCAACAATGTCAGATGCATAACAGTTGATCTGGTAATATTGATAACCGTGATATTGATCCATAGACATGAACAGGAACTGTACTAGCTGAGATCCTAGAGCAATGGGGATTGGGGAATTTGCCCTTTCTCTACTGTGGCGTGATTTCAGAGTTAGTATATATAATTAGCAGTTGGTGTGGGGGGGGTGCAGGGGGCTTGCTCCCCCTCAAGTAAAGTTGCTGTGGATTTTTTTTTTTTTACATCTGATGTTATGTCCTTAAGTATTTTCAGCTCAGTCTTTAGTCATTTGGCATTGTGGCCATTTGATAATCAGACAGGGTCTGTCTCCAGGCTTGACTGTGATTTTAGAAAATGTCAAGTGCAGCTGTAGCTGTTAAGCTCATTAAAACCACAAACATTTATTTTAGTATTGCAAATTTTAAACAAAATAGCAGTTACAAAGGACAGAATAACAATGATAAGAAACATACAATAGACAATTGCAGCATATATAAATAGGCTCTGCAGATGTAACATGCCAACTGAATGGTCATATCCTATATGCTTTTATCCATCTAAGGAATGTAATTTGCGGTAAAAATCAATGTATAAGGCAGTTGAGCATATCAAATGTAGGATCAATATATGAAGCAGTTAGGGAGGGAGAAAAACTGTCAGAGTATATCTGAGATGGGAATTTTAGTATTACAAAGTCAAAACAAAAGGCATCTGTAGTATATGGGCATGTACGATTATTCATGTTGTTGTTGTGTCTTTCGGCTTTTCCCAGTTAGGGGACGCCACAGCGGAACTCCGATCCGCTAATGATTGGCAGTAGATTTTTATGTGCTGAGTTGCTGGCTCTGATGCACAACCTTCAACAAAGGTATGCCATTCATGCATGTCTCCACACAGAAGATGCTCTAGCGGAGAATCGAACAGGACAACATCTTACTGTAAGGCAACAACGCTACCGCAGCACCACCACCACAGTTGGCATGTACAATTATTCATAAAGTATGCAAAACTATTTTGAAAGTACACTTCAAAATTGAAGAACATGAAATAAAAATTAAAAGGATAACATTACTAATATCAGTAACATAAACATTTGAAACATGTTAATCTGAAAACAGATTAATAGCAGTAATGTTAACATAGGTACCATAGTAATCACAGGAAAACTCAAGGCAACTGAGTCTTAAGAGTGTTTACCCCTTGCTGGTACCCACCCTTAGATTGTACCCCCATTCTTGAGAAGGGTTTGTTTGGTCAAAAATGGGTTGAATTTCTCAATGCGCATCTTATCACATAGGTCTCATCTGAAGGAAGATAGTGCAAGACACTGTTTAATTTGCAGGCGATTATTGCAGAGATGCTGGAGTTGTTGTGTAATGACCCACCATGTTTTACTTATCTGCTGGTGAAGATTTAGATTCCTCTTTTTGGTATTTATGGGACAACACCATCTGTACAGAAGTAAGACATCAAAGACCATTGGATTCCTAATAGCATGGGAGTCTGCAAAATAATAAATATTGGGGCAGTGCCTCCAGTATTCTCTGGTTGCTTAGGATTTTTAAGCCAGTGATTGTCTCAGCTGGAAACCTTTGGGGACCTTCTAGTTGCTAAGGAGCCATAATGAGGTACACCCCAGGTGTGTTCAATAACTGGGCTATTCAATCCTGAGCATAAGGAGACAATGACCTTTTCTGATCTAGATAATATTCCTTTTGCAATTAGTTGTGCTAAGTAGAAGGACTTTCTGACTACTGTTATACTATGATCAAAGGAGAGGGCATTATCAACCCAAGATTCAGGGTCCCTAATGATATTATCATTTTGATCTGGGGAATTGTGTATGCTGTATGCTGGATGGCGGGATTCTTGACAATATGTGATTATATTTCACTTTTTAACAATTAATTATGGCTCTTAATGAACGTAAGCTCTTGCTAAAGAGCTTGTCAGTCAGAAGGGTCTTGCCAATGACTCCCAGTTTGAATCATCTGCAAACTTAATAAGATGTCTGTTTCATGGTATGGTATTAAGAAAAGTAAATGAGAGCCAAAGAGGTCCCAGCAAAAAACACTGGTCAATTTCATACTCCCTACTGCGGTACCAACCACCCATATCATGGAGGGACCTCTTTTAGCTGGTTTAATATCCATTTTTAGACATAGGAATCTATTTGTAATGCCTTAAGCCTGATACATATTCCAGCTTGGGGGCTGGTGCTAAATACCTTTGCCAGGTGAAGAAATGCCATGTGTGCAGTATAACTGCTGTCAACAGCATCTGTTACCCAAACATGTCAGTCAAATTCTTTAGATGGGATCAACACTTGGCAAATTGATGTGATTTTTAGCAACACAGTTTATTGTATCAGTTATAATATGTACTATGGCTTTTCAAATAAGACTACGGCTGTATGCCAAACCTCAGGGACAAAACCTGTGACTAAGCTCAGGTTAAACAGTTTAAGGAGAGACTGCCAGGGCTTGTTTAGTGATGATATTAAATAGCCAAGTATATTATTTGACCCAGTGATGTATGTATTTTTGGTCCTGGAAAATACCTTGACTACATATTCTTTATTGCTGATTGGGGGAAGAGAATAAACAGATTTTGGATAGTTGTTCTTGGAGTAAAATTTGCACTGAATCTGTTTGCTACTATGTTGGCAATTCTTACAGGATCAAAGTAGGTGGTACCATTATGGATAAATTTAGAGCACTGCTGGGTGTTATTTCTTAGTGTTCTATCATAGCTAAACAAGTAGCTCTAACTGCCCTTGCTTAAAAGTTCATAGGATGCCTTAGTAGACCTAATAGACATTATTAAAATTTCCAGATTTCTGACAGCATTTTTGTTATGATGGTCTTCTGATCTGCTGCATATGTTAATGATTATTTTCTTTTATTGCATAGTTTATTTATGTTGGTAGACCGCCAGGGTAGTTCGTTTTTAACTGTTCCATTATATTGAGACCTAGTTGAGACTGACAGGTCAATGCATTTACCTAAGTGGGCATAGCACTCTTTGCAAAGCTGCCAGATGTGGCATTTTGTCTGGAGTGATGCTGTTATAAATGAATTTTGAAACATTGTCATGAAATTTTAAGAGATTAGCATACATGAAATCCTTTATTTCTGAAATATTGCTTTTGGTGGATTTAGAGATTTTGAATGTGGAAGTTAATAGTTTATGATATGGATGTGTTCCAAAATCAGGAAAACCTTAAGGCTGTAAATTTGTTGCTGAGATATTTTGCATTGAGCCACCTTAATATGATCCTGTTTTGGATTTGATATGTCAGTAACATTGGAATGTCTATTAGCTGGACTCCTAAAATAGCACAATTGAGGCATTCAGTATGCGGAAGTCTTTGGATGAGAAATGCAAGCAATTATATTTGCAAGGCAAGTAGAACTGTTGATCATCTCATCCCATGTTGACACACACTGGATTTTCTTGAAATGACATCAATTATTTATGCAATTGTTGAAGTCAATTATCTTTTCTTTGTCTGTAGTCGTTCTTCTTGGAGGAGGAATAATTCCACACAGGATCAGAGATTTGCTGCATATGTGATGTATATGGAGAGCTCAGACATGTCTGTCTGCATATCCCTCAGGGTTTTGCATCACAAGTCATTTGCTTCCACAAAAGCTACTGTTATGTTGCAGTCATATCTGTTAAGTGAAAGGGTCTTGAGGGCTTTTCAGATGACTCACATCATGGCACTTCAAAAGTGAAGACATTTTGATTAAAACAAGATTTTTTACTACTGTTTGGTGCTTAATTTACAAATATTTCTTACTACTACTGCTTGGTGTTTTAGTTTTGCTTGAATAGCTCAAAAGGCTATTCTTTCATATTGTTCCTGCCTACTGAGTGGAGAATTCATGTGTCATACAATAGATTTGCTGATCACTAAAACATTTCTATTTGTAGGGTGGTCTGCTCTACTTAATTTAAGATGCTATAACTTTTGCTGACTCTTTGCTGTCGATATGTCCTACACTTCATGGGTCTAGTAAGCTTTGGTAAAGGATATTTTTAACACCAGCTTAACACATTTAAGTGTGGGTAAATGTAAAGTGTTGCAGATCTTTATGTTAATCAAAGCCTATGTTTTTTTCTGAAAGTAAGGCCTCCATATTTGTCAAATATTGGCTGCAGACATGGATGATCTTCAGTACCCACACCACCTCTGATTATGCCCATGCCATATTTAACTGTTTCATGGTTATCCCTCTGAACAGAGAGAAGGTATTCTTCATCAGGTGTTAAAGGCATAAGTGTTTGAGGTATCCTCTTGTACTGTTATGGGCAATTTCATTCTGCCTTACCTTTGCTCTGGCATGTTCTACCATACAGCTGGCCTTCTTCTTACACTGTGTTAATATTAGGTTCCTTCTGTCAATAACATTTATATCTATAACTTATTCTATATTTGGTTCTATGCCTTTGCCCTCTCAGCCTGTTTGGGTCACTCTTTTCCAAAAAAATAATTTTATATGACCTAAGGGCTGCCATGAAAATATGGTTCTCCTCATGGCTAAAATTATCTCTTCCCTGTCAGAATCCTTGCTGTTGCATCATTCATTTACCTTAAACAACAAACAAAAATAAAATACTGAAGCTCAATCCACTCATCAGCTAAACAGCACAGCAGTAAAAGCATGGATGTTTCATCACAAATAAATAAAATATCTGAGTGGAATAACATTTATAGTGATACAATACTTATATTCATATACATGTACTGAAAGTTTGACTTCATCCAGTTACAAAATTGTACTCCATTAAGATGTACAGCATCATCCACAAATGTATAATATTACTGCAAACACTTGTCATTACACTGCTATCATATGCCATTGTCAACAGAGCTGAAATCCTTCCCTACTGTCTTTATACTACCATGAGTTTTCATGCATGAGTTACAGTCACAAATCGTACAGTAAAGCAGCGTTTATCCTGATAACATAACACATTTGAAAATGTAGTATGTCAGACTTCACTTACTTCAAGTTATGTACTAATATAGCATAATCTACAAAATCAAAAAAGTATTGCAAATGTTTATCTTTCATAGTGGCATGAGTAACACTTCCTCATACATATTCAGTAATACTTTCACCAATTCCCAATGATAATTGACATTCGTTATCAGTATTAACATGACTCAACTGCATCTGACATTCACATCAATGAAAAACAAAATTCTCCCAATAATAACTGCTCCAGAAATTCAATATATATCATTTCCCAATAATTTGTAACTAAATTGCAATATTTATCTTACTTTATTGCATTTTCCCAAAACACTTGCTACCTAATTCAACTCTACCTAATTCAACTGATCACAAATAAATATGGCAGTATTAAACTTATTCATGTAAAATCAGGTTTATTTGCAGACTTGTATGTAAATTATACTGATATCCACCAATCTCTATGAATCACAGTAATATGTGAGTGTGTATGCTGACAAATTCATGTAACTAGACATTATGTAGCTGTGGACGAGCTGCTGTGATGCTGAGCCAAGTTGCCCTTGGGAATGTGCGAACAAACCTAATATCTCAAATTTCTCAACACACTGAAAAAAAAAATGTAGTGACCAACATTCAAGTTGCATAATTGTGAAGCCTAATCGGTGCTCATCCTGCATACTGTGACACACCTTATCCCCTCAAAAAACTCAGTAGTTTCTATTAAAGAAAAGTGATACCAACAGGAAGATTTATTTTTAAAGTGAAGTGAAAGAAAAAAAGAAGTTATGTCTTACCATAATGTTCCATCTGTGTTGATCATCTTCTTTCATTCGTCACTGATGGGTTCAGTTCCGAGCCCTCGGAACCGAGTCGGACTGTTACCAAGCTCATGCAAGCCAAAAAAACTCTTGAGCTAAGTCTCTAACCAGAATGCCGTTCTCCCTATTACCTCACATCGAGTTTGCTAAGAAAGGAAGTAAAGCTGAAGCCACTTCTACGCAAGTACCCTAGTGCACCACTCAGGCCGAAAGCATCCCACAGGATCCTTTGGAGGGGGAAGGGGGTGGGAAGTGATGAATGAAAGAAGATGAACAACATAGTTGGAACATTATAGTAAGACATATCTTCTTTATCTGATGTTGTTAATCTTCTTTCCATTCATCACTGATGGGACAGAATCCCACATTACCTTGAGGACCATGGGTGGCCCTTATGGAAGAACATTCCTGAGTACCATTGAGCCAAAGGCAGCTCTCCCCCTGGAGACCACATCCAATTTGTAATGATTGATAAAGGTATGAGGCTTAGCCCAAGTAGCTGCTGCACAGATGTCATCCATGGATACCCTGGAACGGAATGCTATAGAAGTTACCATAGATCTAGTGGAATAGGCTTTAACTTTTGGCATGGATTCATTATGGAGGGAATAAGTGACACATATACAGTCCTTTAGCCATTTAGATAATGTAACCTTGGAAACAGCCTCTCCCATTTTGGGTCCCAAGAAGGAGATGAAAAGCTGTTCAGATTTACGGATAGGTTTGGTCCTGCCTAGGTAAAACCTTAATTGTCTATGTATGTCTAAGGTGTGAAGGCAGTACTCTCCTCTACTGGCAAAATTCAGAAAGAACACAGATAGATCAATGGACTGGTTAACAGAGAATTCAGAAACCACTGTGGGAAGAAAAGATGGGTTCGTTCAAAGTGACACTCTGTATTTGTGAAAGACCAGGTAGGGCTTCTTGATACATAATGCCTGCAGCTCTGAGACTCTTCTGGAGGAGGTAATGGCTACTAGGAACAAACATTTCCAAGACAAAAACTTTAGGTCACACTTAGCCGCAGGCTCAAAGTGCTTTTGAGTCAAAGACTGGAGGACTAAAGTGAGGCTACATGGTACTACAGGCTGTCTAAGAGGAGGCCTGAGATGAGAGGTCCCTTTGAGGAAAGCCTTGCAAAGACATAACGAAATAAGAGGGGTACCATCTATACCATTGTGGAAGTTGGAAATTGCCTCTAAATGTACACAAACAGTAGTGGCAAAATCTCCGTTATCAAAAAACGTAGCCAAATATTGAAGTACTGCAGCAATTGGAGTCGGATACGGGTCTAGCATGTTATCCTTGGACCTAATGGAAAACCTTTTCCATTTATCCTGATATAGTCATCTGGTGGATGGTTTGTGAGAGGCCAGAATGATGTCTCGAACAGGTGAGGAGAGGTTAGCCTGCCTGGCGACTAGCAGAAGTGGAGAAACCAAGCTGTCAGCTTGAGAGTGGGCAGGTTCAGATGACTCAGCCCTTGGGGGTGAGTGATCAGCAGACCTCTCAACCGTCCTGAATTACTCGGTTTTTACTGAGTTTTGGGGTCCCAGTAATGGGGTGCCACGATTCCCGAGTGGCACCCTATTATTTCCGATTTTTAAATCTATTTTTTTTTTTATTTTCATGCTTTCTGAGCTGGCGTCATCACATGCACGATGATGTCAGCTCCATTAGCATGCCGCGCATCTGTTTGAATACTGGACCAGAACACAGGATATCTATGGTACGCTTCTGTCGCAGGAGGATTAGAATACATATATTTACTTTACTTTTTAAGCCAATTCGGACCCATACTGTAACTGTTACTAATACTATACTAAATGAATGCACTAGCTAGCTGCCATTTGGGCAGGATTTCTTCAACTGCAGAGCTGAAAGCCACGTGTCTGTTGCAGGAGGATTAGCCATACACTTTTAACTGCAGAGCGAGCAGACAGAAGGTACCATAGAATTAAGCTGTTACTGAACACCACAGGATTTACTTTGCTTTTTAAAGTTTGTGAATGCAATTGTCTTAAGGTGGGACAGGGTATCCTAGTCAAAGATTAGCAAACCAAGAGAAGTTGCTATTTTAGTTGGGACTGCTAAAATTTTCCTTTGTAATTTGTGGTTTAGTCCTTCAGTCTGAATTCCAGGCAGGGGATAAATACAGTTTATGTATTCATTTTATAATGGTATGCCATACTTGAAGGCAAAGAAAATACAAAGTTGTACAGCAGAGCTAGCTATCTCAAAATTCATAGTCAAGGGGAATTACTTTGGGCCATTTTTGTGACTGTGTAAAGAAAAATAAATATTTTAGTTAGCACTGAGTTATGAGGCTTTATGACTCTTTGCCATTTCTGTGTGTGTGTGTGTGTGTGTGTGTGTGTGTGTGTGTGTGTGTGTGTGTGTGTGTGTGTGTGTGTGTTGGTGGGGGAGATCTATGAACCTTTGGTACAATGGGTGAATTTATTTTAAATGCATTACTAATACTATTTCTTTTTACAGTTCAAAATAGTCTAATATGTTTTCCCTGCAAATAACAAGGGATCTTTGAGAGATATATTTGAATGTACAATACCAAGTTTTTCATCGGTAATGTCACTGAAATTAATGTTGTCTTATCAGTTTAAAAATTCAGATTATCTTAGGGCTCATTTTCTTTATTTACTGTTTCCTTGTGGTCTGATCCAAACTGGACCCTTTTCAACTAAAACCAACAACAGCTGTTTATAAACTATAGTATTAGGAACATATACAGTGGCTCAGTACAATACTCATTTCATAAATATGAAATGCAACATTACAGCAGAAAATAACAACATCACAAGTCAATACCTGTTGTCTGAATTATACAAGAGACACCGAGAGCTGCCTGGTAAGGCCAGGATGAGTCAGAGTGCTTCGGTGAGTGTGTGCATATATTCATATAAACAGTGTGGTTAGAGTTGAAGCAAGTTAGAAACTGGCAAGAGTGTACAAAAATAAATATACAAATAAGCTAAAAGACTAAAGCTGTGGTGGGAATGAGAAGAGGAAGAATTGCATAGGTTAACAGTAAACAGAAGAGGAAGAATTGCATATGTTAACAGTAAACACTGTCTTCCAGATCAGCTGCCAATGTGGAGATGAGAATTTTCTAGTCCAGATAGTTTTAGTAAAATGCTTTCTTATTCTAATCCTGCAGATTTATGACTATGGTGACAAATGAGAACTGAATTCTGTATTCCCCCATTATTGGCTTTGTCCAGCTTTTTTGTGCTAAGAGGTTGAGAGCTATAGTGACAACTGTGAGAACTGAATTCTGTATTCCCCCATTATTGGCTTTGCCCAGGTTTTTTGTGCTAAGAGGTTAAGCACTACGGTGACAAGTGAGAACTGAATTTACTAAATGATAGCCATTTAAGTTTCAATCTTCCTGTCTTTCAGGAAACTGTCGATTTGGCATAGTGGTATGTTGCTCTGACTGTAGTGTACAGGGTCCTGGGTTTGAGATTTGCCAGTGAAATGCATGGTTGTAACACATTTTATTCTAGCAACTTTCCAAAATTATACAAGCAATGTTTAAAATTTGTCCCTAGTTGTTGGCCTTTTGTACCCCCCCAAAAAAACTGAAATTGAAAATAAGTGTGAAAAGCTGTGCAAGATGCCTATGGCTTACACTACTGTCATTCTATTTATAGTGTGGGTGTGGACACACTGGAAGTAGACTTATATGATGGAAATGTTCTGAATTGGGCTGTTTTGTCATTATTGGTTCATACATTTTGTTTCATTGCCTACAGCCTACTGGAAAAATGTTCAAACAATAAATGTAAAATGTGCTCTGTCTAACAAGTGTGCTGTATTACGCAAGGAATATAAATTAATAAAGTCAGGAAGGTATATCAAAGAAAACATGTATGTTTCTTGTTTTGTGTGCAAGGGGCCAATGATTTGAAAACAGCCTAAAGGTAATCTTTATCCAACACTGGCCAAATGCATTTTCTCTGAATATGGTGTGGGTTTCAATGCAGTTTCAATGCATGTGGGTTTCAAGGGCAGAGAAGTTTTAATGCCAAGTTTATTTTCGTTGTGAGACAGTGTTGTTTTGTTTAGCAGGTGTCTATTGGTGTTTGTGAATTGGTCTGTAAAATGTAAAAATCCAAATAATCATTGTATTACTAAAGCAGTATGCACACTTTAGTGTTTATGGTAAATGGGGTGAAATTGCCAGGTAATGGGACATTGGAATAGCTGCAGGGGGACTCTGGTGCCATATTTTGGTTGTCTGTTCAGTTTGCATTTGAAAGTTGGTATCCCACAATTCCATTGGAGTGGGCGGAGTTACACAATTATGTAGGCAAATTGCATGTTAATCAGCGTACAGATGTGTACCTATTTTTCATGGGCCTTGTCCAGATTTTTGATGTTACCAGGTTGAGAGGTATGGTGATCAGATCTGGTAGAGGGTCCAGAATCCCCAGAGGGAATACTAGGTGAGGCCGTAAAAAGAGGAACCAAACTTGTCAAGGCCAGAATGGGGCTATGAGGATCACCTTGCATCTCAATCAAAGAGCTTTCTTTAGAAATTGTAGGATCAGAGGAATGGGAGAATAGGTGTAGAGAAGTTCCGTGGGCCAGTCGTGGATCAGAGCATCCCTCGGTGACTCCCCCTTCGGGGGAAGTAAGGTGAAGTAGTTGCTGCACTTGGTGTTTGATGGGGTGGTAAAAAGATTGCAGCAAGGCTGGCCCCAGTGGCTGAAGATTACAGACGCCACCTCAGGGTTGAGGGACCAAGGTTGGGGCATGAGGATGCAGCTGCTCAGTTTGTCTGCAATCACGTTGGAGCTCCCTGGGATATGTGTTGCTATCAGAAAGCAGTTGGAAGCTATCACCCACTGCCAGATTCTCATGGCTTCTCAACAAAGGGGGTAGGACTCAGTTCCTCCTTGCTTGTTGATGTACCAGACCACTGACATATTGCCTGATTGGATTGCAATTGTCGCAGAGGGGAGAGCCACATGGAATGCCTGCAATGCTAACAGCATGGCCCTCAGTTCTAGGACATTGATATGCAGGTAGGCCTCTGAGGTAGACCATGTGACTTGGACAGTCTTTACCTGAAAATGATCCCCCCCACCCAATCAGGGAAGCATCCATGGTCACAATGGCTGTGGGCTGGGAGGGTTGAAAAGATCGGCTCCAACAATATTCGTCTGGCCTCATCCAACAAAGCAGGTCCTCCTTGCAAGAGTTGGTTATTCAAATCTTATAATCCAGGGGATGACAGTTTGGGAACCATTGACACAGAAGAAGCCATTGCAGAATTCACATATGTAGCTTTGCTAGCGGTACTATTGGGATTGACGCAGCCATAGAACCAAGAGCTTGGAGAACTTGTCTTGCAGAGACTAATGTTTGAGAAAGAATCACTCAGATTTGAAGCCTCAGTTGGTGGAGTCTGTGAAGAGGGAATGATACCAAACAGGAATGAGTACTGAACACTGCTCCAATTAACTCTATTTGTTTTGTAGGGATAAGATTTGATTTCTCCCAGTGTGTCTTTATGCCCAACAATTTTTCCAGAGAGAGAGACTATGTTGTAGGGCAGTTACCAGAAGATGCTTGGTGGGGGTGGTAAGGAGCCAGTCATCTAAATATGGAAACACCTGGAATCCTTTTAGTCTCAAGTGAGCTGTTACCACTGCCATGCATTTCATGAACACTCTGGGGGCTGTAGAGAGACTGAACTGGAGGGCACAGAATTGGTAATGATTGGCTTCTAGCCAGAAGCAAAGCAGACTCCTGGAGCATTTGTCCATCTTGATGTGGCAATATGCATCTCGGAGTTCTATAGAGCACATCCAATCACCTTCTCTTAAAAAGGAAAGGATGGACTGAACCGTGACCATCCAGAATTTGGTTTGGGTGACAGACTTGTTTAAGCTGCTGAGATCCAAAAAAGGTCTCCAGTCCCCTGTTTTTTTTGGCACCAAAAATAATCTCGAGTAAAATCTAGATCCATGCTGGTGTGGTGGGACTGGTTTGATGACTCTTTTTTGAGACAGCTTTATAATCTCTGAAGCTGCTGCTTCCCTTTGACTTGGTGGCATGTCAGGAAGTTTTCTTGGAAAATTTGGTTGACAAGAAAGGGGAATGGTGTAACCTCTTGTGATAATCTTCTGCACCCAATGATTGGTGGTGATAGAGCACCAGGCAGCATGGTGCAGAGAGAAATTACCCCAACTGCTTCCAGAGGTAAGCAATCGGGTCACCCCTCAGGAGTGCTGATAAGGCTTTCCAGAGAAGGAGTCCCTGGAGCCTTGGTTGCGAGGACCGCCTCTGTCTCTATAGGGGCATCTTACAATATAAAAAATGGTGCTATAAGTGCTCGAACCAAACCAAGAAAAATAAAAGAGCACAGCGGTGCGAGTCCACAATCCTTATTTAATGTTAAAAAATAATAAAACAAACAGGTTAAGCACTTTCATCAATTAGTATGACTTCTTCAGAACAAACTGTCATTGTGAATTTTACATTTAAATACAAGTTGCTGGTCTGCCATTGGTTCTAAACCAACCAATTCCATTTATGGGAAATGAACATACTGAAGTGTACAAGCAGGAGTTAGGTGCAAAAAAACAGATAATTTCATCAGAAATAACCATTTCCACATAACATAAACAGAAAAGAATACAAGAATACTGTCACAAAAGCACTTAGTTATAGCAAACATTGTTGACACTACTAGACTTGATTTGCCTTTTCTTTAAGAATTGGCATTATAGTAATATGCTCATTAAGCCCAGGTGGATAATCAGCAGCTAATCTTAACTGCCACAATAACTCTTTCTTATATAATGCATTTTGCCAATCACCACCCCTTGCTTCAACTGTTACAAATTCAAGTATACCAAACTTAAAACATAAATAACCATTACATACAATGCTATGCTTTCTCTATAGGGGCATCTTCCAGAATTGTTACCCCCTCTGCCTCTGGGAGTATCATCACCACGTGTGGCATGGACAGGACCCTGAGATTTCTTATGCCACATTTTCCCATTCCTCTGATTCCTAGAGATGGTACGTTGAGGGCTGGAAAATTGTAGACCTATGACAGACAGGGTTTTTCCATCTTGCTCACTCTTGGCTAGCATGACCTTCACTTTAGAGCCAAAGAGGGATGAAGCTTCGATGGGAGCATTCAGAAAGGAAGACTTGAAGGGATCCATGAGGTTACAGATGCGCATCCAGGCATGATGTCTCATAATGCCTGAACACGCTGCTCTAGCCACCCCTTCAGTTACGTGTGAGAGCAACCTCATGGATGAGTTGGATATTGATTCCAGGGTTGCTAGCTGCAAGGCCACTTTCTTCCTGACCTCATCAGACAACTGTTCTGTGAGTGTCCCAGAGAGTTCGGAGATCAAGTCCCTCTGGAGCCTCATAAAATTTGCCAAATAATTCAGGGACCATATAGCAAAGATCCCTGATGCAAAAACACACTTCCCAAGTCTGTCCACTGCCCAAGACTCCCTGTTGGGTTGGTGAAGAGTGGGACTTTCCTCAGCCAAGTCATTTTTCATGGCCACCACCACCACCATAGCATTGACTGGTAACCCCTTGGATCAGTGTGGATTCTCAGCAGGAGGCAAAAGAATTTTGTCTGGTCTCCGGGGGATTGCCTCAATGGAATCAGGGTTCTTCCATGCGGGCTGCACAATGAGCTGGATGAGTTCATCTGCAGGTGGGGTCACCCAAGCAGTAGATGACCATGCATGAAAAGTCTGCAGGAACACTGACTCCTCAGATGAAGGCTTGGAGGGTTCCAGTCACCTCTCTGTTTTAACATTTCCAGGATGTCTCCAAAGGAGACATCATCAGGAGGTGACCGTGGAAACCCTTCACCATCATTGTAATCCATTTCTTTCAATAAGGATTCCTCAGGTGAGTCCACGTGCTTCCTTTTGCACTTCTTCTTTCGAGGGGGAACCTCAGTGGGGGTCTCTGAGGAGGACTCTGAAGATTGGGTACCCTGAACAGGGGTGTCCTACGGCTTCTCTGTCTGGTGTCCCAGAGGGTGGTCTGTGACAGCTGTAGCTCAGGGGGCAAAAACTGGGATTCTGACATCATAGGAGTGCTACCAAAAGCAAGAGCCCTTGCCATCACATGGAAGGCAGGCCTGCCTGAAGACAGATGGGAGCCTGGAACTGAGAAAGACATCCTCTGAACCAGGGTCACACCCCGCTCCAGTGGACCTGCTCCCATGGGAGGAGCCTCAAGCAAGATCAGCATGGATGCAGCCATCGGTACCGAAGAGGGAACCAAGGAGAAAGTCGGTACCGTACCCTGGGCCAATGCACCCATCCCCCACTCCCCAGATTGAGGAAGAACTGGTTTGGCGGGAACTGAAGCCCAAAGGGACAAACTAGGAGCCAGAGTAAGGTGCACCATAGGCACTGAGATGGTGGGTTCCAAAAAGGATGTCAGAACAGAAGACTTTGGAACTGAGATGGTTGAAGGAGGAGTGTAAGATGGAGTCTGTGGATAAGGCAATCCAAGTCTAGCAGGTAGATGTGTTTTAGAAAATGATGGAATCCCCCTGGCTACCAATAGGTGGTCCACAAGATGCACCACATTGTGTTCCAAAAGGCTCCTGGTGAATCTAGTGGATACTCCAGACAGAGAGTCAGGATGTTCGAGAAATGGGCTATACACTTGGCCCGGAAATGGGTCTACTGAGGGAGAGTATTGGGTCCATGGTGCAATGTCTGCTGGCACCAAAGTCTCTAGTTTCAAGACCAGAAGCAAAGGGGTCAGATCCAGTGAGGTCGGTACAATGCTCAGTGCCAAAGTGGCAATCATAGCTGAAACAGTCGGTTCCAAAATGGAAATTAAAGTTGAAGTGAAATGTCTGCCCCGAGCTGAAGTAGCTACAGGTGCCGAAGTCGAAATAGGCATAGTAAGATCTATGAGCAGTGCCGGAGGCAGGGTCTGTACCAATACAGAAATCGATATTGAAGGTTTTGAGACAGTCGGAGCCGAGGAAGGCAGAGCCGAAGAGGCAGATAACATGGGGACTTTAGATTTCCCAGGTTTGCTCTGATCACCAGATGATGAAGAAGGAACAGAATGGGATCTTTTTTGTCCTTAGAAGGAGGGGTTGAGACCTCCATCGTAGAAATGGCCTCCGAGAAGGGAGACCTGAGTAACCCTTCAGAATGAGTTTATTGTTATGCTCATTAAGAGTGTGTTGGCAGAAACATTGACAAATATCACATGGAGGCTGCACCAAAAGGTGGGCCACTTCCAAACAGTATAAACAATCATCATGAAAGTCACTCTTAGATAACTTGCCCTTACAAGAAGTACAATGCTTAAAGCCAGAGGTACTCTTCTTATCTGCCATTTCAATAGAAAGAACATCATAACTAACTGTATAATCCAACAATAATGAAGTCACTCAGTTGAAAAAACACAAGAAATCAGAAGAAAATTACCAATATTATAACACACTGTATATGTGAAGAAAGAGAAACACATGAATAGAGATAAAAAGCTAACAGGTTAGACAAGAGAAAGCAATACCAGCTATGGTATTTAAGAAATACCGCAAGGGTAAAAGAAAAGGCCGTACCAACAATGGTACATAAGTTTACCAGCCATAACAATGGGTAGAGTGGAGATCATATGGTTAGAACGAAGAAGATACACTAGAAATACTAAAGGTTTAGTAAAATATGAAGATATCCAAAAACTTTTACAAAAATATCAAAAAAGATTTTATTTAGCTGAGATCTTGGCTGAAGCGTGGCTTTACAGCTATGCGGCAAATGAGGTCTGAGGTAACAGGGAGAAGGGCATTCTGGGTAGAGACTTAGCTCGAGAGTTTTTTTGGCTGGCGCGAGCTTGGTAATATGCCAACTCGGTTCCGAGGGCTCAGAACTGAACACATCAGTGATGAATGGAAAGAAGATTAACAATATCAGATGAAAAACATTATTTGCTGGCACACTATTTACAAAAACATGCTTTTCAATAATGTATAACCTTAAAGTTAATTGGACAAATAAAGTTTAAAACCTTACTGTACATAAGCAAAAACACATATAAGAAAATGTAAAAGTAACAATTTATATGTGTCAAAGCCATTTGGTGAAACCAAATTTGCCAATAATAGCAGTTGCAGGAGCCTACATGATAGTTGGTGGTTTGGTTATGGTTATCACACCCCAGATGGTGTGGTTTCCAACCTGTGAGCCACAGCCATATACTTCTATTCTTCACTTTGGTTTTGGAACTTTGAATTATGGCAGTACCTGTGAAGGCTTGAGGCTGGTCTCTAAACTGGTCTAATAAGAAGACAAAAATCATAGTCTACTTCTTAAAGGGCCAGTACCTCAACAAGATCAAATGAGCAGTATCTGGAATGGAATAGAAAATTTGACATCTGGCAGAAAATGGGGGAGCACTTGACATCCCTGGCATGGTCCCAGTGCTAGTTAAGGTAAGATGACCTGCAGACCAAAAGGTATGATGACCAGCTGGCTTAACGCACATAACAAGTTAGGATGAGAAAGTTGTAAGTATTTTAACAGTTTATTTTTAAATCGTATGTAATATATTAAAAAAAAAATCTAAATAGATATTGCATAAATGCAGCTAAATGACAGAAGGAATGTATGTGTAAGTGCAAATATGTATCTATATGTAACTGAAAAGGTTGTAAGCATAAAAATATCTGTAAACAGATATGCATCTTTATAGAAATTTGGCATGTTTACGTTCAGACATACTTTTGTGTATAAATACAAATGTATATGTACAAGTAAAAAAAAATGTAAGTATATGTATATAAAGGTGTAAATGTGCAGAATACACACACAAACACACACACACACACACACACACACACACACGACTGTATATGCATTGCCATACAATTTTATATACTGTTAAGTATATAAGTATTAGTTTATTAATTATTTGTTCTGCAGGCATACATTAAAAAATGAATATGATAACTTTATACGACAGTCATTTCTTCCAAAATAGTAACTGCATGTGCAAGATGACTGACCTCAGGTAACCACCACACCCCAGTTGGGGGGAGGGGTTAAAGTAGCAAATTAATGAACAGCACAGAGGTTACTGTGAAATGCAATGGCCTACTTTCAGAATCTAAAAGTGTATTGTTTGCAACAACAGTTTATGATATGACTTAAAAATGCAATTAAGGTACACAATGCATAGTCCAAAACATTAATTTCAATGGAAATGTTTGCAAAGTTTGAAGAAAGTACCTATCACCTAAACAGACAATATGTACACAGATATCAGATGTAACAAATTGGAGAAAGTCAGGATATCCTTCTAGTTCAGCTTGTAATAAACAAGAAATATATAGTATTACTGATGAAATCAGTACAAATACTTTATGAAAATCTGTGACTCCCTGCTTTGCTGCTTAATAAATGTAAGCATATAAGGGATATACATTCAGAACGAATGTATGCAGAAATAAGCAAACATATTCAGTACCAGCAGGAGAATAAATTCTGCGCTTTGCAGATTAATAAATTTAAGCATGTAAGAAAGACCTGAGCACACATCAATGATAAATAAGCAACCACTCTCTATGTCTTCTATATGCATCAGAAGATGAGATTTTTTTAGTCAGTCAAAAGAGCTAAGATGCTTTAAAAAAATCCCCAAAGATGCTCATGAGTATGCAAACATAACTCAAATAAAAATGAATTCCCCTAAGAAATGTGTTGTGTTTTGTTTGAATTTATTTTGTAAGTATACATCTAGATTTCAAACACATATATAATACAAGAAGTAACCACACCCCAGGGAGAGAGCAGATGTGCGTTAAAGTAACTGAATGAACCGCACAGAGGTTAGTGTGAAATGTACTTTTCAATGTCTTAGTTTCAGAATCTAAAAGTGTGTAGCTTACAGCAGCATTATATTATATGGCTTATAAATGCAGTTAAGGTATGAAAGGCATAGTTCAAAGCATTAATTTAAATGGAAATATTTGCAAAGGTTGAAGAAAGTACCCATCACCTAAACAGACAAACATCAGATGTAACAATTTGGAGAAAGTCAGGATATCTTTATAGTTCAACATGTAATAAACAAGAAATATATACTATTACATGTGGATTAAGGACAAATACTTTATGAAAATGTGACTTGGTGTTTCGCTGCTTAATAAATGTAAGCATATAAGGAATGTACATTTACAAGAAATGTATACAGAAAGAAGTAAACAGATTCAGTACTAGTGCAAGAATAAATGTTGTGCTTTGCAGACTAATTAATGTAAGCATGTCAAAAAGATATGAGCACACATATATGAAAGGTAAGCAACCATTCTGTATGTGTTATATATGAAGCAGAAGAGGAAATTTTCTGCAGTCATTCAAAGGAGCATAGATGCTTTAAGAGACTGACTGAAGATACTGAAGAGTATGCAAACATGACTGAAATAAAAAAGCATTCCCCAAAGAAATGTGTTGAATACTATTTTTGTATTTATTTTGTAAATATACATCCAAAAGTCATATATAAAGATAATACAAGAAGTAATATGCTTTTAATACAAACCTGCAGCACTCTCCATATGAGAAAGATATTTCAAATGTGCTACCATTTCTTATTTTTAGTGGACTGCAAATATAAAAATCATTACAATTTAATATCATTGAACTAATTGTTCACAGGTTTCCAGTACCATTTCACAAAATATTTCTCCTGAATAAAGATTTAATTAAAAAAAAAAATCACTATGAATAAATAATGTACTGCTATATTGGATCTACTTCAGTAGATCGAACTTTTAGTAGTTCGAACCACATATGGCTGAGACCATATGTTCGAACTCGTAAAAGTTTGAACACTGATGTAAAACCACATAAAACCAAAAAACACAAAACTAAATGTCTATAGCAGGGGGGCTATGCCCCCTGCGCCCCCTTACTTAAATATAGCAACTCCGAGATCGCACTACATTGTGGAAATGGGAAATCTTCCCTTTCCGCTCTGTACAGAGATCTCCATTCAGTCAGATCGGACTTTTACAAGTTCAAACATATGGCCTCGACCATATGTGGTTCGAACTTATAAACGTTCGACCTCCTGAAGGGGACCCGCTATATTACATTATGAGTCAATTTATTATCTCTACTCCTTGTCTTGCTACCATCCTTCACTCTTTTTCTTATTTGAATTATGCATTGTTTTGTCTTTTTTTCTTCTCTCCCATGCATGTTAATTTTTCTTTAGGACCAGAATGTCTCGGAGTACAACCATGTTCCTCCTAGGCTAGGGCATGTTCATCCTCTGCCAATCCAAGGATATTCTCACAGGGTCAGGTCAGTGGCAATGGTCCTGTAATCACCCTGGCATGGTACAACTTGGCAACATAGACAGTCCATGTGCTTCAGGAATTTGTTGCGGATATGGTGAAGCAAGTAGTGAGAAGACATCTTTGGCCAGTCCAGGGTCCTTTTCTGTAGGTGCAAGACTTGCTGCCCTGGTTGGTGCCATCCACTTTGCCACCACAGGCCTTCACCCTTTCAACATCAGGTTCTACCACTTTAATACTATCTTTCAATGAAAATGTTTTAAGAGTGTGTGGATGGGTTTGCGCTTCCAATTAACTCCTTTTTACCTCCCCCATTCACTAATCCTCCCTCCACCATTTAACCTACTTCCTACACAAGATACGCTCTGACATAAATTATTTGAAAATTATGGAGGTCTTATCCGCCACCAAAATATAGTTTCATCACCTATCCCTCCACCTCCTCCAGAACAACTCCCTTGATGTGCTCCTTCTGTTTGTATGTCTTTGTTATGTCACCCTTGCTTCATTCCTTCCTACCTTTGCCTTACCTCTCTTAAAGAAACAACCAGGGTGTCCACATAAGGATACCCTGTAAATAAACATATTAAACATCTGTATAGTTTTTTTTAAAGTTTATATAAATGGCTGCACTGTGCACTACCTTAATTACTTCTAATGTGCTTTCACATAGGAGCATTTATTCATAATACTCAAAGACTTCCAAAATTATACAAGCATTTACATTTTCACAGTATTTCACACATACTTAAAGACTAACTTCACCAACTTTACACATTTCACGAATGTGGGCATTTTTATCAAAATATTTTTGCATTCGCATAATCAATGCAAATGACCTACAAAGTTAATGTATTTGAATATAAGCATAGTGACACTCTTCCAGAATAACCAGTACAAAAGTGCAGCCCTTGGGACTATGTATACCACCTAGAGAGTTCTAATAGATGCAAATATCTGTTTTAGTTTAAGCAATTGTATTCAAGCTGGGGTCAGAGTGATTGCTTATTCTTCTTCTTATGGTTTGGCAGTTAGAACAGATCCTGATGAAGTGATCTGGAAGTCATCTGTTATCTTATTAAGACAGAATGCGGGTGGCTTAGCCTAAGCTGTAACAATTATGCATCTATGCTTTTTTATTATTATTATTCATTTAAGACTACTGTGGCTGTACACTCATTTATAGCAGCTCTTTATACTTGGATGATTATAGTTGCCTCTGTTTCATGGTAAACTTCCACATTTGATATTGCTGTTTCTATTTTGCGGTTAACCTTCTACATTTAATATTGCTGCTTCTGTTATGTGGTCAGCCTTCTACATTTAAAATTGCTTCTTCCGTTTTATGGTCACCCTTCCACATTTTATCCTTGAACTGCATAGCTTGTATTATCAATGTATTAATCCATGGATAATTCTTTGTGTTTCTATAATACCATATGCTGCAGGAATTTTCTAAGTGATGTCATATTATATTAAAGAATTGTAATATGTCATCAGAATAGGAATCATACTCTAGTAAGTGCCAGTCAATTTGAATTAGTTGATTTCATTAAGTCTGTGCTCATTTTTCATATCTTCTAACATACAAATTCTTAGCTGATAGTGTCCATCTTTTGTGCCTATGGGAAGTTCTCTGACTTGCATTGTTGGAATAAGCTGGATGTGTGCCCTCTATGTGAACCATGGAAACTGCCTGGAGGACAGAAGTCCTGGGTATTATGCACCACCTGACAACTGAGGGAGTGGAAGCCCTTCAGGTTGTTGCATCTCATGGCCTGTAGAGCTGGTAGAGCCTTGGTGGTTATGTGAATGTACCTAATGGCTCCAAGGATTGCAAGAAAATGGGCTATGCTGGAGAATGCTCACAAAGTAGTGGTTCTGCCTTCTGCAGTCATTGGGAAATGATATGCTCATCTACATGCTGCAGCATAATGTCAGGTACTGGTGCTGCATGCATAAGGCTGGTTCTTGTGTTATTCCAGTTGTGTCTCCTGTAGGTTACTAAAAGGTCCATGTAGCTAAGGGGCTAATGCCACACATATCTTAGTGTCCAGTGGAATGGGAAATCCATGCCTCTCCTTTAATTCTGTTTGTTGGTAGCAGCATTTGACAAGCTCTCATATGATCTTCCTATCCACATTGAAGTAGTCCGCAATCTGCTAGTTACTCAGGTGCTGGCAGATTAATCACTGGTTGCCCCATCTGTGATGGAGTGGAGTGTTGTTGCATACAATGTCATGAGCACTAGAGCAAAGATTGGCCACTAACATGTTGTGTTCAAATGTAGCTGCTGGTATCCCAAGAATGGTGCATTTCCTATGTGTCATAAATCATATGGGCTAAGAATGGTTTACATTAAGACATAGTATGCATGTTTTTTATATCTATGAATGACAACACTATGCTGTGTTTTGCACAATCAATATCAATCATTTGCATTAGAAACCTCATTTCCTGACATTATGAGGTCAACTACATATAAAGCATACTGCATTATTTTTTACTGCAGCATGCCCTTGCCACTTGTGACTCTTAATTTTATTCCATTACCTATGTTTTTTTTCTGCCTACATGCTGTCAGCAGCCTAAAACAGTTTTAAAGACCTATTTTAAACTTTTTAAACAAGCAGCTTAGCTAATCCATAATGACTCATTTTCATTTATAACTCAGTTACAAAGAAAAATGTATTAATACAGCAAAGCTCCATAAATGCACTAACCAGTAATAGGTAGAACATCTCAGCTAATTAATCTAAATGACTAAGTACCACCATTAAACAAAGAAACCATGTATCAGCATTTTAGCAAATGCCATCAACTAAGAGCTACCGGGAATACAAGGATGTCATTATACACAGACATGCACACACACACACACACACACACACATTCCCATGCTCACATCACATTCACTGCTACTTATGTGGTCAGTCATATATATAACACACTTTCTATTCTGCTCTTCAAGGTAACTTACATAACATGGAGTGAACGATGTTTGCACTATATAAATATCCCTGCATACTGAATTTAAATATGGCAACATAACAAGTGATGCCCAAAAGAATGGAGCTGTGCTTCTTGGCAAAATATGATGTATGAAATGGATAAGGTTACCTAGTAGTCAACCCACTCTTATCTGCTTTGTATAATAAGCAAACTGTATATGAATCCAGCTCCTTGTCTCCAAAACCATGCCATTTATAGCACAAGAAGTGCCTATGTCATCTGAAAAATGAAGAAAAGAACCCTAAAGGAAAACTGATGTGATGGAGTGTCTATCTGGAGGGATTTAGCACATGTTTGGCACTGAATGGCAGCTGCTTGATCAACAGTTATACAACAAATGTTTAAAGCAGGAGTCAGTTTTACCCTATACCTTAAATCAAGATACTATTTAAAAGTACATTCTCTTCACCCTACATGGGAGATACAAGTTACTTTGCATAACACCTAATCTAAGTTGGAATCCTTGTAGATAGGTATAATCAAGGCCTCTTTTAAAAATTAATGGAAATTTGCCCATAGGCCTCCTTTAAAAATGAATGGAAATTTGCCCATCCTTATGTAAGACTGGATAGCTTAAAAGATAACAAATGTTCTTATGTCCTGATTCAAAGGTATGAAGTTTCCTAAACTTCTAAGGAGATGCCTGTACACATGAAGATGGAAAACACCTTCTCAGTTTTTCAATCATGTGCCCAAGTAACTGGCAATCCTATTCCTCAAAAGAGGATGTTCCAGTCAGTCTATGAATGTCTATATCTAATGCAGTGCTGAAGACAGAATATGCAACAGTTCATTAGCATTATCCTGGGTGAAATGTGTGGCTATAATACTTGACTTGGCAAACAAACAAATAAATAAATAAATAAATATGTTCAATCCTTCCTATTATCTCTTTAGATGAGTGTAATCTACCCCGTGTCATTCAGATCATAAGATCACAGGAGGTTACTAGGCTAATGGCTCCAGGGCCTTTACAAGCCTAGCCAAGTTCAACCCGTATCCCCAAGGATGGACAATTTAGCATCTTGTAGCCTGTCCCTGGTTCAAGCAGACACTAAAATCAGCAGCTATTGCCGCATCTAAGAGGGACACAGGTGGAACCCCCAGGGTGAATTTCTGGTTACCCTTACAGTCATCTAAATTATGCTTAAATAGGACCAATGAGGAGCTTTGTTTAACATGAATAGGAATATTGTTTCAAAGGTGGGGCAACCTCTGTGAGACAAATCTGTCTCTCCAGCAAGTTCTGTTGAAATCACATACCAGGTTAAGGTTCTTTGAAAGAGTGACTCATGTGCCATTTGACTTGCAAATGTGCAGCATTTCCATTAATGCTGGGTCAGAGATTGCTCTATATGCAAGGCACAGGTCACCTCTGAGCAGTCTGCATGACACAGAGTAAAGTGACAATGATTTCAGTATGTCTGCATAAGACAGATCTTGAAGACCCTGAATTTTCTTTGTAAGAAACGTTTATGGTCTCTTCAATTGCTGCAGGTGTTTGGAAAGGGACATACCAAAGGGACCGTTCTACTTTATTATTCATCTGATGAAGGAAGAGGACAGGGGGGTTATAACCTAATTTTTTTCTGGAGGCAATGCCCTTACTTATTATATGAGCGATATAAAATGACATTCTTACCACTGTGGGGATATTGTGATTGAAGTTAAGGTTGCTGTGGACCTGTGTGCCCAAGATCTGTCACATCTGACTGTGTGCTTAGGGCATTTCTATTGATGTGGTAGTTTGTAGGAACATCACCCTTGCTGAAGGGGATGATAATGCATTTTTTTGCATTAAATTTAAGACCATGACTTTGGCACAACTCATTAGTCTGCATAAGACCTTCTTGCAGGATATTAACATCACTAGGGATTTCAATTATCAATCCCAGTTTGCAGACATTAGCAAACTTTGTCAGCCATAGTCCTTTAGTTTTAGCCTGTACTTTGGAGAAGTGAATTCTGAACAGTAGGTGTCTGAGAACTGATCCCTGTGAAACACCACTGGTTATGGTTCGGCTGGAGGAGGTGGAGTCCCCTATTCTGACCATATGAGTTCTATCAGTAAGCCAGTTTGCAACTCACCTGACAATATATGGGCTGATACACAGCTGGGTGAGTTTATCAATTATGCCTGAGTAGGGGATTGTGTCAAAGGTCTTGGCTAAGTCTACGTAGGCCACATGAACAGATTTGCCCTCTTCTAGGGCTTTGGTGACTGTCTCAAATAAGTCCACCAAGTTTAATAGGCATAATCCCCCCTTGACAAAACCAAACTGGGTGGGTTTGAGTGTTTGGAGACTTCCTATATCTTTGTAAATAAGGTGCATGATGTTCATTCCATGGTCTTGCAGATAAGGCTGGTCAGGATAATGTGTCTATATTTCCTGGAGTCTATTGATGCACCCACTTTGTGCAAAAGGATGATGGTAACTGTTTTCCATTCTGCTGGGATGAAGCCAGTGCTAAGGCTGTGATTGAAAAGCATGCCCTATGTTGTTGTTGTTGTTGTGTCCTTCAGCTTTTCCCGGTTAGGGGTCATCACAGCGGAACTCCGGTCCGCTAATGATTGGCAGTTAATTTTTATGTGCCGAGTTGCCAGCCCTGACGCACAACCTTCAACGAAGGTATGCCCATTCACGCATGTCTACACGCAGAAGACGCTCTAGCTGAGAATCGAACTGGATAGCGTCTTACTGTGAGGCGACAATGCTACTGCAGCACCATCACCGCAGACTGAAAAGCATGCCCTACAGACATGTGGATATAGAAAATGTTCAGTGAAAACTTTACTCCAATGTCCCCATCACATATACTCCAAAGCATCCCTAACACCTGTCGCTCACCTGATGTCTCCAAGAAGCAAGTCCTAAATACTATCTACAAGGCAAAAAACACAGCTGCTACGGGAACAGACAACATCGCAGGCTGTATTCGATATGGATTCAAATAGGAATTAGCATCACTATAGGGAAAAAGTGATGCTAATTCTTATTTGAATCCATATCGAATACAGCCTGCGATGTTGTCTGTTCCCATAGCGGCTGTGTTTTTTGCCTTGTAGATAGTATTTAGGACTTGCTTCTTGGAGAATCAGGTAGGGGACAGGTGTTAGGGATGTTTTGGAGTATATGTGATGGGGACAGAGGAGTGAAGTTTTCACTGAACATTTGCTATATCCACAGGTTCTGTATATGTAGTGCCATTAACAATGATTTCAGCACAAATCTGGGCCTTATCTTTGAGGTTACAGATGTAACTAAAGAACGCCTTTTGGTTATTCTTAGTTAGGGAAGCTAATTTGGATTATAGTTAGCTTTGGAAAACTTCACTTGAAGTCTTATTTGCTTGTCTAAGTTGAGGAGGGAGTGCTCCAGTTTTCAGACCATTCCTTCTTACTCTTAGACAAGAATTTCTTTATGTATAGCCTATTAATGGCAGTTGTCAATACAATTGTACAGGTGCTCGTATAAAGCATTGGTGCATAACTCAGCATAGTTGTCTGTTCCATCAGTGGAGGGAAGGGCTATGAAGTTATTTATGCTATCACATAAGAGGTTGTAATTGGCTTTGGAGAAGTTTTTTAGTCTAGTTGTTGCTAAGGGGGGGGGGGGTCTTGTGTTATTATTACTTCTAGCAAGACTGATTTCTGCCCATATCTCAACAGGGATGGCCACATACTTGCAGATACTTATTACATTCCTTGTACTTTAATAAGCTTAAATTTGTATTTATCTTGCTCTGTCTCCTGTCTTATCATGCTAGTTTAAGTATTGAGAGTGGAAGTATGGCTGTGTTTTTTTTTGTGTGTGTGTATTTGCATGCATGTGTATATGTGTGCAAATTTGTGCAAGAGTGTGTGTTTGTGGCATGTGTGTGTGTGTGTGTGTGTGTGTGTGTGTGTGTGTGTGTGTGTGTGTGTGTGTGTGTGTGTGTGTGTGTGTGTGTGTGTGTGTGTGTGTGTGTGTGTGTGTGTGTGTGTGTGTGTGTGTGTGTGTGTATTTGCATGCATGTGTGTATGCGAGCGTATTTGTGCAAGAGTGCATTTTTTTGGTGTGTGTGTGTGTGTGTGTGTGTGTGTGTGTGTGTGTGTGTGTGTGTGTGTGTGTGTGTGTGTGTATGTGCGTGTGCATGTGTGTTAGATGTAAATAGACAGATCTATGACTTATTTCAATATTTTCACTGAAAAAGGTAAATCTGAACTTTAACTGCTTCGTCAAATCATTGTACTTGTATCTTCCATGTTTGCTAACCATACATCTTCTCAACCATCTTTATCTTTACTGCACCTGAAGTAGAAGAGACAAAGAGAAACATCATATTCAAAAGCTAAAATCAAACATCCTTCTTAATTGCATGCTATTTTTACAGCTGCAGAGAACCAACACTCTAGATATGATGATAAATGTAGAATTACGCATTACTTAAACAACTTTGATACACCAACTCAGCATAATACAACAACAAATAGGGAGGTTTATTTCCTGTACCACATCAAACCATATAACAATGTCTCTTCACTGACAGGAAAATGGAATAAGCATTCCCTAGCATTTGAAAATTCTTAACAAGCAGTTAAATCTTGAAGCCAGAAATCTCAAGGCAGGAAACATATAAAAATTAAGCCTAGAAAAAATGTGAATCTAGTCCTCTCATTACTATAAAAAATTTCTACATATTCCATTTTAAGACATACTTTTTTAGGCAAGGCTCAGATGACAAATTCACCACTGTAACAGGAACAGGCAAGCAAAAACTGAGGGTGATGCTACTCAATGCTAGAAGTCTAAATCTCAAAATACACTCACTCGAGGCACTCCTTAAAATGGAGAACATCGATGTCTGCAGTGACTGAGACCTGGTTCAAGGCTCCAGAGAGCACCCCTGCACTACCAGGCTATAACTCATACCACACTTTTCGGCCATGTAACCTGGACCGGAACACCAAAGGCGGAGGTGTGTCTATATTCATTAAGAATATCCACACCTCCAGGCTAGTTGCTCAGCATAATGCAGCCGAGGTTATCCAAGTGCAACTAACTCTGGGCAAAGCTGCAATCCAAATTGTAGCTTGCTACAGATCACCCACCATGCCCCAGGGTTCCCACTCCTCTTTTCTTGATGTTCTGGAAAATATTAGGTTTCAACCAAACACCCTAATAATGGGCGATGTCAACTACCCCACCATTAACTGGGAAAACTACTCATGTACCAACTTGTTTGCTCAATGCTTTCTGGAATTCATAAACTCCAATGCCCTGGATCAACTTATCCACACCCCCACCAGGGGCAACAATATCCTAGATCTAGTCATTACCAACATGAGTGACTGGTGTTCCACACCTGAAGTCCATGCCTCATTGGTCCGATCCGACCATAAGCTAATTACCCTACATATCCACATCCTGCCCCCTCCCCCATTAAGGAAACCATGGTAAAAAATTTCTCCAAAGCCAACTTCATGCTTCTTAAGACAGAAATGATGAACTTCATGACACCCATGCAGATGGACAATACAGTTATGACTAGTGAATCGTACACAATTGCACTTTATAAGAACTTACATGAGTGCATGGATCGTGCTATCCCAAACAGAACCAAGATGCTATCCTCCAAAAAAAGGAAGCCAATCTGGTGGTCCTCTGTCATAAACAAACTATACAACAGAAGGAAGAAACTGTTGCAAAAGAGAGTAAAATCCCATGAGTGGAGGAGCTCCCTGGTCAGCCTCAGTAAGAAGCTGTGATCCCTGATAAAATCCTCCAAAGCTAGTTATGAAAAAAATAATCGCCACTGATGCTAAAGACAACCACAAAGCATTCTATAGCTATGTCAAGAATCTCAATGGCAACACTCAGATCTGCTCTGAGTTACAGCAGAATGGCACTAAATATACAGACCCAACTGATATTGCCAACATCCTGGCAGATAGGTTCAGTGCTAACTTTACCCCCCTCTTGCCCATTAAAGAACCCATCTCTATACCGGAAGAATGCAAAGTTCCTGTAATTGCGGCTGCACAGGTAAAAACCACACTCTCCAAAGCCAAGCACACAGCATCCATGGGACCAGACAACATCCCAGGCTGCGTTCTACACAAACTACAGAATGAACTGGCACCCTACCTAAGTACCATGTTCAATCATAGCCTCACCTCAGGCTTTGTGCCTGCTGAATGGCACACAACGACGGTTATCCCACTCCACAAGGGAAGAGCCACCATGGACCCCGGGAACTACCGGCCCATTAGCCTGACAAGCCTAGTCTACAAGGCCATGAAGCATATCATCATGGAACGTATAAACAAAGACATTGGTAATCTCCAAACTCTGGACCCCACCCAGTTCGGGTTTGTAAAAAGCAGATCATGTCTCTTAAACCTGATAGACTTCTTTGAAGCAGTCACCAAAGCCGTAGACAAGGGTAAAGTGGTTCACACAGCCTATCTATACCTTGCCAAGGCTTTCGACACCATCCCCCACTCTGGAATTATAGATAAACTCACTAAACTAGGTATAAATCCCTATGTCACAAGATGGGTTGCCAACTGGCTCACTGACAGAACCCACACTGTGAAAGTAGCAGACTCCAAATCTGACTTCAGACCAGTGACAAGTGGAGTACCACAGGGTTCAGTCCTGGGTCCTCTCCTGTTTGGTATCTACTTCTCTGAAGTACAGGCTAACACAGAAAGTCTTTGACTAATGAAGTTCACAGATGACTGCAAACTAGGAGCCATAATCGAAACTCCTAACGATGTGGACATCCTACAAAAGGGCCCACTGAGACAGATGCCTGGTGTCAAAGTCATGGCCTCAAGCTCAATGCCAAAAAGTGCATTGTCATCCCCTTTAGTAAAAACTCTGTACCCATAAACTACAACATAGGTAGTAGTATACTTAACACCGAAAGTGTGATAAGAGACCTTGGGACACAGGTGGACAGCAGTCTCTCCTTTGATAATCATATCGCCACAGTATTCAGGAAATCCTTCTACGTGGCTCATCTCATCACAAAAGGTTTCTCATCCAGAAAAAAAAAGGTCATTGTTCCCCTCTACTCATCACTCATTAGACCCATTATAGAGTGCAACACCGCTTTTGGTATGTACCTCACAAGACATCTACAACAACTGGAAAAGGTCGCAGAAATACCTCACAAAGAGGATTACTGGCCTCAAACAGATGCCCTATGCAGACCGTCTCAAAAAACTCCAGCTTTACTCCGTCACATATCACCTACTCAGAGGTGATCTCTGCCTAATATACAAAGTTATGTCAAACCCAGAGCTGTTGGACATGCTCCACTTAAAGAAATCCAAATCCCTCAGAGCTACACCCTCTAGGGAACTAAACCTTGTCACCACAATAAACAGAACATGCCGGAGTGATAGATTCCTGTCCCAGAGGCTTCCCATACTCTGGAATAAACTACCTATCTATATCAAACAAAGCTTCTCATTAGCACTCTTCAAGAAAAATCTTGATGATTGACTGGGAAATAGGAAATTCACCCCGGGGATCACCCCTGTGGCTCTACTCGACAGTGTCACAGGAAAATAATTTTCTTGGGTGGCAAAAGCTAGGGTACCTTTTTGGCTGGGCTTGTATAGGCCCCAGGGCCGATAGCCTAGTACCTACCTATGAACCTATACTTCACTCATTCCTTTAAGCTTTATATTGAATCTGATTTAACTAATTTAAACAAGGATGCTTTCATTCATAAACGTACATAGAATATTGTACAATAGGTGGATTCCAGTGTGAAAGGATTTATGAATATTATTCAAACCATCCAATTCATTGCCATGTAATATACCATTTTAATATTTCTGGGACATTAAAACAAATGGTGATGATATTTGATATTGTACTGAACAATTTATGAACTGTTCATTTTGTAAATATGACATAAGCACATACGCCTCTTTCACATTTCAGTCAGGCAGAAGAATATGCTATGGAAGATTCTTCATCCAAGCATCACTTGTAAAGTGCATTTTCCTTTTGATTCTTAATATTCAACTAGTCCAGCTTATCATCTGGAATTACTATTATGAAGATGACTGTTTACAACATCAGATCTGTGAAATATCTAAGTCAAGGCTGTACTGAATAGTGATAGAAACCTAGAATACAGTTATTTTTTTTTTACTTTAAGGATATTTTCAAAGGCTATTATCTTTCTCCTTTTCTTTATTGTAAATAAATAGACAATTTAGCATCTTGTACCCTGTCCCTACTATATATTAGGAACATTTGCCCCAGCACTTCATAGTATGAGTTATTTATCTAGACAATCATTTTATCATCTTGTAGCCCATCCCTAGTATACATTAGGAGCATTTGCCCCATGAGTTCATAGTAGAAGTAATTTATCTAAATAGAACAGATATTTAACAGTAACTGATCTTTGTGTCTGAGAATGCTGCTGTTTGTGTACTGAGCAAAAAGATGTCCTTTCATTCCCATAAGTTAAACCTTAGGAAAGCGTCTTTTCTGAAAAGAGGCCACTAGCCTGGTGGGACTAACTCAGTCAACAAAGGATAAATAAAATAAAACAGGAAAGCTTTAACTTTGCATGCAAACATAAAAATGGAAATCAAGGCATAATTTAATGTTTTATGTCTTGTGATAAGCCTCTGAGTCTTTAATTATTATCTTGAGATCTGTTTCCCATGTTCTTCTGTTCTGTCTTCTCTTGGTTATTTTACTGTAACACAATATTTACCTGTATCTATGCATCTCGGGAATCATATTGTGTTTAGCTGTAACAATGCCATGGGATTAAATCCCCTATTTATTTTTGGTTGCAACAAATGATGAAGTATTTTAATCTGAGCATTGAATTCCACAAAGACTTATAATATTATACATTATCCTTTTTGAATTGTTTTCCTTTTGTTTCTTAACTCTTTGCAACATGTAAGGGGCTTCTGGATTGAAAAACCTTTGAGTTTGTAAATCAGTTTTTTTAATTCCTGAGATACACAGTGAAAACTCTTCCTTGTAGACATGAATTAATTATTACATGAATATCAGACAAATGAATTTTGATCTATGATTTATGCAATTCAGATGAGAAGCACAGATTGACTACTGTTATTCTCTATGGCATGGCTGGAGAACTTAAATTATAAAGGACTCGTTTGTTCTGATACCTAAGGATCTCATCATTGAATGGCAGTATTCTCACTGCAGGTCACTAAAAACATGTTCCCTGTAAATTATTATGCTCCATTCCCTAGCAGTCAAAAGAGAGTAAAATAAGTTCTTGGGAACTAGAGGTAAATGAAGTGTTGCCATTGATTTAGTTATATTTAATGATAACAGATTCCTGTTTGCGCAAAGTCAGTGTTAACTATGGATATGTAACTCACTCAGACTTGCTCACAAGGCATTTGACAGGGTCAACATAGAATTCTAACTCCAAACACTACCGTACTTTGACATTCCTAATAACGTCATACAGATCATCCAAACTCTCTATAGTAATCCCTATACATCCCTATATATTAATAAAACATGGTCAAATAGAATTCTGATACAAAATGGAACAAGGCAAGGATGCCTGTTATCACCCTTTCTCTTTAAACTATACTTAGAACCACTATTCTTATACATTAAACAAAATACATACCATAATCCCCCATCAGTACACAACTTAAAAATATATCTCACCGCTTTTGTAGATAATCTGTACATATACTGCATTACACCAAATTCAGATATAAACAAAATAATAACTGCAATTAAACAATTCTTGACCATGTCTTACTATAAATTAAATGTTTATAAAATCAATATTTTCCCCTTAAAAACACCCAAACTCATTCCATTAATACCACTTTTCGACACGATAAAAAAAGAAGAAACTAAATATTTGGGAATTACTTTTTTCCAGAATAAACAAGATTTCTACCAATATAATGTAACTCTCAAATGGCAAAACATAATGCAAGATTGTAAAAGGTGGAACAACCTAAAATTACCATTCATGGTGAAAGTTTCAATGATAAAAATGAATATTCTACCTAGACTAATGTACATTTTCATGACATCGCAGGTAATAATACATAATAAACTCTTTAACCAAATACACACCTTTCTGGCAAAGTTTATATAGGAACCTAAGAAAACCAGAATTTCCTATCCAAAATTAATACTGCCTAAGAAGAAAGGAGGGCTGAATCTACTGGATTTTAAAACCTATTACTCTATCATTAACATCAACAGAATACTAAGAATAGCTGAACACGATCCGACAAAGAAAAACTGGTCTCCTCCTTGGGTGACAATATATTATAGATATATTAAAGCACTAGGTATTAATCCTAAAGCACTCCCATTCCTGACTCAAAAAGAAATACAAACTTATAACATTTTAGATCACATAGAACACTATATCAACATAACACAAAAACTGTTTCAATCTTTGAATCTTGGACAAGCCATAACAATGCTAAACTTCTCCATGAAAACCCAAACCTAAAAATAAATAACAAAATGCTAGACTTAGAATGCTTTCTGCATCTGAAAGACAAAACAATCCAAGATATCTTCCCATATCTCAATTGCACAATACAGGGAATTAGAACTAATCTAAATCTCTCCAAATCTTAGATAATAATACTAAGACAAATCAAAGAACTGTGTTCCAGTTACCTCCAAAACACTACTATATCCAATAGTGACATAGAAACTTGCAATTTACTTTGGAAAACTATTCTTTCAACAAGGAAAACTATTACTAATTCATATAAAATCATAAGTGAGATTAAATTCCAGAAGGAGCTTCTTTTTCCAACTACTGGAGAAAACTAAAACCCTCCATAGATAACCAACAAATAACCCAAGCAATTAGTTTAACTCTGAAGATCATACCACTTAAAAAATTAGCCTACACGCAGCTAATTATTAATAATAACTCATACTTCACACCTGCAATCCTCCACAAAATCAATACATCGAGATCACCACTATGCCCACAATGCAAGGACCAGACAGCCAACCTATTGCATATATTTTGGAGTTGCAAATGTGTGTGCAAATTATGGAATTATCTCAAAGTGCAGTTACAAAAGATGGGCTTCCAATCATCAACATTAACATGGGAATTTGCCTTATTACACATTCTTCCACCCAACATCCCCAAAAAACAAGCAAATACACTCAATAATTGTTCTACTAATGAAACTATATATAGCTCTCAAATGACTAGATCCATTAAATATATCCTGGGAGGGTTTTAAACAAATAGCCATAAAATATATTTTAGCTCACAAAATAGTAATGGATAAAATAAATCAAAACATGAAGAACAGAGAAATTTGGGAACAAACCTTTAATATAATATTAGCATAATCAACCACATAGCAGCTTAAGAATATACTTTAATGAAACCTAGAAACTCATACAGGATTTGACAGACTAATCATAGTTTGGGTATTAAGAATGTATATGTTGTTCTCTGTATAACAATTGTGCTAATGGTGAAAGCATCTATGTAAATAGTGTAAATAAATGTGTTGTATGACCTACACCTTATGGTATTAACACTAATGTATAACATACTCCTATGGTCATGTTGTAAAAATTGAAATGTTTATGTCATATATAATTGTAAAATAAAAAGAAAAATTATTGAAAAAAAAAACTCACTCAAACCTAAAGTGCCGTTTTTATACTTCTATTTCACATTCATACTGCCTGATGGCAACCAGAATTTTTTTGGGTCTGGCTTCTTTAAGTAAATGACTTACCAACTAATAATTGACAGACAGTATTAGAAAAGAGAAAGCGTTATTAAAATGACACTAAGATTGTTAGTCCAGGATGTACTGCAGTGGATAAATTAATTTTTGTTTGCCACTTATTCATATTTTCAAATTTATATTCATATTCAATTTAATGAATTTTCATAACTGAGATACCTATATGTTATTGAGGTGTATGGTGTGAAGGTGTGAAACACCAATGTGGGAAACAAGACAATTCACCGAACATACTGATTTCTATCACACTATACTGGAAATATTGCTAATTGTTTGCCAGTAATTATGAAAATAGGAAATATTTCCATATGCACTTAATATTTCAAAAATGAGTGGTTTATAAACTGTTGCATGACACTGTTTGCCGGTAATTATGAAAATAGGAAATATTTCCATACGCACTTAATACTTCAAAATGAGTGGTTTACAAACTGTTGCATGACATTAAGTGAAACCTTAGATGCTGATGAATAAAATGTTCTTTGATATTTGTACTGTAAGTTGCACATCTTGAAGGATATCCAGTATGTTTTGTTTTGCTAATTATACAGTTAAGCATGTTTTCCTATTTCTGTAAATATCTCTATATTTTTTCTGGAAATAATTTATATAATTCTGGAATGTTACCATCATTTCCAGAAGCTTTGCTAGGTTTTTTAATTTTTATTTTTTTATTTACTTCCTGAAGTGTTATGGGTCTTAAATAGTTCATTTTTTGAGAGGGATAAGTTTTAATGGAAGATTGATCTATTATGGATGATATATCTATATCATCATTAGTAACATTTTATTTATTTATTTATTCCAATTTTAATTCATGTTTGTACCAAGAAAGTGAGCAACTATAAATATAAGCTTTAAAAGAACACCAAACCATAATTAAATATCACAATAAACATGCAATTATACAGGAATTTCTTGTTGCCATGTGAAAACTTATGTTTAGCTATCAAAAATGTTCTAACAATATATATTGCACAGTTTTCAAGATAAGAACATTTGTTTGTAAATGTTTGCAAAATATATAATTTGGGGTTTTGCATTCATTATAATATATTGCAACATTTATGGAAAACGCTATAAATGCATCAACAATTATCACTGTAATCAATACTTCCTGTTAATAACATTATTTGCACCATTTAATAGCTTTTATAGTTCATAAGATATTTACATTTGTTTATCTTATGCTTTTTAATTTAAGATGTGTGCAGGCTGCTAGAGATGTGACATTCCACACCACATAGGTGTTAATGAGCATTCTTAGTGAGTTCTATGACTTCATCAGACATGACTTCCCATTAAAGATGGTGTACAGCCCAGAAGTTATTAAACTAAATCAACAGAGCTCTCACTCTCAGTACCATTTTAAGAAATATATATCTTGTGTGGAATATGCACTTCATCAGTAAACTAACACATGCATGTACACCTTTTAAATAGAGGAAAATTATGTTTTATTCGTCATGTCCAAAATGTCCACACATTCTTTCCTAGTTAGTTTATTATAAACATGACAAGAAAGATTTGATAAAGAAAATGTTGCTCTTCTAAATTACATTTGCTTTTGTCACTGTTTGTGACTTCCTGAAGTCCTGATATCAGTGTGACACAAATGACTAATGTCCTCAATGTAGGAGGTGTAGGAGGTCCCAAACACTGAAGCAAGAAATGAGCAACTAATGATAGCTCACCTATGTTGAGTAGAGGACAGTGGTCCAGCCCACTGTAAAGCTGAAATCAACAACACAAAGAAGTGTATAACAAAAGGCCAGGTTAACAGATGTACTGGTACATCTGTAATTCCAGTCCCCTGTGCCTGAAAAGGGTCCCAACTGCCACTGAAAAGTGTGATAGTAGTCACTTGTAAAAAGAAGACTGCGTCAATGCACACTCTTTTATAGGCCCATATGTAAATACTAGGCTCGCTATTTTAAGCCTAGCCAGTTTCCCTTTTTGTGTTCAAAACAATTTATCCCATTTGGTTAGAGATTGGCCTTACAAAAGTTAGTATGTTTGCTAGGCCCCTGCAAAAAAAATGTTTTATTTATTTAATTATTTATTTTATTGAATGGTTCAAGTTTAACCTCCAGAGAATGTGCAGAAGCATGTCAATGATAGTGTAGTTGACATTAACACGTAATATGGAGGAAAACATCATTAGACATAATTTTGTTTTCTGAATGGAAAAGTAAGTATGGATTTATTTTGACTTACCTTCTGGAGTACTGAATAATTCAGTGTTACTATATGAAGGAATTGATATTGAGATAAATATAAATCTAAGTAATACAGGCACATCCTTGGCTTCACCTCCAGGTTCTTGAGGACAAACTTGCATTGATTTACAGTGCGAAGTACAGAGGTCCGAGGTACTTAAGGTACTTATCTCCTTTTGAGGGATGATGTAGGAGTACTGTATACAGCAATGATCTGAAATGTTGGCACTTGCAATACCAAGTCTATGAATGTGGAGACTGAATGACCAAAAATCTGTATTACATATTCTAAATCTGAGAATGCTATTTCTGGGAATATTCCCTTTTCTCTGGGATATTGCAGACTTAGAGTGTGACTATATAAGTTTGAGTGTGTATCCCACCCTCCCCCACATGCTGAGCATGCAGGGAAGCTTGCCATCCTGGAAAAAAGTATAAAGGAGGAGAGTGATGTTCAACATTTGCTCTTATTATTTTAGGACTTTTTGCAGTGTTTCAGGATTCGGCATTATAAGTAACAACATTTAAATAGAGAACCAAGTCACAATGTAACCAAAATGAATCTAAGTGAATCAAGCCATTGCCAACAGAAATGCATTTTTAACAGTTTATAACATTATTTTCTTTACCATCTGCCAGGCATGCTCCATACTGTTAAACCAAGTCTACATGTTGCATATGTGCACACATCCACAGGGGAAAGAATAACAGACTCCTGAATCCATGAGTGGGCATAACAGTAGCCACAATTTGAGGTACTAAAACAAGAAAAAAATATTCCTGATGGCTGGTTGAAGGCATTCTCTGACAGTTTCCCACCCATGGTCAATGAATGTTTTCTCTGGTCACATGAGGCCTAACTTTTGACAGATTATGGAGAGAAAAACAGACAAAAACAATTTCACTAGCTACGTCATAAATCATCCCATGTTAGTATCTTAAGTAAAAATAACTCAGTTCTTGGGATTCAGCAATGTAAAATCCCATGTCTGAATAGTGGCACAGCCTGAACATGGAGTTTGGAGTCTGCGCAATTCAGGAAAGTAGGCTGGGAGCATGCACTAGCCTCCCAGCACTACTCCAGCATGGACACCAATGAATAATGCTAATTATCTCATTTGCTGGTGAAAACCAGGCAAATGAGGTAAATTAGCAATTCAGGATGCAGGGAGGCATCCGTGCCAGAATAGTGTCTGCTGCAGAAATGTATTCGGCTACTAGCAGAATACATTTTTGCAAAAATCAAAATGGAGGCATGACAGCTCAAAGTAAAGCATGTATTATAATCATTAGGCATCCCAATGGCCAAAATTATGGCCATTGGCATGGAAAAGAGTTGCAAAATAAAAAAAATTAAAGTATATTCTTTTTTGGCCGATGTTGTCCGTTTAAGCATAGGGAAGTGGCACACAAATGGGATTGTACTGAAAATAAAAATAAAAATGTGAAAAGACAATTTTAAGTGAAATCTGCATTTTGCCATTATAGTCTATGGCATATAGAATCAAAACAATAACAGGGAACAGTGGTTGCTAAGGAGAAAGGCTGCGGTGTAGTGATGTAACAAGGGACTAAGAGAGTGGGATATGCAAGTGAGCAAATTTTAATGAATCACAAAGTAGGAGACCATGTCTGAATGTACTTAACCATGTAGGAGCTATCATTCTACAGTGTAAGCAGGAGAAGCAGCTGACATGAAAAGGGGGTGTGTCATGCTTGGTGTAAACACATCGGAGCTCCACAGCTCCCATTTGAGCTTAGCTAAGCACAGCTAAGCAAGGGTGTGTGTCCTGGGCTGTATTGACTTATTCCATGAAATGAAGAGCATATTCATGTCCAGGGGAGGGCCATTCCTACTGCAATGTGATTACTTTAGCTAAATGTGTTTGCGCGGTGTGCACCGGGTCTAAAACAAAACAAAACAAAAATCCCGGAAATGGCAGTACTGTTTACATTTAGGCACTGAGTTTGCACGGCACACCTCAGGGCTTAAAAGGGGTGGAAAGGGGAAGGGAAAAATGGGAAATAGCAGAAGAAAAGCAATCAAGTACAAATACAATAGCAAGCAGGTGGAATGTATTATAGCTAGCCAGGCAGCATCTGCAGCACAACAGTATAAACTGTGCAAACACCTTTCAGTCTGTTTATTCCCACAAACTCTGCACCATTGATGTACACACTCGGGGGAATTTTAACTGACAAAATGTTAGGGGCTGCTGTCACTTGGACACATCAGTATGTGCTAGAGGCTGAGGGAGGTGAAGAGGATAATGCTGACAACCACCGCAGACTGAGGAGGAGGAGAAGAGTGTTCAGACCCAGGGTAAACTACTAGGGGCTACATGATCTGGAGATACTAGAGTACTAAAAGGTGGAAAGGGACATACTTCAGTAAATCATCAAGCTGTGCCAGCCTAACCTCAGACATAAAGCCAACAGAGGGGACCCCATCCCAGTGGATACCAAAGGTATGTGTAGCCTTAAGAATACTAGCTACAGATACATTCTAAAGGCCTACTGGGGACACCATGGGGGTCTCACAGGCATCTGCATCCAAGGTGCTACACCAGTTCCTGGGTTCCATGCTACCACATGCCGGTGAGCACATTTACTTCCCCAGAACCCTTGAGGAGTTGACCAGCAATATGCACCTCTTCCACTATGTAGCAGACTACCCAGATATACTGGGTGCCATAGACAGCACACACATCCACATCAAAGCACCATCCAGTGAGCAGGGTAGGGTATACTTAAACCACAAGGGATTCCCTTCCATCAATTGCCAGGTCATGTGCAATTCCCAGGGCATTATCATGAATGTATGTGCGGCCAGCCCTGGAAGCTATCATGACTCCCACATCTGGCATTCCTCACAGCTGTATCAGGGATTTGCCAGGGGAGACATCCCATATGGCCATCTGTTGGGGGATTCTGGCTATGCACTGGAGACATGGATGATGACACCCATCAGAAATCCACACACACACACACACACACACACACACACACACACACACACACACACACACACACACACACACACACACACACACTCAAGAACACCATAATGATGCACATGCACAAACCAGGTTCATTATACAGTGTGTGTTCGGGATGTTCAAGTCACGGGTCCACTGCATTGACATATTTGGTGGAGCCTTGCAATACTCTCCGGCCACATGTGCACACATGTTCATAGTATGTGCCATGCTACACAATATGATCCTGTGGAAACAGCTGCAGCAGGAACAGCAAAGGGAAGGGCCACACAAGCCCTCACCATTGCCAAGGTCCGCACAGGCACAAAGGGACTTGGAGGAGGAACACCCTGAGTCAGCTTCTGTAGGCAGAGGGAGGCATGCCCAGTATGGCCTGTCCTTGGCAAAGAGGCATCACATAGCACACACACTGACACTGTATGCACCCAGGGACTGACACCTCTCTCTGACATGCACACACAGTAAAATGGATGACACACACATCACAATACTTGTAACTTACCATGTATAGGCAGTATACTGTGTGCATCCGACATAGGCAGCCCTCAAGCACCATCCACACAACTGCTGCAGGCACAAGGTAAGTCAGTCTTTTTAATAATACATTAATGTATTAGTATGTTCTGGTAGTATGTCTGTGGTATTACTGCATGCATGCAAGGGAATGAGGTGGCCTACTGGGATAGCAGCAGACAACTGACAGCTATGTGGGACACCAGGAAATGGTTGCCTAATACTGGCCTCCCCACACTATGCAGTAGTACCCAAGGTGACAAATCCCACTGCAGTATATATGAGGGGCCAACTAACTGGGGAGGGGGGGGCTCATAGGTCACAGATATGGATGTCAGTGTGGGGGTTCCATACTCACCCCTCAGCCTCACCCAGTAAGTCAGCTGTAGAAAACTATAAAGAAATGTCGGGCAAAGGCCCACAAACATTGACAATGATGAAATACCCCCCAACAGACGTACACAGTGATAGCACAGCAGGTCTTGCAGCTGCAGTAAGGCTCTGAAGGGTAAGAAGTCTGAAACTCAAATGTATGCCATTACAATCTGACCTGTTGTCTTTAGTGATATGCCTCTAGTCCCCAAGACAGGGCACAATGGTATACTAAATTGAACCAAAATGTAAAGCAAATAGCAGCACAGGCTGTGCAAATGTCTACAGTTGACAGGTGTGCCCCCCCTCCCCATATTCCCATGGACATGCAGTAACAGGTATGGTTGCAGGGAAATTGCAGCACAGCACACATTGTCAGGACTCTCCCAATGCACATAATAAGTTGTTACATGTCCACAATATGCAGGGGTCAATGAGCTATGTATATGTGTGGTTAATATTGTCAGGATTTGGCCAGCACCTACTTCTGGCTGTTGTGTTGTAGTGGCCTAGGTACAGTGCCATCTTTGACAGGGCCATGTTCAGAGAACTGCAGTGCCAACTATTATGCATGTTAGCCACACAGACTGTCTAGATGTCAATATCTGTTAATGCAGGAAAGCTGTACAGCTCATGGACAGGGGGCCACAAATATGGACAGTACACTGCTTGGAGAAATCTACACAGTGCCTACCATACCGCTCAACAGTACAGACCTATTGCACAATGTCAGGAGGTTTGCATCATAATTGTGGTCTGCATAACATGAAATAGTGGTTGCCTGGCAATTCATTGGCAAATCACGCAAGACTAAGGTAGAAAATAATGACAGATTGTAGTGTCAGACTACATACCCATAGAAACATGCATGCCAATGCAAAACCTGTTATTGAACTACCTTTCTAGGTTTGTTAGGCCAATACTTGAAAATGGTCCCTTTATTTAGGCCTCCGTCCCCAAATCACGTATGGCTTTGTCCAGATGTTTGGCTCTCAGAAATTGAGGTACCTGAAGGTCAGTGTAGTGCCAGTGTATAAAAGGCGGCCACCTTTCTGTGTCAGCACTGACAACATGCCAGTGGCCAAAAGCCATACCCCTGCAATGACACAGGTTGTCACAAAAGGAGCACAAGTATGCCTTGTATATCTAATCTGCTTGTTATAACATTGCATTTGCCTGCCAACTATTTGCCAGACAAGAAAGGGTCATGTCAAAACAGCAATAGCAGACAGTGAGGAACCAGACGTTAAACCCATAAGATCAAACAAGCAATTACCAAACCAGTATCCCAATGGTCTATGTTTAGCAGAACATGATTAACATCCTGTCCCCGTGTATGGGTCTTTGTCTGACTGTCATATCTTGGTCTGCGCAGATGTCAGTCTGTGATGGTATAACAGCTAGGCCCATGTAGCCTCATAATAACATATAGCAACACAAACCTTATAAGGACCACAGCAAATGGAGCGGTGCAGTGATGGACAACTTGCTAAATAGGTACATTCAGAGGTGTGAAGTTCACAGCCCTGTGTTCGATTTAACGGCATGTACCCCACCCACATCAGAATTACAAATACATAGCAGCCAGTGCAGCCAAAACCTGTGACTGGACTACAGAAGGACAAAGAGACACACATAAGGGAAGGAGAACCACTGGCCAGACAAATGGAGAATGTGCACACCAGAACAGATTGTGCAGTAACATAGGTGCCATGCAGTGTAAGGAGTCAATAAACATCACCTGCAAATACACAACACACACCCATGTAAATGGAGGTCTGCAACCAAACAAAACCCAAACAATGGACACCTCAGAGGTAAAATCACATTAGAACCCCACAATCCTACACACAACAATCCATGTAGGATCCACACACAAGGGTCTTGCAAACACTGAGGCCTTACCCCAATCCCCAAACACCTACCCTACACAGATAGGCTAACAGCACTGTCCCTCTACCCCATGCCATAAAGAATATGCTGAGGTGACCCCTGCCTGGCATACAAAGCAATCCAGACTCTGCCTTGATGGGACTATAGCACATCTGTATCTAAAGGCCCAGTCCATCAACCTGTAGGTGCAGCATCAACCTGGGCTGTGATATCAGTATGGCTTGTTGTTGTGACAGATATGTGTACCACACACTCCCCCATCTGTGGAATTCACTCCCTGTCAACAGCAAGCCAAGTGCCTCAATACCGCTAGTGATGTACACCCTATATAAGTGCATGGGAAACAGAGAAGACAGTCCTGTGACCCTACTTGTGTCCCTGCTGGACAGGGGCTCTGTGTGCTGACATGTCTTAGCATGGGCTACACTCTTGTCTGCATGGGTTAAAAGGACTTCAGCACCAATACCCTACTAACTTCATAGCAAACCACCAACCTATACACAACTGTCTGTCAGTGGCTCACTGCATTACTCTGTACTGCTCTGCCACTGACATTCCTGGAAGTCACAGTGCTATGTGTAATATACTACCCATATAATGAACATGCCTGCACAGTAGAATGCACTCTATACCCACACCCATACTTCCCAACCTCTGGCAGCAAGACACCTGAACAAGGTCATAAATAAAAGTCAGACAAAGGCACAATGATAGGCATGTGTTGTAAATATTGCCCTTACATACCGAGAAAGTTGGTAGGATGAGGGGTTTTGCATTAGCAGGAATTGTCTGAACGTTATGTAGTCTGAAACAGTAATGTCTGTCATTATTTTGTAACATCAGTCTTCAGTTATATGCAACTAACCTGCCTAAAAGCACAAGTTTATGTAGACTGAACAAAATGTCTAGGCAAACACCTGGACATTCTGCCACAATATGTACAGTTGAGAGTTATGGACACACCAGGATATGAGTCCTCAAGTAAGAAAGATACCACATAAGGAGGAGATTCCCTGCCAGTATATCACCAAGTTACTGGACTGTTTACATAGCATCATCAGTCAACCGGCTGTAGCCACACCTCCCAACTGGCCTTGTAGGGAAAAAATGAATATAGCCAGGCTCATAATATTGGTCTGTGCATCATACATCTTGTATTCCTCTGATAAAGCACTGTGATCATCTGAGGATGTTTGTCACTAGATAATGACACAATACATTGCAGTGTCAGACAACAGATATGTCAGAAAATGTCTGCTAAACAGCCAGTACCCCTAGAAAAGTCCTGTTTATGTCTGAGAGTTATGACTGTAGCACACAATGCCCTTGACCGGAGTACACCTTTCTCTGGAATGGCATTCCACTCTCATTATAGAAGGTCACACTGGGCATGCTCCTAAACTTAGAGAATCACAGGCCATGTTGGAACCCACATCGGACTATATGATTGTATTGTGTATATATGTCTTTGCATAAATACAGCTATGTACACCTTAACTGACCCTACACCCCATCATCAGACAAGATTACCCTCAGCTAGCTGTAGGTGGCCCATATGTGATATATCTTCATCTGTTGTGTGTGATACACAGATATATATGGGCAACAGATAACAATATGTCAAGCATACACATACAGAGATGTGTGGAAGTGAGAGACATACAGTGATAGAGAGACAGAGAGAGAGAGAGACACATACAGGGGGCACACAGAGTGAGTCACACACACAGATACCCTGAATGGCATAGCGTGATGTCCTACTGTGGACAGTGGCATATTGGTCGTAACCAGTCACACATGCCAGCATGAAGGTGAGCTTCATTGTGTACTAGTACTGAGATGTGGGTTATAATATCATGTCAACTGGCTGTGTGTGTGTGTGTGTGTGTGTGTGTGTGTGTGTGTGTGTGTGTGTGTGTGTGTGTGTGTGTGTGTGTAGGTCTAAGTATTAGGAGGTTGATCCCACTCAGTATACTTCCCATTGCCTTACTTCACAAGATCTGCTCCTGTCATTCACCTTAGAAGTACCATTGGACACCTATCAGCCATATAAGCTCTGTAGCACTAGTGATAACTGTTTAACACTATAGTAAAAATAACTAGATAAGTAGTTCTAATCTCAGTCTTGGTAAATGTAAGTGTGTGTGTGTGAGTGAGTGTGTGTTTGTAGGTGAAACAGTTTTCGGCCATTCTTACCCACTAAACTTCCCAGTGCCCTACTTTAGCAGTCCTGCTGATGTCATTGCCCTTAGAATTACCTTTTCACAGTGCCACCCCTATAAGCTCCATTGCACATGCAATAGCTATATAACAGTATAGTAAAAATAACTAGACAGATGGGGTTCTATTCCCAGTTCTGGCAAATGTGTGTGTATGTTTGTAGGCTGAATTATTTTGAGGACTTTCCCACCCAGTATACATCGCAGTGCCCAGCTTTAGCAGTTCTGCTTTCATTCACCTTAGAAACACATTTGGGCACTTGTCAGCCTTATACGCTATGTAGCCCATGCAATAACTGTGTAACACTATAGTACAAATAACTAGATAGACAGCGGTTCTCCTACTAGGTTCGGCAAATGTGTGTGTGTGTATGTGCATGAGTTTGTAAGTGTGTATGTTTGTAGGATGAAGTATTTTGATGACTTTCCCACCCAGTGCCCTACTTTAGCAGTCCTTAGAAGTACCTTTGAGCACTTTCCAGCCCTGTAAGCTTTGTAGCGCATCTGATAACTGTGTAGCACTATAGTACAAATAACTAGAGAGGCAGAGGTTCTACTCTTAGGTAGTAAGTGTGTGTCTGTGTGTGTGTGTGTGTGTGTGTGTGTGTGTGTGTGTGTGTGTGTGTGTGTGTGTGTGTGTGTGTGTGTGTGTGTGTGTGGGTGTGTATAAGTGTATGTGTGAGAGTTTGTAAGTGTGTATGTTTGTAGGATGAAGTATTATGAGGTCTTTCCCACCCAATGCCCTTTATTAGCAGTCCTGCTGATGTCATTCATCTTAGAAGTACCTTCATGCACTTGTCAGCCCTATAAGCTATGTACCATGTGCAATAACTGTGTAACACTGAAGTACACATTACTAGATAAGCAACGGGTTCTATCCTATGGTCTGGCAAATGTGTATGTGTATAAGTGCATGTACAAGAGTTTGTAAGTGTGTAGGTTTGAAGGACAAAGTATTTTGAGGACTTTACCACCCACAACACTTCCCAGTGACCTTCTTTATCAGTTCTGCCAATGTCATTGCCCTTAGAAGTACCTTTGGACAGCCCTCAGCCCTATACGCTCCATGGCACGTGCAATACCTAAATAACAGAATAGTACAGATAACTAGATAAGCAGGGGTTCTACACTCAGTTGTGGCAAATGTGTGTGTGTGTATGAAGGTGCTTGTAAGTGTATATGTTTGGTGGTAATGTATTTTGATGCCCTTCCCACCCAGTACATTTTCCATTGCCATACTTTACAAGGCTCTTGATGTAATCACCTTATACATACCTTTTGACACTGTGAAATCCTATAAACTATGTGGTGCATGTGATAACTGTGTAACACTGTAGTATACATGTCTAAACAGGTAGGGGTTCTAATCTCAATACTGGCAACTGTGATACTGTGTGTGTGTCTGTGTGTGTGTGTGTGTGTGTGTGTGTGTGTGTGTGTGTGTGTGTGTGTGTGTGTGTGTGTGTGTCAGACTCACATCAGTGTGTGTGTGTGTGTGGGTGAAACCCATATCTCTGGGGGTGTGAGTTATACCACTTTCAGGCATTTACCACCCAGTACACATCCCATTGCCCTACTTTACAAGGCCTGCTGATGTCATTCACCCTAGATGCACCTGTATACAGTTGTCAGCCCTCGAAGCTCTGTGGCATGTGCAATGACTGCATATTACTATATTGGAAATAATTAGATAGGTAGGGGTTCTAATCTCAATACCAACAACTAGAGTAGTGTGTGAAGCTTATTCCCTGTGGCTGTTGTGTGTGTAGGTTATACCATTTTAAGACCTGTTGACCCTCTACTCATGATATTACTTTAAAGACCCTGTTAATTGCATCTCCTCACATGCACCATGTTACACTATACAGCCCATACCAGTCATCTGTAAAGATGTACATGGGATATCCACTTGTTTGCAACCTATATGTGGTCTGTGTCCCCTGACAATGAGCATTCCTGTGATATCATTGCCAAATATGTTACAGTTACCATACTGACACACATGCTAGCATCAGACATCATACCTGACTAAGAGTTTATGCTGATACAAAGTCTGTCACACTATCACTTGTGCAGGTATGTAGGAGCAGTAGACAAGACCAATCACTGTGTCTGGTGGGTTATCCCACCATCCATGAAGGCATTTGCTAGAGTACCTGTTGTAAGAGGTTGTGTGTTATGTCCCAGGCATATAATGTATGTGGAGCATGACATGCATATGCAGCACTATAGTACATACAACTGTATATGTAGGGTTACTAGCATGTCTATTGGTAACTGTGTATGTGTTTCTGTATGCACAGTCCCTGTGGCTGTCTTCAGTGTGTGTGTATGTGATGCCTATACCATTTTGTGTGCCTCTTCCACCCTGTGAACTCCCCCATTGCCAACCTAGTGTCGGCCCATACAGATGTCATCCACTGTACAAACACAGTTACACAGTTTCTAACACCAAGCCACTGTGGTGCAATGGTTGTATCACAGTGCATTGTACATCAATAGATGGGTAGGTCATCTACTCTAAGTGTTACCTCCATGTGCATGTGTGCCTCAATTTATGTCCCCATGCAGCATTGTGCGTATGTTTGTGAGATGGCTCTAACATGATAATGGCCGCTGAACCCACCATTGTCAATACTAACAGTCCCTGAAATTGTCAACCACTTCAATAGTAGCGGCAGACACTGCCACACTACAGTACCACTGTGCTATCTGTGTTATATATCTAGCACTATCGTTTGTAAGACTGTGCAGGTAGGAGCTGTGCTCAGCCCTTCATCAGCTTCCCCATGTACAGGACTATGACTCTGTGTGCACTACCAGCACGAGAGGCCAGACAAGCATATGAGGTAGCAGACACAAATGCTGGTGATTATCAGGTTACACTAACACAGGCTGACAAGTGTCAGGAATACATACCCCAAACCTATCATACACAGTACCTGGCAAACCCTCATCAACAGCATGATGGTAGAGTGGATGTGACAGAAATGGCAGGGGCAATAGGTGCTGATAGCTGAATCTGTTGCAGTGACTGTAATGGCTAAGCTGGTGAGGGACCTAGTACCAATACCAAGTAATCTCCTCTGTATGTGTGAGCCTGCAGGTCCTACAGAACACCCAGGTGACATGTATGCAGGCTAGGTGGCTGTGTCAAGGGAATGTATACAAGGTCACACTGTCTGCCACAATCACCGCTCACACAGTGTTGCATGTAAACACACCTGGTAAACATGTACATGTACAGCTGTAACTTGGCTATGAAAAGGTCACTGTGTTTCCACTCTGCCTTACTCATCATTGCTACTGTCAGCAGCCCACAGCCTGCAGACACACACAGACATCTGGAACACAACCAGAATACAATACCTGACACTACAGTCAGTCAGCAGTACTAACAGCAATAGTGCATCATGGTTAACAAGGTGCATACAACTCAATGTGTACCCATAACTACTGCCAGCAGACAGCACCCTACACAGCATGACATTGCTACACTGTACCATAGTCACCCTGTGCATGAGACCCATATGAGCATGTCCGTGCATTGATGGTATGGATAACAGAGTTGTGGCACACATATCATCACATGTACAGGATGTGGTGTTGGAGTGCCAGAGGCCGAAGCTAGGCCATATGGCTGACATCATGTGTGTGTGTGTCTGGAGGGAGTGATGTTCAACTCAGCTGTGCAGAGGAGCTGTGCGTGTCTGGTAGTGACTGGCATGGGACAGGGATGCATGAGTGTTTGCACACTGGTAAGGAATGTGGATAACAGACATAGGGTTATGTTGGACAGGTGTGGACTGTACATGGCAGGATGTACGGTTCACCATCTCCCAGCAGGGATGCAGTAACTGGTTCTGACAGGAGTATCACTGGCACCACCAAGCCCAAGAACAGATGCAATACTACTCCCTGGTAGTGACTGCTGTCTGCTGGACCCATGTCTCTGATGGAACTGGCCAGGACAATGTGCCTATGGCCTGTTCTAGTGTGGTGTGGACAGCGACCTCCTTTCAGTAGTGCTGCTGGTACTGCCACTACGGGACTGTGAATGTGCATGGCCATATGGGCTCACAGCTGATCATGTCACTGACCTACTTCCACCTGGCTGATGCCCTACTCACACCACATACTCAAGCACAGCCATTGCAAGGTTGTGCAGTGACAATGTCTATCCCCATTATTGGCAAGATGACATATGGCATCACAACTGCTGTGGAGATCGTCATGCATGGCAGAGAGTCAGGCATTCATGACCCTGAGCATCTGTCTGGAGTTGCAGTCAGTACATGCCTGTGGCTCCATTATGGACTATAACATGCATTTGGTGACACCTGCTGTGGCACTTGCGACAGGAACTTGATGGGCATCGGTCCTCTTTTTAGCACCCTTGTCCATCTGCCTGTATGTGACCTCTACTGCTGTCTGCCTATGGCTGGTGTCTACACTCACACTCACCATACTCACCACACTAGCCTGTCATTGCCACCAACCTTAACCTGTCCATTATCTATGGCTGCTGGGGACTGGGCATGTGTGGGCATACTGACTGTGTGCAGGGACATAGTGTGTGAAAGTGGGATACCAAACAATGGCACGGATCTAGGCACTGGAAACCCCACCTGTGGCTCACTATGACCACCACAATCATGGAAGTTCACTAAGACACTGACATCATGTTGTGAGGGGGAGGGACTCCCACCCCAGACCCCCACCCCTGTGTTCACCTGCAAGGGGAACACAACATATGTAAATTAATACCCTGCAGGATTATTTTTGCTGATACACATGCACACATACACGCAGACACACACACACACACACACACACACACACACACACACACACACACACACACACACACACACACACACACACACACACACACACACACACACACACACACACACACACACACACACACACACACACACACATATGCACACATGCACTCCTGGTACAGTCTGGCACAGCTGTGACACCTATGAGCTCTCCTTCAGGGCAGACCTTACTGTAGTTCTGCCTGCAGCAATCCATCTATTTCACTGTTACTGTCAGGCCCACAACAAAGGGTGACAAATCCTACTGTGTGATGGGCTTAGTAGCAGAATGGTAATTGTGGCCAAGACCAAGGCTATTGGAGTGAGCTATACAGTGTCACCAAGTGACATATGCAAGTACTGTAAGAGCTGACTTATTGCTATACACCACACACAATGACAAGGTGTAATGATATGTGATGATAACTGATGAGGGGGCAGGACTATACATTATCACTGAATACATACACAGTTCAGACTCACAGGGATTCATTTCAGACAACATTGCAGGACAGTTTGCAATACATACAGGAAACATGTAAAGTACTAGGTGCATAGTCTCATAAGATGATACCAGGCTATTGGCCCTGATGCCCTCAGAAGCCTGGCCCATACTTTTGCCCATGCCCCTTTCAAGGCAGCACCTGTTTCCCCTGTCCAGCTGGGACACATGCGGGATCCCAGGGTGTCTCTTTCATTTCCCATGCAGTCATCCAGCTTCTTCTTCAGGAGGGCTATACACATACACTGCTAGACATGGGGAGGGAGTGAGTGTATTTTGCAGACAATGTATTGTGTGGGACACTACTCTATCCCACTAAGTACTATACATGTCACAGACCAGGTGAGGGCCTTGTGTGTGTGATGCGTAAGTGCAATCTATCTTACAGATATTCAGAAAAGCCATCAAGGCTGGTTTGGACATGGCCTTGTATGCCACACTCAGGTCACCTATGATCAGTCTCTATGAGACTGAGTACAGGGACAGGGCCTTCAGCCTACCTGTATAGGATAGGTGTTTCAGTCCCTGGAATTGCCTGATCAGGGACCTCTGCAGTCCCTGCAATTGCTGCATTTGGTTGGTAAGGTACATGTGAAAGGAGCCATTGTACTTGGTAATGCATATGATAAGGGTGGAGTACAGGAATGTTGTGGCCTCTTGCTTCCTGGATGGCATACCCGTATTTGTTCGGTGGGCCATGTTGACAGCCTTCCATACAATGGTGCCCACATGGTGGGAAATTGTTAGGTTGCTACCACCCTTGGTGCATAAGTCACCTCACACAGCTACCAACTTTGGTGCACAAGTCACCTCGCACCTGATTGCATGCTCAGTGCATTATTACTGCCATAATTAGTGTGGATGACCTCTGCCACAGCAGGGAGAATGATGCCTTTCCTGGCATTCAGTTGGTGGAAATGATTCTTGAACCAGTCATTAATTGGGTGAGGCCCTCTTGGGGGATACTCAAATCAGTAGTGGAATGTAAGACAGTGGCCAGCTTGCAAGCATCTGTACACCTGGTCAGCCACAGACCACTGCTTTTGTCCTGTACCTCAGATATATATATTTAAAACAGTAGATGGCTAGAGACCGATCCTTGAGGTACACTGCTTTGGAAGACTCTACTACTAGAGGTGGGTTCCACTACTTTGACCAAGTGGGTACTATCATTGGGCCAGTTAGCTACCCATCTGGTAACATACAGGTTGTTGCCTGGCTGTGTAGGTGTATGTATCCTGGCTGCCTGGGAATTATTGTGAGAGAAATGGGCTATGTGAAGGTAGGCATTGTTCACCATCTTCCCTTCATCCTTGTGTTTGTTGACCACTTCAGAGAGGTCAACCAGGTTTAACAGGCCTGCTCTCCCTTTGACAATACCATGCTGTGTGGACTTAGGCATTTCAATGTTGCCAATATCCCTGTTCATAATGTCCTTGATATTGCCTTCCAGACCCTTGCAGAACATGCTAGTTAGGCTGATGTGAATATGATTGGCTGGGTCAGTGGATTGCTCCACCTCTGTGTATAGGGATGATAGTGACTGTCCTCTGTGCAGATGGGATGACACTGGTGCCCAGGCTGTGGTTGACTACAGTGCAAAATAAAACTGAGAGCCCATGCCTGTGTTCATGTAGGATGAAGCCAGGGATGGTATCAGGCCAATGAAGACTTCTGTGTGTTGCCTTTGAGAGGGCATTATGGACCTGCTTCCTGATGATGAGGGGAGGGGGGCAGGTGTTGTGCATGCACATGCATACTAATGGGGTGACAGGGGGGGATGTTTACACTTCACATGTCTGCAGCTGGTTGCCTATATCTATACCATATGTGTATGCGGTGTTACTGACCACCACTACAGAGCGGATCTGTGTGTTACCTTTGGGATTGCAGACACATGTGTGGAAGGCCTAGTGATTGGTCTTGGTGGATGTGTCTAATTTGCACTCAAAGATAGCCTTAGGGTAATTCAACTGTGACCTTATTTGCTTGTGCAGACCCAGGAGACATTGCTTCCAATAAGGCATCTGTTCCTTCTTGGCCCTGTCCAGCAATTATTTCCACCTATTATGGTATTTGTGTATTGCTGCTGTCCACCACAAAAATTTTCCCGACCTTGAGAGAGATGTCCTGTCAGGTATTGCTGCGCCCATACACCTATGTACGTGCCCGGTGCCCACATAGTATTGTGGTGTGGACCTGGACACTACTGCTAGTTTCAACTGATGGGATGTTGGCTGTAAAGCTACTTCTACCTGCTCTGAGGAGATTTCTAGTCAGTTGTGTAAAGTCAGTTTTGTTTGACCCTGACAAGGGAGGGGACAGAAGAGATGGTGACCTGAACATTGATGGCTATGTGGTCATATCTTACCAAGGAGGAAGACGCTGTAGGAGTGCTACAGTGGATCATCATGTTGGTTAGGACCAGGTACAGGTTATTTCCATCTGTCGAAGGAGTGTTGACCGGCTGATCCACTGCATTGCCATTAACAAAGCCAAGGAATCTATGTGCATTCTTGACCAAGTGGCATAGGTTATGCACACTATGGTGGGGTAGTTGAAGTTACCCAGGACTGGGGTAGACAATTCCAACAAATCCCAATAGGTGTGGTGAGTGTCCATAGTCATGATTGGAGGCCTGTAGCTAGCTATGATTTGAGTAGGTGTTTTGTCAACTGTTAACTGCACTCGGGATGTCTCACACACGTCATGTTGTTTGGCCAGCCTGGAGGTGTGCATGTGTATGTTATGTTCAACACTCCACCTCCTGTGGATTTGCAGCCTTCCATTTGGGGTCTAAATGTATGATGAGATGAGTAACCTGGCAAGGTTGGTGTGCTCTCCACAGCTACAAAGCAGATGTCAATGACTTCACAAATGTCGGCATCCTACAGGACAAGGTACTCCTGCATTGATATGGGGTTCATGCTAAGGCACCTAGCTCCTGTTAGAGCAAGACATCTGCACAAGGGCACACATCACTGGTGGGCAAAGGCCAGAAAATAGTGTCACTTTATAAATCTAGCTGAAGCACATGTAGTTGCCAGCAAAGACGGTGTTGCGTTCACAGCTCTACTCCACAGGATATGACTTCTGACAATCAAATGTATGCTATTATGTTATGACTTCAGTCTTTCATGGGTTGCCATTGATGAGCCAGACAATACACAACAGTATGAGGCACTGACTACAAATATGAGGCAGATGTGGTCAGTTTGCAAAACTCTGGACAGTTGTTAGGTATGGGCTCAGTATATAACATACAGTTCAACACACATTTCTGCATCTGTTGTGTACTATCCACATACCCTATATAAGTCTACTACATTTTTAGGACAAATATATGTATCATAGTAGCATTCATAGGTGACATATGAATATGTACAATATCCCAGGTAGCTGCCTAGCGGTGTCAACTCAGCATTGCACAACAGACACTCCAGTAGTAGTCATACATCAGCTAATCTTTGCTGGGGTAATTCATGGGTCAGAGATATAATCCATGTCAATGCAGACAGGGCAAGCAGGAATGGCCATAGGTGATGGACAGCAGCATGTGAGTCCAGAAGGTCTTGTTGTGACCTAGTGTTTAATGTCCTATTTGAAATTATTGCATTTCCCCTTCTGCATCTCAATATAAGCTTACATGATTGACATACCTGTTATAGTGCTGAAGAGTTTTCTCAGAATACTGCAAATGGTTATGTTTGAGTAGTCACAGTCTGTCTTTGTGTAGATGGGTTCAGAACTGTGTTGCATAGGCAACAGCTTGCCTTTTGTAGGCAATGCTCATGAGCAGGTGATGGCCTGTGCACCAGTCGGAGTCTCCTACTTGCTACTTGCATCCAGTGCAGCTGTGTTGTTTTTCCATTAACCAATGCCATAGCTACACAGTGCTATAATTAAGTCCTTCATGTGGGCCTTGCCCCCTTTACTTGCCTGTGTGGAGAACATTATGGAGGTGTGGGGGCTGCAGCTTCACAGGCAGTAGGAGGAAATACCTCTCAGGACAAGACATGTGGAGATGGCCCAACAACATGGGGGACAAAGCTCCAGAATTGGGTACATATTGTAAGTAAGTATTGCTGTTATATACATAGAGGATTGCTAGATTAGCAGGGTTTGTCTGGACATACATTTTCTGCATGACTTGACATCTGACAATGATATGTCTCTGACATATCTCAATTGTCCAGATGTCCACAGACTGCCCAGAGGTTTGCCTGTAATGTTTGGTCTGTTCCTCAGACAACTTCTGTTTTTCTGAGGAATGTAGTCAGTTAATGTTGACATACATTAGTGTTTCAGACATCATATCTCTCAGGGATGTTATGTTACAACAAACCCTGTAACACCAGCAACTGTTTCGGTTTGTAACACCATTATGTGAGATATGTCCCTCTTTCTGGCCACCTGTCCTCCAAGTATGTCATGTTTTCTCCAGATGTCTTGCAGTAAGAGGTTCAGAGGTATGGTTACAACAAACCCTGTAACACCAGCAAGTGCTTCAGTTTGTAACACCATTATGTGAGATATGTCTCTCTTTCCAGCCACCTGTCCTCCAAGTATGTCATGTTTTGTCCAGATGTCTTGCAGTAAGAGGTTCAGAGGTATGGTATATCATTATTTAGTGACTGTGCTCCTGGTATCATCCCAGTTACTTAGCAGACTCCTGGAAGTGGTATGCAGCAGGGCCATAAATATGGTCCCACACCCTGGATACTCTTTGGAGATCTGTACTGAGAGTTATGTATGTCTGGTCATTGTTAACAGATTGCCAAGATTGTGTAGCAGTGTTGTGTATAAATGTTTGCTGTACTGCATAGGGAGAGTAGCAAATGTGAGTGTCATAGCTCCTTTTCTATCTGACTGTGCATGCTGCTATAGTTGCTGGTGGTCTATCAGGTTTATATGTTTGTAGGGGCAGAGTGGGAAATGTCCTGTAACACCCCAGGATTCCCAGTAGACTGAAAGTTGGGCCAGTATATGTTGGTGTATTGTGTGACTGGCAATCGGGATATGTTTCTTCAAACAGTCATACTAGAGTTCATTTGGGGTATTGGTATGTTGCTGTGACTGTGGTGCAAATGCTTGTGGGTAGACATTTTCACACCAATATCTGCTTTTCCCTACAGTTCCATCCCTGCAGTGTATTCTATATTTGACTATACATGCGTAATTCCCCAGAGCTGGTTTTGGGTAGTGTCGTGTTGGTCTTACTGTGCTTCAGAGGGTGCCGGGTGAAATAGTTGGCAGCTCTCACTTTTGTTTCTCTTCTTTTACATGACTGCAGTCATACCTCTCCACTGTCCAGATGTCTAGACTCTGTCCAGATGTGTGTCTCATATCTTTGGTCTGTTCCCCATAAGAGTTGTGGGTTTCTGAGAAATCACTGGGATGATATGAGCATTAACATCAGTAAATAATAACAGTCATTTGTGCTTCAGACCTGGAATCTATCAGGAATTATATGTTAAATCAAACCATGCTACTCTAGCAGACTTTTACACATATAACAGCCATATTTCAAAGATGTCATTATTGTCCTTTATCCCCGCATGTTGTCAGGCTTTTTGCAGTTGTCTTGCAGTAAGAGGTTGGTTTTTATTCATATATATATATATATATATATATATATATATATATATATATATATATATTTGTATTTATATTTACATATATATATATATATATAAGAGTACTACATATATACATTTTTCCTTATGTGAAGTGACTGTAGTGCATGATATGTTTGAAAAAACATTACAACTTTCTACAGCTCAGATGGTGTAGAGATACATTGTTGTGCTTGTAATACACAGCGATTCTGGGTTCAAGACTTGGAAGTGATCATTTTTTTCATTAATATTAAATTACCAGAATGCATGATATGTTTGTAAAAGCATTGCAAATACCCACAGCTCAGAGAGTCTACTAATATGTTGCTGTAATTGTAGTGCATAGCATCCTGGGTCTGAGACTTGGCAGGGTTGATTATTTTGTTGCTGGGGAGAGCAAGCACTGATGGAGACAGATTGATTAAGGCATTTTTAAGCAGTTGTAAGTGGGTTTGTGTGGTTTTGCGTGGAGCTAAGTGATGCTAACAGACAGTTAAGCCCTCTTAGCTTCACTTAGCTCTGTTTACTCCTGCTTACACCTGTGCTAATTTTAATAAAAGAAAAAAAAAGGGTGAAAGGAAAGTGGTGAAATAGGGGCAAGCAGGGGGTAAAACATTAATAGAACCAGCTAGGGATGTGCAGGATGGGTGTAGTAAAGGATCATAGCTCTACATTTCTTCTGCAGCAACAGCTGTGAATCATGTGTAGAATTTGGAATTTACAGCCTCACACCCCACAGAGAGGGGTGCTGGCAACAGACATTTGGAGAATAATTTGTGGGTAGATGGATTAATTACACTGTACATGGCTGCAAAATGTAGTACTATGTATGTGAAAATGATTTTCTTGCAGGATAGATGCTCTTTTTTAGGTGAGAGTAGGATGTTGTGGAAGGGCTGTAGGTATGTTTGGGGAGTTAGGTTGCATAGGATAGGTACAATTTGCAGACAGACAAGATACACAAGACAGCAGACAGGGGCAGTATATGACACATGAGGGTGGTAAACATCTTGGATGAGGAGGGTGGTTGGGAATCAGAGGCCCATGAGCCCCTAAATGGATACAGTGGGACTGAGGTCCCCACCCATGGGCAGTCACCACTGCACCTTCATGGCCCCGAAGGTGGCAGTGCTGGGCACTGGACAAGAAGGGTACCCTTACCATCGAGGTGCACCTGTGGCCCTTCATCTGGCACACCTGCCCACCCAACTCATAGCGGATGATGCTGCACACCATACCCCAGAACGTTTTGCAGTGACAGGCTTCTCTCCATGCCAATGCCCAGAGGGGCACGCACCGTCCCCTGAAGTGGTTCCACCTGAAGGTGGTGCAGGACTACTGGAGGAGGATGTTCCAGGTTAGGTGTCAGATGTACTGGGGCCCAGTGCCATGGCCAGATGGGTTGGAACAGGCAGATCCACCGAGATCTGCCATCCCAAGCATGCTATGGTGTTGTGGTTTTCTCAGATATATTGGTAAGTCATGAGCAACACATTTCAAAATTAGTTGTAACAGCATGCGTGGGTATTCCCATTAACTCAAACCCACAGATCGGAAACAGTTGCATAGCAAATAGAACACATGCATAAATGGAACAACAGTAAGCATTTAACAGCATGCAAGTTACATTGATGGCAACAGGCCACTAATAATGATATTTGAACAAGGTATGTTAACATGCAACCAATGAAATATATGAACAATACTAGAACATATGTCCCAACAATAGGTTTTGTGAACAACATACCTGTAGTATATGAAAAATAATTATTGATGCAGATGACAGGTGGAGGGAAAGAATATAAAGTCCATTAACAACTGTTTTGGCTTCTATTTTTCACAGCAGTACTGCTCAATACTCTACAGGTCTGCCCTCACTTTACATCAACCTATGGCCCATAGCTTATGTGGCACATACATACATTCCTGTTAGACTGTCAGCCTGCTGTGGTATGGGGCAGACTGGGTACACTATAGCTACTTTACTGGAGGGGACTTGTGCATATCAGGGTTACATACTTGACAAGGAAGGGGTACCCTGCAATGATCTTGTGTGAATCTGCTAATAGCATAGTTCACCTGGATCCCTATCTGTGTCCAAGGTGACTGGCAGCAGTGACAATTAGCTGTGACAGCATGACACTTGGGAGACATGTAACGGGAAGAGGGCATGGTGTATACCTATCCTGCTGACATTTGTAGGCATATGGGGTTGGACAGTGGAACAGTTGTACACAGTGTATTAGTATACCCTTCATACAGCTATTATACACATTTCTTTACCTGTAAGACATGTGGAGGAAACATCTGTTAACACCTTCTGAATGTTTCTACAAATATTCAGGTGTATTAGTATACCCTTCATACAGCTAATATACACATTTCTTTACCTGTAAGAGCTGTGGAGAAAATATCTGTTAATACTTTCTGACTGTTTCTACACATATCCAAGTGTATAAGTATACCCTTCATACAGCTACTACACACATTCTTTTACCTGTGAGACCTGTAGAGAATATATCTGTTAACACTTTCTGATTGTTTCTACAAATATTCAGGGCTTCTATTGTGTATATATGTACACATCCCAGTACCACTCCCTGGATTTGAACCATGTATGGGTGTGCTAAAATGAACATCAATGCTATTTTCCATCCCATTGAGCTACTTGGGAGTTGCTGTTGCTTGGTTGAGTGATTAGTGACTAATACTCTCTGGGTTGGACAGTCTGACCTTGTAATCCTCAATTTTATGCATGGTAGATAGTTATTGCACTGTGTATTACTTCTTTGAAATACTACAATCTGGAAAGCAAAGGTTAATACAAGAATGCAATGCATACTAGCTGTTTCCCAGAACAGCCTCAGTTATTTCATGCTGTCAATGATATATGTGCTGTAAAGAACCTTTACTCATTCTATTTCTACAACAACATACCAGAGTAAACACAACAGTTTGTTGTATATTTTATCACAGTGAAATGACACTTTTATTAATGGACTTCCTGTGGATAAGTATTATTGTGACAAACATGTTTTATTCATTAGACACAATACACAATCTACCTATTGGTAATAAACAATGTCCTCCCTCTACTTTATGGCACTATATACTGCAAGACAGATCTGCACTTACCAGCCTGTTAGCGCATCCTTGTAAGTCTATCAGCATGGGCCTCAATGTTCATAGTCCTCTCTTCTGCAGGTGTAGGGGTGAGAAACAAACATTATGCATAACTGTTTATCACATACTCAGGCTAGAATTTGGTACATGTCTATCTGGGATACTTACAAACTGCTGGAGCATGCCAGTCCCAAGAATCTTGCATCAACTGGGCTAAGAGCTCCCACTTCCTATGCTTTAGGTCAGCATAATGATGCCATACCTGCTCACCAGTTCTGGAATTTCCAGTGGCACTGATGAGGTCACATGCCAGACAGTCCCAGGCTTCCACTATGTACTGAGAATCCTGGTACTGGCCTTGCAGGAGTCTGTCATCATGGTATTCTATGAGGACTCCAGCCATGACCCTAGACTCCAGGATGCCTCATCTCTGCACCCAAAAGTGCACTCCCTCTCCAATGCCAGATATGTTCCTGCAGACATCAAACTAAACAGGTTATGGCTGTATTCCCACCTGCATGGTTTAAATAAGGCTATATTCCCATCCTTTGCCATCATTGGACCATTTTGAAAATGCTGAACACAGCTTAGCAACACACAGACCTGCTAAGCTGGGTTGTACAGTGCTTAAAAAAGTAATTGCTGAGCATTGCTTAACAGTGCACAAATCCATTTAGTTGAACTGACTGCTGCTTAGCATTACCATTTAAGCAATGGTTACACTGACTAAGCATAGCTGAGCACTGCTAACCATTGCTCAATTTTCATTTTAAGAAATATCAGGGTAATGACTTCATTAATCATTACTGACATACTAGTACGTGTATATGATTTACTTTACATTACATCCCTCTATGTGCTTTCATTACATTACCATGGGGTGTGACTATACTGTATGGGACACTTGTGTATACAAGGGTCATTTCACATGTTATATGCACTCACACTTACATTTTAGACAAGCTACACTATCCTGATTGACAAATATCAAATACTACATAATTTAAAATAAAGATAATAATTTTAACACTGCTTTCCCATGTAAAAATAAAGTGCCTGTCTTGGTACTCAAACCATGAATGCCTGCATGCAAAGTTGGCACACTAACCACTACACTATCTCAGCATGACAATTTCTGCTGTATATTTTTATTTATCACCTATGGGATGTTAGAACAATGCTGAGCAGTGGGTCATAATGCATACAACCGCTCAGCTACGCTTAAACATACCTTAGAATGGAAAACAAAATTCATAAACCCACTTTATTTCCATGTATCTGTACTCCTTGTCAGTAACAGTAAGGGAAATTGTAAAGGGACACATAGAGGCAGATTTTAATAATGGGTCTTACAAAGACAGGAAGTGTGATTGTGGTTTTTTAGCAAATCATTGACAAATCATTGGGGTGTAAGTCAGAACAGACTGACAGACATTTGGATTTCAGACTTCATACCTTCAGGAAATCCGTGCTACTGCAAGCCTTTTATTCTATAAGCTTTCTACATTTGTCAGTGCAATATTTAATAAGTGTCCCTATTTTTGTGCCTTTGTCTCCCCCCTTTATTTATGGCTCTGTACAGCTTTCTTGCTCTAGGAGTTTGAGAAGTATGTGAGGCAGGCATCTGGCCTTTCTGTAGAAACATGTACAGTTGACGGCTATGGTCATACAGCACTTTGAAATGGCAGATATTTGTGTTTCAGTCTTCATACCATTCAGGAAGTCCATGCTACTGCAAACTTTTTAGTCTATCAGCTTTCCAGGTTTTTCAGTGCAATATTCAGGAAGTGTCCCTACTATTGTGCCCCCCCTCACCCATTATTTATGGCTTTGTACAGCTTTCTTGCTCTAGGAAGTTGAGAAGTATGTGAAGCAGGCATCCGGGCATTCTGCAGAAACTTGTACAGTTGACCACTATGGCCATACGGCACTTTGAAATGGCAGACATTTGTGTTTCAGTGTTCATACCCATCAGGAAGTCCGTGTAACTACAAACCTTTCATTTGATCAGCTTTCCAGGTTTGTCAGTGCAATATTTGAAAAGTGTCCCTATTTTTCTGCCTTTGCCATCCCCTCATTATTTATGGCTTTGTTCAGCTTTCTTGCTCTAGAAGGTTGAGAAGTATGTGAGGTAGACATCTGGGCATTCTGCAGAAACCTGTACAGTTAACAGCTATGGCCGTACGTCACTTTTACAATGCAGGTGGTGTGTGACAGAAAATGTAACACACCCCCTGCACTTTTTCTTGCTCTATTATCTAGTTCAGAGTCCGCAGACACTGAAATACTCAAATTATTTAATTTCAGTGTCCGCAGAATAATCAAAGTGTTTCATTTCAGTGTCTGCAGACACTGAAATGCTTTCTGAGTGCAGGGGGCATGTAATATGCATGTGCACTATCTAAACATGGCCCCTGCGGTCAGTGGTGTTCATATCCACATAGCTGTAACAGTAGCATGACTTCATGAATATGCAAGACGCGCTACTGCTATGGCTGTGCTTACATGGACATGGTCCACTCCATGTTAGAATAACGCTATTCCGCCACAGAGTGTAATGAATCCCGGGGAGTAAGTTTTAATCCACTATGTCTTTTAGTTATGCATTCAGGTACAATACCTATGTATATGTGGTCTGAAATATATATATATATATATATATATATATATATATATATATATATATATATATATATACATATATAGGTTCATAGGTTCATATTAGGCTATCTGCCCTAGGGCATTTATAAGCCTAGCCAGAGTGTGTTTGGCTTTCGCCACTCATTTTAAATTAATTTTGCTATGCCCTTTTTCGAGGTTAGTATACTGTGCCTCTGTCTAACAGTGACACAGAAGTGATACCCGGGTTTCACCTATGATCTCCCATCTACTCATCATGATTCCTCTTGAAGAGAGTCAATGAGGGACTCTGCCTAACCTGGACTGGGATTTTATTCCAGAGTGAAGGGAGCCTCTGGGTTATGAATCTGTCCCTCCAGCATGTCCTATTTATTTCAGTGCTGAGGTTCAAGTCTCTCGAGTGCGTAGCTCGATGGGATTTGGATTTTCTGAGGTGCAGCATGTCCATTAATTCCGGGTTGGACATGGCTTTATACGTCAGGCACAGATCGCCTCTAAGCAGGTGGTATGCCATTGAGTAGAGCTGGAGTTTCTTTAACCGGGCAGCATATGGCATCTGTTTGAGCCCTTTGATCCTCTTGGTGAGGTACTTTTGGGGTCTTTCCAGTTGCTGCAGGTGTCTGGTAAGGTACATCCCAAAAGGGGCATTGTACTCAATTATGGGCCTGATGAGGGATGAGTAAAGAGGCACGATGACCCCTGATCTAGATGTGAATCCCTTCATGATTAGGTGGGCTATATAAAATGTTTTTCTAACCACTTTGGCCACGTGGTTGTCAAATGAGAGATTGCTATCAACTTGGGTCCCCAGGTCCCTAATTACTTCTTCTGTACTTAATGGATTACTACCTATGTGGTAATTTGTGGGCATTTTGTTTTTGCCAAAGGGGATGACTATGCACTTTTTGGCATTTAGCTTGAGGCCATGGCTCTGGCACCAGTTGTCTGTTTCTATGAGGCCCTTTTGGAGGATTATGGCGCCCAGTTTGCAGCCATCTGCGAACTTGGTCAGCCACAGTCCTTCTGTGTTGGCCTGTACCTCCGAGAAATATATACCGAACAAGAGAGGTCCCAGGACTGAGCCTTGTGGGATGCCACTTGTAACTGGTTTGGAGTCTGACATGGCTCCAGCAATTCTAACCATGTGGGTTCTGTCCTTGAGTCAGTTTGCAACCCATCTAGTGACATAGGGGTTTATATTTAAGCTGGTGAGCTTATCTATAATGCCCAAGTGGGGTATTGTATCAAAGGCTTTGCGAGGTCCAGGTAGGCTGTGTGGACCACCTTCCCCTCGTCAATGGCCTTGGTGACTGTTTCAAAGAAATCAACCAGGTTTAAGAGACAGGATCTGCCCTTAACAAAGCCGAACTTGGTAGGATCCAGTGTCTGTAGGTCCCCAATATCTTTATTTATGAGGTCCATGATGATCCTTTCCATAGCTTTGCAGACCAAGCTAGTCAGGCTTATGGGGCGATAGTTTCCAGGATCCGTTGAGGCACCACCTTTGTGGAGAGGGACCACTGTTGCTGTATGCCACTCTTTGGGTACATATCCTGTAGTAAGGCTGAGACTGAACAGTAGTTTTATGTTTGGGTTTAGCTCTTCTTGGAGTTCATGTAGGATGCAGCCCGGGACACTGTCTGGTCCCATTGATGCTGTGTTTTTTGCTTTGGAGAGGGCTGCTCTTACCTGAGCATCTGAGATGTCGGGGGGGGCAGCACTCTGCTGGGATGGATATTTGCCCTTTTGGTGGGGAGAAGTTTTCGCTGAACTTGTCAGCTAGGATGTTGGCAATGTCTGTGGGTTCGATGTATTTTTTGTCGTTTTGGACTAATTCTGAGCATATCTGGGAATTCCCACCCAGGTTCCTAACATAACTAAAGAAAGCCTTGTGATTATCCTTAGTGTCCTGTGCAATTTTTCTCTCAAAGCTGGCCTTAGATGATTTTATGAGTGCCCATAGTTTTTTGCTAATACTGATCAGAGATGCCTTCCCTTTTTGGGATTTTGCTCTATCATGTAGTAGCTTCCTCCTTCTATTGTATAGTTTGTTTATGGCTGGGGTCCACCAGACAGGACGTCTGCCTTTGGAGGATTGGGTCTTGCTTTTATTTGGGATTGCATGATCCATGCATTCCTGAAGGTGTTCACAGAATGCGTTTATAAAGGATTCTGCGGTCTGGGCCGTATTTTCCACAGGCTCGGGGACTTTGAAGGATTCCACCTCGGTTTTGAGGAGTGTGAAATTTACTTTAGAGAAGTTTTTCACTGTGGTTTTCTGGGCAGGGGGTGGGGTTAGGATGTGAATATCCAGTGAGATTAGTCTATGGTCTGATCTTACCAGTGAGGGATATACTTCTGGTCTGGAGCATAGAGTCCCCATGTTGGTGATGATCAGGTCCAGTATGTTTTCCCCTCTTGTGGGAGTGGTAACAAGTTGTTCCATAGCATTTGAGTTTATAAATTCTAGGAACCTTTGGGCTAGGGTGTTGGAGCTAGAGTAATGCTCCCAGTCTATGTTTGGGTAGTTGAAGTCGCCCAATATAATGGTGTTTGGACAGACCTTCATATTTTCCAGTGTTCTCAGGAAGGCTGAGTGGGGCTCCTCGGTTTGGGAGGGTGGTCTGTAGCAGGCTATAAACTGGAAGGCAGTTTTACCCGCTGTTAGTTGCACATGGATAGTCTCTGATGCTTCGTACTGTGCCACCAACCTGGAGGTGTTGGTATCTTTGACGAATATTGATACTCTCCCTCCTTTTGTGGTTCGGCCCAAGTTTTGGGGCCAAAAAGCATGGTATGAGGTATAACCTGGTAGTGCTGGGGTGCTCTCAGGAGCCCTGAACCAGGTTTCTGTTACTGCACAGATATCGATGTTCTCCATGCTAAGGAGAGTTTCGAGTGCATGCATTTTGAGGTTTAGACTTCTGGCGTTGAGTAGCATTACTCTTAGTTTCTTATCCCTTGTGATACCTATGGAGGTGGGTTTGTTTTTTGAGCCTTGCCTAAAAAAATATATAAATATATATATATAAATATATACATATATATATATATATATATATATATATATATATATATATATATATATATATATATATATACACACACACATACTCCTCATCGGGCAACTATTCCGCAAAAGCACTAACCGTTGAACTAATTTTTCAACAAAAACTTTCCTAGAGCAAACTGATGTTAGTCTGCCCTAGCAATCATAAAAAAAAAAAATTAAAAAATTAAAAAAAAGCTTAACACCTACACAGGTGGGGGGCTGTGCCCCCCATACCCCAGCTAATTAAAAATGCCAACTCCAAGTTTGCAGTACAATGGGGAAAAGGGCAAATTCCAGATTGTGGCCAGCTATCATTTTGCTGTAGAAAAGTTTTGCTGAAAAGTTAGTTCAACGATTAGTGTTTTCACTTAGCTGTTTGATAAAGAGGCATTTAGTAAATAGTGATTCAACAAACTGGTAGGTACCCATATATATGCATATGTGTGTGTGTGTGTGTGTGTGTGTGTGTGTGTGTGTGTGTGTGTGTGTGTGTGTGTGTGTGTGTGTGTGTGTGTGTGTGTGTATATTTACATTGAAATGCACTTTAATTTTAGTCAAAACACATCACTTATTCCAGCCTCTTTAGACTGCCTAAAAAACATTTCATTCATAACAGATACAATACTATGCTAAGCTTGATAATTTGCCCATGGTATGATGGAGTATTTGTTTTTGCATTGCTCTACTATTGACATGGCAGGATTTGCCACTTTGCTGTCATAAATAATTTTTGTGAGTTGTGGTGAACAGAATAATCGAACAAGGACCATATCACAGGCATCACAACAGAAGGCCTACAGTGAGCTATGTATGCTATCTAGTGTTTGCTTCTCTTGCCACTTTTCAGATTAATATTTTGCTCAAACATTTTATTTATCAATTTTATACATATTTTTATGAACTGCTAATAACTATAGCATTTTATGAAAAATGTAATGGTGTAACGTTCTATATCTGTAAATAAGTCATAAAATAATTCATTTATCTCTGTCTTAAATGTCATTTCAGACTGGATAGATGTGTTTATTTTGATAACTTGTAAATATCTATAAATAAGTCATAAAATAATTCATTTATTTCTTTGTCTTAAATGTCATTTCACACTGCATAGATGTGTTTATTTTGATAACTTGTATAAAAGGTGACTTGAATTCTTACTTTTGTATGATACTTATAATTTTTCTCCCTAGGTCTCTGCTGAAAATTATCTCTAGTTTTTTAGTATTTCGTTATTATCAAAGACAAGTAAGTTCAGAAAAAAAATTTATTATATTTTACCTTATTCTTTTGACTATGGCAGGATGCTGATATCAGTAGACAATTTTCTGAACTGACTTTTGAGGGAGAGACAATATATGAAGAATAACTGAATAATCAGCAGAGTATTTGACACACAAATGGGACATTTTTAGAAACAATAAAGATAATGGATGCAGCAGAGTGTTTGCATGTGTTCCTAAGAGAATTAATGATAGCATTAGAGAGACATGTTTGTCTTAAGTTATATGTGTATTATTATTATGATTATTATTACTACATCACAAAGAATAGAGTGCATGGTGAAACTAACGCAATGTGCCTAAAACTCAGATTGTTTCCTTTCTTTTTAATTTTATTAAGCTGCATGTTCAGCTTAATCTCAAGTATGCTAACTCCAAATTGCAATACATCTTCATTCCAGACAATTTAATAGACAGAGTCATATCACTCCTAGGAGAGTATTTATTTTTTCTGCAAGTAAAACATGCAAGTAGCTGAAAAAAAAGTAAAGTTTACTCATCATTTTTAGACTGCATATACTGAATCTTCACAGAAGTTCCTTGGTATTAGGAGAGAAATTCACAAACTCTGGTTCAATATAAAGGACTGGATAAATTACTGTCTGATATTTTATTTTCATATTAACTTTACATTTTATTTGTATAGTGTTGATTATTTTTATATTAACAGTTAGTTGACCATGTAACAATGGTTTGATTTAAGAACCATCTAGAAATTATGTGATTTAGGAAGTCTTAAGAAACTTGCCACAAACAATTACAGTACCATCCCCATGGAGTTATTATATTATGATTTTGTACACTAGACTATTCTTCAGACTTTAGTTTTTATGACTTCCAGTTTTGTATGTATAATTTCTAGTAAATGCACTGCTTATCATGACCTACTTCTTTCTCTTAACTCTACTAATTAGCTTCTCATAAAATTTTAAAAATTAACTAATTATTTAGTAAAGCATTTTACACTTACGATTTGTAAATTTGAACTACTCTTATCTTTCAATTTTATTTGCCTTATTTTGTCTCTCTCTTTAACTATATATATATATATATATATATATATATATATATATAGAGAGAGAGAGAGAGAGAGAGTGAGAGATGTTACAATATAGACTTTTCTTTCCCCCTGCCTTTGTATTAAATGTCTATTATATACACTGCTATTTTTCTTTATAACAACAAGTCACAACCTGTTTTATATTTATTTTATCATAACTATAGCTTTGTGATGACATAACAAAATATTTTCTTTGTCATGCAATATATTTCTAAATGGTGTTTTGTATATAAATATAAATATATATATATATATATATATATATATATATATATATATATATATATATATATATATATATATATATATATATGGATGTCACTGTATGGATCCCCTACAGGTAGTTTTGGTGTAATCCTTTGAGTGTCAGTTGTCCAAAGCAAAATACAGTGAAAAATATAATATCAGTTGTTATTTTCCACAAGAAAGCATTGTTGGTGTAATTCTAAGTGCACAGTGGCAATGATTCCCTCCTTTGGGGAGGTTTCTCTCATTTACTGAGTTGTGTAACCATGGGCTTGATGTATATACATTTTGGGGGAAAGTATGGGAGACTTCACTTCTACAAAAATGTTTGAAGGTAACTTTTCTGCTCTGATATGTTTCTAGCATTATTTTTGGCATTTCTGATGTTTGCAGTGTGCAATTCAATGAGCCATAGCACAACCTACTGTCTCAGTGATTTGAGTTCTCATACAAGATTATTGACTTATCTATATGCCTTGGTGGCCTGTGTCATGCCTGATAAAGGTCTCTGGACCAGTGTGCTTACTTTGTAAACAAATGTATGTATGTCTGAATGTATAAATAAATTCTTAACTAAGGAAGCTTGTAGTAAACAAGTATGCTTATCAGTTAACTTACAGAATACAAATGTAAGTATAAAATTGTATGCTTACAGTATTTCACATATACAATACTAAGAAACTGTTAAATTGTTTGATACATAGAGAATTATTATAATGAAATACTCAGAATATTTTACAGGTCCTGGTGGGGGGGGGGTGGGGTGGCCGAACAACAACTTCAGTAGTAACAATTATCTCAGACAGACAAACAAAACTGTAAAACTGTAGTATATAGCAGCTTTTGACAGAAAGAAGACTGGCTATATATGTTTGGTGGATGTCTGTGTGTTTCGCACCAAAGCAGAAAGAAAAGAGTAGTTTACTTTGCTATAAAGTAATATGTGCATACAGCAATTCATTTACTTGGGCTTAATAAGAAACTACACTAGGTGTATATACTGTAAAATGCTTAGAAACCATTTTACAACTTTCACACAATATAACTCTCAAAATACATACACTGGTAGAATATAACAACAATTGCTGCCTGGTCTAGTGGTCATACTAAAATTGACTTAAGAAGATGTTTGTCAGACTGATTACTACTACTACTGCTACTAGTTCTATTATTACTACTACAGTTCTACTGAAAAGTGAAAAAAAGAAGTCAGTCCAACAATCATCCTCATAAGTCCTTTTCCCTTATTCACTTCCAAAGCCAGTCATTATACTCTGTTATATTCCATTATAATCTCATTTCTCAGAGCATTGGTTACTGTCAATTTTTAGCAACTACAGGATCTGATGAGACCATTTAACTGGACAGGTTTGAATTAAAAATCTTTTTCAATTTAACCTGAAGTTTTGCAAATGCAAAATTAATAATATTAATTTATAAGGTGCAGGTGTTGGTTATATAATATTAAGATGTTTTTTGTATTGGTTTATTTCCCTTTTTAAGTTGGTGTTACTTCAGGACACAGTCGGTTTACAAAGAAAACCCATCAGGAGGAGAAATGGACTCATGTTGTGATGTTTGTATGAGGAAAGTTAGTGGCTAGAACTAAATCACGCAATTTTAGATAGGCTGTATCAAGGAGAAGGAAACGGGTGAGTGATGTACCCATGAATGTGAAGGCAAAGAGATGAAGCAAAGATGGTAAGTTGTGGACATCAGTGACAATTAATGAAGTGGACAGCGGTGGCAATGCAGGAACCAACATCACATGCAGAGTGGGAGAAAAATGGCCAGGGTCAGTAACATAGCCAGAAGGGGCAGACATAGATCGAAAGTGGCAAAACAAGTACAAATTACTACTAGAAAAAGAAAAGGGGAGGGGTGGTGGGAATATTTGTAGAATAGGCATATATACAGCTAATACTGAGGCTGAGATTGCTGGAACTGGAGAGAAAAATCTGTAGAAATGTGGTACTGGGAAAGAAGTGAAGGTGATGAGGACCACTATAGGAAAAGATAAGATGGCTTAAATTACTGATGACTCATTTCTCAAGGGAATTATGATTCTTGGCAAGGAAGTTAAGAGGACCAAGCTGTAGTAAATCTGTTCTCAAGTTCAGATTTAACCAAAAATTGAAGAAAAAGTGAGCAGAGTGGTTATCACAGGGGATGGCTGAACTCATGTTATAGTGCAAAGTCTGGCAGTTGGCAAGGTGCTCTGTTAATGTGATACTTCTTGTTTCACAGGGTTTGATTCCCTCAGCAGTCCTTTTCTTATTCTGTGACCTTAAGCAAGTCATTTAATTATGCACTCCACTGGGGCAACTATGTGGCAGTAACAAAGGGTGTTTGAATAGTGATGTACCTGATTATAGCCAACACATGAAATTACAGGGAAAAGATAGATGCAGGTAGAGTAGTTAATTACACTAAATGGTGCATTAAGTCTGAAATTAGAGAAGAGGAAGAGACGCCACATTTCATGAGGGAGTCAAGGCAGCATTAAACCCTAAAGAAAAATGTTGATGGTTAAAGTAGGGGATGAAGCGATTGATGGAAATATTGAAGTAGTCTCTTGACACTAAGGCAAGTCAAGGAAGTAAGATGAAATATTGAAAGAGAATAAATGACTGTAGGAGGAGAAAGGTTATGCTTATAGAGAATCTAAATCTGAATCTGCCAGGAAGAGATGGAAATATTTCAAGCTATATGGAAGAGATGGGGAACAACTTTACTATGGTCTTGGACAATAAGGGTTTAGCCATCTCATTTAGGATATAGAATAAAGGATACAATTTTGGATGATTTCCTAACAAAATGAAAGGGATCAGGGGAAGTTTTGGTTAAGATATCATTACACAGCAGTGATTAGGCTGATGTGTGATTTAAAGTGTGAGAAAGTATATGATTTCAAAGGCAAATATGTGATATTTTAGGTGAATTAAGGTGAATTAATTATACTGAGCTAGAGAAAGGTTCAGACATGATTTAAAATTCTTGCTATGCGACCTATATTAATTTTCATCAGTATAAATAGGTTTGCAGTCAGTGGTCTGGAATGTTTGATTTAAAAATGATATACTTTTACATGCAATAATGTATGAACAAATAAAATTAAGCAAATGGTTATAATTCATTCCTTCATCTAAGACTTCATACTCTGAAGTTTATTTGGACTTGTCATAACTTTTAAGCAAATTGTAACTTAATTGTTTTTTACTATGTAATCAGGGTCCAATGCAAATGATAGTTTGCCGTGGAATAATTTTATTTCAAAGGCTAATTTTAAAAGTCAAAGTCAATCTGTGCATCCTTTTTTGAATAATTCAGCACTTTCATCATCAGCCCCCTTTTTCCCGTTTTTTTAATACATGAGGTTGGGGTATCGTGTTAACTGTCACCAACTCTCTTGATTCAGTGCCATGCTCCTGCCTTCTTCCACACTCATTCCTGACTATCACAGATCTTCTTTCACACAATCCATTCACCTCTTTACTGGATGTCCTCGCTTCCTCTTACCTTCATCCTGATTGTCCCAAATCTTCCTCACCAGATTGTCTTCTGCTTTTCTGCACATGTCCAAATGACCATAATCTGTTCTCTTTCATCTTTTCTGTAATCCTGACCCATTGTGCAGTCTGTGATCCATATTGTCCTATCTTGAGGATACTGTGCACCACAGCTGATGCTCAAAGGAGTTGGTCTGTACAACTCTTCCCCCTACAGGGCACCATGTAGTGTCTGTGCTGCTGCCACAGTTCCATTCATTAGTGTGTTTGTGAGATGGAAACACTCAGCATGTTTTTCAGACGTGGGAGAAACCTCTTGGAGGCACACTGGGAGAACGTGCAAACTCCAAACAGGCATTGGTCGGAGGTCAGGATCGAACCTTGTACCTTGTGCATGGGAGGCTAGCAATGTTATACTATGGTATTGTGAAAAATGAGATAGGAAAGTATTCAGTATCCTGTTGGATATGTTACATTCATTTCAATTTATATAAACCAAAATGGCTGTGTTTGAAACAGCTATAAGCAGAAGAAGATAATGTTTTTCAAGCTGCTGATAAAGGAGGAAATATAGATGGAATGTCCAAAAAATTCTACTTAAATGTCTGTTATAATCAGGAAACAGCAGTTGGATGAGGTTCCGCCCCAGTTATACAAATTCATTTTGGGATAGGTATGAGCAGGTATCTATGTATAAAGATTTTTTTTTTTCTTTGAAACACGTTGTTTTATAACTGTTTCATTGATGGCTTTTTTCTAATAGATAAGGAAGAAAGTAGAGACTTTATGAATTTTTTTCATAGACTGCAAGAAAAATGAATTTAATATTTATTTTGTTTATAATATTCTATCTGAAAGTACTGAATTTTTAGATATCAAAATTTACATACAGGATGGGCAATTTTTTAATTGGTTATATAGAAAAACAACATTCACTAATTCTACCAGTTTACATGTCCCATGAGTAATACAATCACTCCCATATGGAGAATTTATTCAAGTGTAAAGTTTGTGCACCCAAGAAGATGAGTAGGACAGGATAATGTAAATAGATAAGGATTATCAGGAGAAATGTTTTAAAGAATTTTATTAAGAAAGTAGAAAAAATGTTGGTAAACAACTTTGAATGAACAAGAAAAAATGTGGTAGCTACCCAATGGATTCTAATGAAGCCTATTTTGTTACAAGCTATGGTCTATTAGTAGAAGAGATAAATAACATTACAAGAAAATATTGGTATGTCATGCAGTCTGAATACATTTTAGCTGAGAAACTGCATTGCAGTTTAAAGTGTTCAAATAGGAATTCTACAAGTATAATCAACAAGATCGTTCATGCAGGGTAAGTTTTGAAAGTTGTAGTAGTTAGCTGAGAAACTGCATTGCAGTTTAAAGTGTTCAAATAGGAATTCTACAAGTATAATCAACAAGATCGTTCATGCAGGGTAAGTTTTGAAAGTTGTAGTAGTTATTGCAAGGGCTGCACTGTTTAAGCAATAACCCATGACTAGGTGTGGGTAATGCTGGTTTTAAACATGGTTGGTGTAGATTGATCATGAGGCCAAATCCAGATGTCAAGAGGCTGTAGTTAAACATTTTCTATAATGACCTACATCTGAGAACTCAATTAAAGGCTACTTACACTGCCCTACCTCTGGTCAGTTTCACATGTCTGGGGCAAGATGAATAAGTAAAGAGGTGACAGAAATATGTAACATATTTAGTACATGGAGTAATTACAAGGTTTAGAGATAAAGGCAAAAATGGAATAAAAGAAGAAGGCCAGCATGGCTATATAGGAATATAAAGGTAAGAATTTAGAAAAAAATATAGGATATGCAAGACGTTGACAGGAGAGAGAAAGAAGTAGAGGAACCACAATAGAAGGGATTAAGCACAAGCACAACAAATAAGGCAAAGGCAGCAATGGCTCAAGATGAAAGGAAGTTGTTCTTTCTTTTGTTTTGCTTTATCAAGCATTTAAGTGAGAATAGTCATGAAAGCCCATCCTCATCACAGCCAGGTTATGATAAAAATGAAATGTGCACTAAAGAGATGCATAACACTAAACAATGTTAGGTAATTAAAATGAACAGCTTAATGTAACTGTTAAAAAGAAATAAATGCCAGAAACTTAGCAAACATCACTATCAAAGACTCATTTGAAACCAGTGTGCCCTGCTAATAACTTACGTAACAAGACATATATATCATCATAAGCTCCCTCCCTTAAAAAGGAATATTTTAATTATTTTCTTAAATGAATATAAAATAGCAATAGCTTCTAGTTAAATTGACACACAAATCAAATACAGATTTTAAGTAATCAGATTGAAAAACACTAATGATTGAATAATGATAAGCCCAACTCTCTTGACTGCCTTACTGAGTTTTTATTTCCAAAATTATTTTTTACAGACATTTTCAGATCTGGCAGAAGGTGTCAACAATGAGCTTTCATAGTTGACTAAAGGGACAAATTTTATTTATTTATTTATTGACCGGGAATGTCCAACTAGGTTCCACAGAGCCTGTTTTCAGCGGAGGCCCGGGGAGAAATGCTCCAGATGCATGTCTTTAGAATGTGGGAGGAAACCAGAGTACCCGGAGGAAACCCACGCGAACACAGGGAGAACATGCAAACTCCACACAGAAGGCACCCTAGCCAAGAATCGAACCAGAGAACCTCTTGCTGTGAGGCGACAACGTTAACCGCTGCACCACTGTGCCACCCTCAAGACAAAAGAAGGGGAAATGGCATTATAGGCATTCTCAGAAATAAAGCAGGATAAGGCCTTTCTTTATTCTATTTATGATTCCCCTCCCCTTATTCTATAAAGTCCCTTTTTACCCAGTTGATTAGAAAATATAGCCTCCAGTCTGACCCTCTTCAACTTGGAGTGCTCAGGGTCAGCGTCTAGCTTGTGTTTAATAATACTTTACTACCTTATATAAATAATTGTTTGTATGTTGACTATTATAGCTAGTAATGATGCATCGTTTCACAATGATGCTATAGCTAGATATGTATGTTAAACTGTGGATGGGGATGAATTTTGTGTGCATATAATTGACTGGAGTAGGAATCTGCTACTCTTTTAACAGCTGAAAATACTGAATCCTAATGTCATCCTTACTGTACATGGATCCACTTGGGTCACATTTATACTTTAACCTTAATATTTTAAAGTGCTTTGGCAGGATTCTGGGTTATTCTATTGATTAACTTCCACTATTGTAAACATTTATCAATGTAGTTAGCTATAGATGAATTTTATGATGTTTCAAAGATTCATAATACCTTCTCACAGCCAAATGTACTGTACTACGTGCCTGCTAACAGGCATATACACCATGAATTCAGTTTGATAAATTGTAGTTAAATAATGTAGTTAATTATATTAGCTGTTCAACTCATTGCTAGATTTCAGTTGTTCAAGTAATGGTAGAATTTAATTGCTGAGCCAACACTTTAATTAAGTTATGCATCTTTTATTTAGAAATGCTAAGGTCACTAGCTCACAATTGTTTGATTTTATCTGATGGTCTTCTAAAGTTGTACACTGTAATTTTCCTTTCCTGTCACTATCTCTGGTTTCCATTTTGAACTCTCCAACTTTTAGCATAATCATAGACTTCCTCTTGTCTCACCCAGTCCTGAAATATACTTACTGTAATATGTTAAAGGTTATCTATCATTGTATAGCAAAGTCTGGTCTTTGGCATCAACTTTAACTAATCACATTCCCAATAACACTCAAGAAACATGGCAACAACGTTTCTTTGTTGGTTTTAACAATACTATTATTAATAAAGGCAGGCTATGAATTGTCTTTTGTAGACAGTAAGATCTGTATTCTACCTTATACTAGCTGTACCATGGCCAATAAGCATGATTTCATTTCCTTCTTTAATTGAGGTATGCACAAGCTCAACTATTGTTGGACTAGGCTGTATAGTTTCAAAAGCATGATCAATATCATCCACTGACTCTATTTTCTTAACAAAGGCTAATAAAGAGAATTGTGCAGTTGTTCCCATTTACTTAATTCCCCAAACTTTGCAACACAAACTTTACTAGGCATAAATGCCATTTAATCTCACTATTTGTGTCACTGACTTCTTGTTTTTTTTCCTATTTTTCTTTGCTTGAAAGTGTGTTTTCTAATTTTGCAAGAATTTCTTGGTTAATGTAATTGTATAGAATGTTTGGGTAAAATAAACATATCTGTCAACCTATGGAGCAATTTTAACACCATACATAACGTGCCACTTTACAACAATCTCTAAACCACCAGTAATCCATAGTTTGCAGGATCAGTTAATAGAACTTACTTCTTTACCCTGTGGATGCTAATTTCCCTTAGATAAAGAAGCACATAGTGCCTATTTTTCTTTCACTAATACACAGTTAATGAAGTATGGTGAATCTTCTTTCCCTCTCAGCTATTCTTTAATAAACATTGAATCTTTTACCTCTACTTCTCTTTTCTTAACATTTACTAATCTTTTACATTTGCAACTTTCTTCTCAGATTAATATTTTCCAGAAATTAGAGGGTTGCATCGATATCCTTAAGTTGTGGATTCAGCAACGTTATTAAGGAAATTATTTGCAGCTTATGTTCAGGAACAACAATTGCTTCAGAGTGTAAAAAAAACTACCAGAGAACTGAACATACTAAACATTGTTTGTGCTCATAATGAAATTTATATTACTTCATGCCAAGTTTTACCACTGTTGATATGCAATGATCTTGAGGTTATAAAGGCTAATCTTTTGTTAGATAATTCTGCCAAACTGAAATCTAAACCAATGCACAGAATATTAATAACAGATTATATGGAAACAAAACAGTCACTCTGTAACACTAATTGGAATGATGCATTTAATGGAACAGCAGCAGATGGAATGTGAAAATATTTGAAAGAGAAATTGTTTGAATGCAGTAAAATAAAACATAAAATGTTTAGCAACAGGCAAACAATATCTGTGGAGGAGGTGTTATTTCCATAAGAACAAGATACTAAGGTGGGAGACAAAGAATATAAGAAATGGAAAAAAGTTCAAACTAAAACTTTGGAAACTGAAATAAACAAGCTGGACAGAGAAAATAAACATAGTATTTGACAGGATCAAGAAAAATTGAAGAAATTTTATATAAAGATATTGAGCATAATAGGAAACCATTTTGTAGATACATAAGATGTGGTAGGAGTAAAGACATGCAACTATATTAACTGCGTGTAGATTCTAAAATTTTTTCTCAGACAATACCAATTATAGATATATTTACAAAATCTTATGCAGTCTGGCTCCAAATACAGTAGGGAGTGATACATTTTCCTAGGGACATCCAAGTAACCTCAGATACTGAAATCAAATTAAATTATATTGAAAAAGAACTATGCAAGCTTGATTCAAACAAAGCACAAGGGGGAGACAGAATAAGTAATAATGCATTGAGAGCACTTTGGCATGAACTTGCAATGCCATTATATCTGTTGTTTACTAGGTCACATAAATATGGAGAATTTTCCCATGATTGGAGATGTGCACTTGTTAAACTTACTTTTAAAGGAAAGGGAAATAGTACAAACCCAGAGTCAAACAGACCCATAAGTGTAATTTCATGTAGTATAAAAATAATTGAGATGGTTATATTGGATAAATTGTTGTTAGAAGAAAGGTTGGGATTTCAGACCATATAATAGCATGAATTTGTGGAAATTATCCATATATTCATCCGTAACATGATGTTCTATGACAGTATAATATCAACTATGCATGAAAACTTGTGCTGTGATGCAAGTTATATAGATTTAGCTTGAGCATTTGATAGGATTATATACAAAACACAGATCAATAAATTATAACAACTAGGTATTGATGTACTCTTGATAAGATAGTCAAATGGCTTACAAATAGGGCATAGCAAGTATCATAGAGTGATTGGACAGGTGAAATTCAAGGTTGCAATCAATGTGTCCCACGGGGCTCTATCCTAGGCCCATGCTTGTTTACATTGAATATTTCAGGTCTGTCTTTTTCTTCTGAGGTTTCAACAGCCTGTATGCAGATGACTTGAAAATGGGTAAACTGATTGCATGGGTTACATATAGGGAATGTGCGCAAAACAAAAAAAAAAAAGACTAAATTGACCATCTAGGCACAGGACAATAATATGCTGATAAATACAACAAAATCAAAGCATATAGAACTTGGGAGACATAAATTGAAAGGAGAATACTTAATACAGCACACAGTGATTGAAACTGTAAATTCATCCGCGGTGGTGCAGCGGTAGCATTGTTGCCTCACAGCAAGAGGTTCTCCCGTTTGATTCTCAGCTAGTGTGTGGGGAGTGCCTTCTGTGTGGAGTCTGCATGTCCTCCCCGCAGGTCGAGTGGCATTCCAAAAGACATGCTGAATGGGCGTGCCTTCATTGAAGGTTGGGCGTCGAGCTGGCAACTCAACACCTTGAAAATCTACTGCCATTCGTTAGCGGACCGGAGTTCCGCTGTGGCGACCCCTAACCAGGAAAAGCCGAAAGACAACAACAACCCAGGTATATGGGTAGATCCAGTTTTGAGGTTTTCTAATCATATCAACCAATTTGTTAATTATAGTTATAGAACTAGAGGTTACATAAAAAGACTTTTAGAGTCTGGGAAATCAGAAATTATGAAGTCATTGTTTGTTAGTTATATTAGACCCAAACTTGAGTGTAGAATAAGAATTTGAAAACTTTATAAGAAAGCAAGCATGAGGTAAACTGGAAATATTACAGATGAATTATACCAAGAGCATCAATGGATATGAAAATTTAAGTTATTATGGGAAACTAAAATATCTGAACTTGTACAGGGTCTCATATAGATATTTAAGTCCAGACCTTATTAAAACATACAGAACATTTAGTGACAACTACCTCTGGGAATGTTTGGGGGTTATCAAAAAGCAGTAGATAATCATCAGAAAACCTATTTAGATGATTCTAAGGAATGAGAAGTGTACTAATTGGGTTCTCTGACAGAGTAGCTGATGCATGGAATAAACTACCAAATTACATTAAAGCAAGCAATAGTTTTGATATTTTAAGAATGCATGGACACATATGGCAACAACTGTTTTGTTATATTGGCAGGCTAAAGGGCATTATTAACCATACTTAAAATATGTGTATGCATGTATGCATGCATGTATGCATGTATGTGGCCATTTTGCCTCACATCCTACCTCTGCTACCCTCCAGCATTCAGGGCTTCAGTCTAACTTTCATTGCTTACCCTCACTATAAAATCTGTAATTTTATAACAATATTTTAATCTCAGTCTGTTATAGATTACTCTTTATTTTAACCTGTCCCTGATTGAAATATGTTTCCTCTAAGCCATCACAAATCTCTTAATTTTAACAGGCAAAGACAGCTTTTGATACATCAGACCACTTACCGAAAATGGAACTGTGGTTGCTAACTTGACAGATTACTCAATATTCTAATACTGTTTGGAATTCTTGTCCCTGTAACTTCAGGTGTTGTAAGTAAATGCAGGGCTGCCACCTACCACTCAACTGAACTTTGATTCACTAGACTATCCGCACTTACCAGTGCTATAAATCTGAGTGTTTTTAGTTTTACCATGGCTAAGGTTCTGGACCTGTCATTGTTGCACAACCTCAGGGCAACCTACCCACATGTGTGGGTATTTCCAGCTGAAGAGTATCCTTAGTCATGCTCACTTAAAGTAATACATCCTAGTTGCTGCCTAGGAACTCATCAGTATTCTGGAAAAACAACTACCCAAGAATGATTGTTTTAGGTGATGCTGATGAGGGTATAAAAATAGCCTGTATTAACATTTGTATTCTTAATACCAGATGGGAGACTCTGGATGGCTGGATTATGATAGAACTGCCTCATATCCTAGCTATTGGTGAAACTTGGCTAAAGCAAAGTTTCTGACTTTCAAACGTCATTCAGTCAAATTATAAATTCTTATCTGATAATAGACAAAGTCTCAGAATAGGTGTTCTTAATAAGATATAATGCATCACTAGAAGTTATTACCTAGACATCCGCTAACCACGAAAATGATAAATCTCAAAGATGGGTAATAACCAACCTTACCACTGGAAAGCATACAATACTCACCATAGCAGTCATTTACATCTCATTGGCATCCCCTACCTCTGCTATTAAAAATGCCTTTGTGAAAATGTTTCCAAATGGCTACACCAAGAACACCATCATCTTAGGCAGCCTTAATCTAAATGCCTTATGCCCAGAAGCAAAACTACTAAACAAAATGCATATACTATGCAACCTTAAACAATAAGTAAAACATCATACCAGACCCAATTTATAATTAGGTAGCCATTCTACCATTGCTCTCATTGTTTTGAATACTGTTCATCAATGTACAAATAGTACCATTTTTCCAAACTCCTTAAGTGGCCCATTGTTCATTTCTCTTCATTTGATCATTCAGATCTATAAAATCTAACCCTCAAAAAATCACATGCTATGCTTTTCATGAACATAAACTTCCAACTCTCAACCTTCAACTAACATTAGTTGATTCTCTCGTTACCTTCAAGATGACCCCATTACTGTTTGTCACTATTTCCTAAAACAGTCACTGCCATCTAAGACTTCCTGTCCCAATGTATGTCAAGAGACTGAGTGCAGTTATGCCTTGGCTTTTGAGAAACATAAAGAATCTCATGAAACAAAGGGAGAATGTCTGTATACATTGAAAACAAGACCACTGCAATACCCATTAGCAATAAACATATCTCATCTTACAAAAACAAACCATAATCACAGCCATCTCTGCTAAATCACTGTACCTTCAGACTAAACAAATTACAACTATAGGTAACTCAGAGCTACTCTGGAAAGAAATGAAGTAATTCAAAGGGCATGTTCCAAAAACCTCAAACTCCCCACGCACATAATAGTGTCTAAACTAATCCAGCTGAGGACTACATATCCTTTCTGACATAGTGCATACAAGATATCACTTTTTCTTTTAGGCCCACTTAGACCTCCCACTCTTTAACCAGTACTAATCCTCAATCAAAACTATACAATCTTGGAGTCTATATTATATCATCAAATGCTTAAAAAAGTGAACGATGAATAATCGACCCCATGTAAGCAAAAGCTTACAATTTTGAAAGCTCAGAACAGTGACTTTTTTCCAAGGGGAAAAAATTGCTGTTCCAAAAAAAAAATTGAAATAATACATAAAGTAGGGGGCTTCACACCCCCCCCCCACACCTCCACAACTAAATATACCAACTCTGAGATTGCACTACGGTGCAGAAAATGGCAAAGTAACAAAAGTGGCCAAGCAAATTCTTTCTCTGGGAAAGAATTCGCTTAAAAGCCGCTCCGCTATTTTGCCTTTTTGTTGTTTTAAGTTCGAATAGGAACCCCGATCTTGATGAATATGTAGCTAAAATCACTGTTAAGAAAACATGCAAGTGCCTCAAAATTTAAAACACCCCTTTTTCAAATTCTCTCAAGTCCACCTGACTTTCTTCAGAAAGGCAGCTGAAAAATTGCCTTACTTACTTTCATTCACAGCATTTCTTTGTTGCCTGGAATTGATCTTCAATCATCATCCACCTTCCAAAATCCCTCTTATCTCCAAGCATTATGGATGGATGGCCTACATCCCTACTTTGTTCACTAAATAAAATCTTTGAAAAGATCCAATGCAAACAGTTGTTGAAACATATAAAGAGCTATAGACGCCTGCTGACAAACTCAATGATTTTAGAAACTCTTTTAGCACTTCTACAGCATTGATCTCTGCCACATACTCTACCTACAACAATATTAATGAATGGCTTGTTACATCTAGAATATTTGTTGACATAACAAGAGCTTTCAAAAGAGTTGATCATGACTTACTGCTATCCAAAATGGCTAAGTTAAGTTTTGGCTACAATACTATAGAGGGGTTTGACAGTTATCTAAAAACAAGGAGATTTTAAGTCTATTGTAATAAGCAGTTATCCACCCAGTACACACATAATACAGGAGTCCCACAAGCGTCAGTTTTAGGACCTTTACTATTCTTGATATTCATTAATGACCTCCTCAAGTAACTTCCTATATTAAGCATTGTTCAATACACTGATGCCATCCTTTTGCTACAAGCAAATAAATGCCAATCCATCCTTATAACTCAATGACAATACTCCTTTATCAGCCTATACCACTGTCCACCTCCAGTAAACTTCTAGTTAATCACAGCAAAACTAATGGTATGTGTTTCTCCTTTCCCCACAAATCCTGATAGCTACGAGCTTTTACTAACTATGATAATAAAAGTAATAACACTCCTTTTGTCTCTGAATGTAAGTACTTAGACTTAACCTTCAATCCCTCTCTTAACTTCTCTAGATGTACAGTTCCTTTGACAACTGCTTGATATAAATGTTATTTGCTCTTATTGTTAGATAATATGTTTCAATATTTGTTTACTCGTATTATATTCTAGCTCACTTCAACATGCAATACCTCATCTTTCTGCACCACCTTTATTGTATTTCTCAACGTTTTAATTAATATATGATCTCACATTCTCTTCATCCTTGACCTCTATGTGTTCAGGTCATGGCTGAAAAGGATCTGCAGCCCAGTCCACTTACCCAGTTATCAAATTGTAACTAAATAAATATGGCAGACCTGACTTAGCTGAGCAAAGGTGGTTAGAAGATAGCAAAAGCTGTCAATTCAATTCATTGTTGAGAAAGTAAGGTAAGCAGCGGGTGTCATGGTGTAAAGGAATTTGAGCCCATGCTGTGGAGATCTAGGGAAGAAGTAGAAGGTAAATAAATAGTTCTTAGAGATGATGATATACAAGGATCAGATGATCTTCCTCCTAGGGTCTTCACAAAACATAGAACCTGATCAGTATGCTAAAAGATTCCCCTGAAGGTAATCTTTGGCCATTCACTACCCACTGCAAAAGTGGCTGAGTACTGAAAGACTGCAAGTATAATACCCTTCAAAAAGAAAGAGCGAATGAGAAAAATCCCTTTCTGTGTATCACTGGAATGTCTACTGAAAGTCCAAATATAATTTGTCCTTAGAACTGCAAGAATTTTACTGTGAATATTGGGACCATATCATAACTCTAAGACTGGTGTATCTCAGTTCCTTCTACTTTGAGGTACAGTGATCTCAGAGTTATGTAAACAGTATGGATATGGAGTTCACAGCCCTCCCTTCATGAATGGGGGGAGTACAGGAGATCTTGACTCAAGCAAAACTTCTTTAAATGTATAAGAAAGAGTTTTACAAGTCATGGTTTTTGTCAGAACTTTTCAGCACTAGGACTTGCAGTTTTGATAGGGAACTATTGGGTAAGTAAATATGTTTTTGCTTGTAAAATTTAGATGGCCCTTACCTGAGATGATTTAATTTTACTTGTTCTATTATGCTGCCTTAATGCCTTAATAATTCACCAACTTATATCAAAAATGTGCAAGAAGATTTGCATTTGTGATTTTATGAAATGTACAGTTCCTAAGGTGGTGGCTATAGTTACCTATTCTCATTATGTTCTACATTATTTAATGAAATCTATTGAATTCTTGCCTGCTATATGTCCATCCATCCACACCCCCTTTTCCAAGTTTTGTACATATGTTTGGGTGTCAGTTCAACAGAGACAATCATCTAGAGCCAAGGTTTACACCACTGGATGGCTAGCCCTTACATGGTAGTTTTTCCTCACCACATACACACTGACACCTATGGCCAGTTTAAAGTGCCCAGTCCACCTACTGCATGTCTTTGGAATGTGGGAGGAAACCTGAGAACCCAGAGGAAATTTACAGAAACACAGGGAGAACATGCAGACTCCACACAGAAGGCACACCAGCTGAGAATCAAACTGAGAAACCTCTTGCTGTAAGGCAGTCACACTATCCGCTTTGCACATTTTTGAATAAATCGATAATTTATTAGACTGAAGTCAAATATTAACTGCAGTGACATAAATCAAAGTCTGTTTAAAAAAAGATTTGTATTTTTTACTTCCACAGTAGTCTTACACTTTATTTCACAACTAGTCTTTTTACTGCATCCAACAACAACATGAAAATGATCTGGAAGCAAAATGGAAGCTGTTTGATATGATGTATGATGTTCATGCAGTTCAATGATAGAACCATACAGTACCGGTATGTTTTAAAGGACTCCAAAAAGATGTATGGCATACTGAGGTAAGTGTAATACATACTGTGTATAAATGGCACACTGGGGACAACAGTTATAATGCAATGTTGAGATCTGGTAGGTAATAAAATAGGATACCCATCATGTTACCAAAGTCCAAAATAACACACAGGAAGGAGAAACAGCAGTCCATGACCAAATAGTGAAAAAGACTTCTTTAATATATCAGATCTGATGAAGTCTTTGTATTAAGGATGAAAACCAGGTGATTTAAGTTAAGCATTTATGTGTTTATATATTAACAAAATGTTTTTCACTATTTGGTCATGGACTGCTGCTTCTCCTTCCTGGGTGCTATTTTGGACTTTGGTTACTGGTATTTATATTTTGGCACCTTTTCCAATTCGTTGTTTGGTTTTAAAAATGTTATACCCAGCATGTTGGTCAGTGAACCCTCCAATGGATACCTTGTGAAGGCTGTTAACATAAGATCATTGAAAATGTCAGTCTATGTGCCTTTATCTGTGTTTACGAAGGGCTGGAAGAATGACTGACTTGCACCAACAATAACACCTTTATGCTAACTGGTGCATTTACATTATTCTGTATTATTCCATTTGCTATGCTTATCTGTGATTTCTGTAGCTACACATGTTTCATATGACTTACTGTATATCTTAAAGTATTAGACACTTTTAGTAACCCATCACCCTATCATTTGAAAGATATTTTTGGTGTATAGTGATCTAAAATGATTCTACATTTACCAGTTATATTATTAATCATAACACAAGCTTATAAATGAATTTAATCAATTGAAGTTAATTTTCTCTCCTGTACATATTCATATAGAAGTATTAACTCTGAAAAAAATTCACCCTCTTCATAATCAGATAGTGATTAAAATAATTTATCATTTTAAAAGAACAGTAAGGAGGACATTATTATTTCATAATTCCATTATGCAAAGTAAGTTGCAAACACTTCTCTCTGGATTAATCACACAGTATTATTTGTAAATTAGCAAACAGATTAAACAGAATTGTAAATGCATACATTAAGTGCCAGTGGTACTAAAGATTAAAACTATGTCAATAGGACCAGATTTACTGACCAAACAGTACAAAAATAAATATATACCTCTAATAAAACTTGAATTGTCTGCCACCTAAGTAGCTCCATGAATACTTGTGACAGAGTAAGTAAAGCCCTCTTTTTAATAAATAAAATGAGTTCATATGTAATAATTCTCATTCCAGGAAATAATTTCATGAAACGAAGACTTATAGATTGCAGATGATATTTTGCCCTCATGTACTTTTGCACATAATTTCTCATGGTCTGTTAGATGGGTCCACTATTTAATGATAAAATAGTATTTTAGAAGTTTTAAAAGTAGGTCATCTGTCAGTAATGAAAAGTTTTACAACACTGCAAAACAGCAAAGCTTAAATGGCACTGTTATTATTACTTCAGTTTATGAAAACCATTTTAAAACATCAGTTAATGTTGTACTATATGAAGAAGGGAATCCACAGGGAAAAAACATAATAATTGCTTAATAAATGTGATACAATTTACCTTTTTATGCAGATTAAAATGGGATATACTGATAGTTTACTTAGTCTGGTAAATATGACTGGGGGGGTTATGAGCTACTTAGCCAGTTGCATTCTAATAAAGAAAAAAAATCAAATCATTGAACCACTTTCATCACTTCCCATGGAGATCACAGAGCAATGCAGGTAAAGAAGAGGGTCTTCCCCACCAAGGTTATTCAGTCTTTGAGGAAGTACATTAAGAGATAAGAGCCAGAGTGGCTTTGCTCACCTGCAATACTGCTATGTGTTTTAGCCAGTGTTTTTTTTTATGTTGACTACTTTTTGACGTTTTGATGGAATAATTTCCATGAATCGAATTTTGCCGATTAGCCATATGTTCTAGACCGAGAATGACAATCAACCTGACAATTAATGTGTTTGTTTTCATAATTAATCACAATTAATCATAATTTTGTATACCTCACTTCCCTTTGTACTGATAACACTGAATTCAGTGCAGTTCTATATAATTAAAAACAAAAACAGCCTCAGAAAATAAATGAGTAGTTGGAGAGAATCATTCATATAATCAACCAGTGAACTAGCAGAATAAGTGACAGCCCATTTTGGGTGCCTCAGATACTATGGCTAGGGTTTATATCAGTCCGTCAAAATGGCTGAATATCGAATGCCAGATGTTCGAACTGTAAAGTTCGAACACTGGTAATTGTGAAGCTACGGCCCACCAAATTCTTTCCCAGGGAAAGAATTTGGTGGGCCGTTTATGTGGCTTCGCGAGTATCAGGACTGTGGTGGGAAGTTACGGGTCAGGTTCAGGTAAGTGTGCGATTGTGTGGATGTTAGGGTTAGGGTATGGGTTAGGTGAGTTAGGGTTAGGGCGCAGGTGAGGTGGGTGCGCAATAATGAAAGACTTTAGGGTTAGGACGGGATAGGTGAGTTAGGGTTAGGGCACGGGTCAGGTGAGTGTGTGATAGTGATGGACCTTAGGATTAGGGTTTGAGTTAAGGTAAGTGGATAGGTAACAGTGTATGTACAGTTTAGTGTAGGGTTAGATGTAGGATTTTGAGTGTATGTGTGTGGATTGATGTTTTTTTGGTGTATTTGTGTTGCGTGTGTGTTTCTTGGAACAGCAATTTTTTTTCCCTGGCAAAAAAAAATTGCTCTTTTAAGTCTTCAATGTTTTTGTAGTTCGTGGTTTGAAGTTTGAATATATGGTGTTCGAACTTTAGGCATTTCAATGAACTGATATAGACCCCTATGGCTACATTGTATCTGTCAGAAACAGACATCATATAAGCTCTAAAAACAAAGAAGTAAAGGAAACAGAAATGCCTGCTGCAATCACAAATGCAAAGTGACTCTCTCAAGCCGTTCCTTTAATTAAACACATAGTACTGTGATAACATTATCATACTACTTCTAATAAGAAATACCAAATTATCAGTTACTGGCAAACTGAAAATACGTACACAGTCAATGTCTGCAATAATAATGACATACAAAAAGGGCAATAGCTATCTGAGATGAAAGACAAAGATATGTACCATATATTTAATGCAAATTTTTGTATTTAATGCCAGTATCATAAAATCATTATAACTAAACATAATAAAATACATTTAATGAACATGCATTTCAATTTTGCATTTATTCCATTGTCTAAGATATGTATATATATATATATATATATATATATATATATATATATATTTTTTTTTTTTTGTGTGTGTTGTAACACAAAAATAGAATCAGTCTGCTATTTTTCATGCTACTTATTTTATCATATTTCATGCCATTCTTACATAGACTCCATTTGTTGTCAAATGCTATTACAATGCTTTACATGTCATTTAGGGGCGGGGGCAATGCATTTGTTAACATCTATTAAGATGATCACTTAAATTTGGAAGTGCTAAGCCTCTCAATATATCAGAGAAACTAGCTAAATTAACAATGTCTGATTTCCTCATCTAACTTAGATTGGAAATTAAATAAAAAGAAAAGATCATATGATGAAAAACTCAATTATTTCAATTTGCACTGCATTGTACATCCATGTATCAGTCACTTCATTTACTGCATGTGATGTTTGTGGTTAACAGCTTCCAATATTAATAGCTTAACCAAAGATTGTAATGCTGTAGTGTTAATGCGCTGCTGATTGTTAACCATTTAGACACTGACTGGCATTTAATTAAATAAATCAATTTCTCTTCTTTTGTAGCAATAGTTTCCTGATGATTGTAATTGTCTTTGTGGCTGCCTAATGGAACTATGGTACCTCTCTACATTTTATGATGGCCTGTAAAATGAGACACTGAATTTGTATTGCTTTCAGTAAGTCAGTAACATTGCTAAGTGTTTTAACTCATTACATCCGAGTGACGCCTCCAGGCGCATCTGCAGTTAACTCCTATTGATGCCTGTAGGCATCAAATATTACTTATTCATATCTGCAGCTATAATTCAAAAACCAAGCTATATAAAGGTTTTAAAAGATTTCATCTTAACACTTACTTAATGGCAAACTCAACTGCATTAATATTTGATCTCTGTCTAGTGCAGGTAAATAGATACTAACTGTTGTTTTTATTATATTAATTTTTATAGACATAATTTGCACATTTTTCTAAATATCTCAACAACCAAGAAAGACAGGCATAACTAATTAGACTCTTATGAAAGTTCACAGCCAGATGAATAAAATGCTGCTGACAGTATCTGTGTAAGTTGAGTGGTTGCTGAGATATTGTAAGTTGTTTACAAAGTATTACCAAAGTAATGGTTACTATGTTTACTGTAACTTATAAAATTCAGTTTTAAGACAAGGTCCTAAAGCATACCACCACTATAAGAATAGTTTGTGCTGAAGAGTTTGCCATTTATACTTCTTTCATAACCCCTATGGTTCCAGAGATATGAACATGTGTTTGAAATGTGAGGACATAACTTAGATTCTGTAAAAAGACTTAGGCTCTGCCCATTGGAAGTTATAGTGCAAACTTCCTGAGCTCCATTGGATTGAATGAACTGCCTCTGCTCCATGCTGTACAACACTGATGAATTAATACTTTTAATTTTACTAATGTGTCCAAAGAAAGAAATGTGCTAGCTTAATGTACTCTAAGTATAGACCACTACATTTGAGTTATTTTAAGCAGCAAAATATGACTTTTGTCCAGGAGGATACAGGGATACATCAGAAAATAGCAAAAGAGAAGTGTACCAATTAACTGAAAATATATTAAAAGAATACAAAAAAAATATCATGAACACAGGCAAAACATATCAGTCATCTCCCATCTGCATTCATCCAGAAATAATAATAATAAAAATAAAACAATCACAGTGAATAAGGATTCATTAAAATCTGTGTAGGCTCTGTGTACAGCCAACACAGAATGTACCTGTGTACACGCCCATGGTTCCCTCATTCATATTCATCATGGCACACTGCCGCAGGAGAGCATAGTATATTGAATCCATGTAGGCAGAAGTGTAGAGGCTATCCTATGGTTGTGGATTGTCCAGGAAATTCCTGGTCAGATGTTATGTACAGGGTGAGACTCCCTGTAATGCACCCTGCTACTGGTGAAATGTGCTGTGCATTAATATTTTGTGAGTTCATTTTCCTATTTTTTTTTTTTTTATGTCTGTTTGCACAGTGTGGCACAGAGCGCAGCACTGCCAACCTACACTGAGATATATACAGCTGACACCTGTAGACATCTAAAAACAGAAATCAGATGTTATTAATTATTACTTTTTTAGAATTTTTAATATCTGTTTGCATGGTATAGAGCACAGCAGAGCTGAGTCTTGCTTACACATACACTACTGACACCTGCTAGACAGCTAAAAATAGAAACCGCATGTAAATAATTATTCATGTCTGGTTTTGTTTAAGCCTGTTTGTGTGGTGTGGGGCAATGCCTAGCAATGCTAACAGGTACCTTAGTAGCATATGTGAAGGTATACTAGTTTACATACTATCCAAGTAGTTAAATGGGTAGAGTCACGGCCTAAAGCTTAGTAGGTCCTTGGTTTGAGTCCCTAGCACTCATACCATTTTCTCAATGTAAATTAAATTTTTGTGCAATTTAAAAACAAAATTGTGACATTTGGAAAAGCTGCATGGTACTAAGCACTGCTTAAAAATGGTTAATGGCTATTCCTATTTGCGAATTGCCAAGCTTCGCTAAAACACAGTTGTGCAAGTTTCCATAATGCTCAGCTCTGCTAAGCAGGTCTGTGTGATGCTAAACAACATGGCCCTTTTTTGAATGTTGCAGTATGATGTGTAAGGGTGGGAAAACAGCCTATACTAAGGGTAATAAGCAGGGATTCTGCAGCATTTGTTGGAGTCTGTCTAACTGTTGGTATGACAAGAGGTGTTGGAGAGGGTGGGCACTTTCAGGCACAGAGATGGTGTGTGGAAGAGTCCAGGGTTTTTGTTGGGCTCCTGGTATGCAAATATGAACCTAAGCTGTTGCAGGGTGATTACTTGGGCTCATAATGTCATGGAACTTACCAGTGCTACTAGTATCACTCCTACTGGTGATCAGTGTTGTCCCACTACGATGACCTGAAACATAGAAAGAGGGGAACATTGGAAACCTGGGTCCAATAGGCCAGGAATGGGCATTCCCCAGACATATGTAAGTATTTCTGTCAATACTTTTCTAAAACACAACATGAATCTGTTATGCATAATGGTGTGCTTCTCTTCTAACAGCTGAAGCTGAGTGGGCTCGCAACATGCAGTCCCATGCTGGGTGCCTGACCAGGATGCGCCATAAGTGCGGTATGTACAGATATATTATGATAACTGTAGTGCAGTAAAGAATAAATAAAAACTATAGTGCAATAAACAATAAACAGTAAAAACTGTAGTGCAAAAACCAATAAATAATGCCAGTAACAGCAAGTAATAAGGTGTAAAACAGGATTGTGGTGTCATAACATAATTTCACTAGAGCTGTATACATTGCATGTGTATTGTAATGCTGCTGTGCTCAATTGAAAAACTGCCATAACTGTGGAATGCAAAGGTAATTGCTTGAAATATGTATTGCACAACCCACAGTATGGTTCAAGGCTGTCTCTAAGCCACTTTCAGTCACATAATCCTCTCTTTTCCTCCATCTCCAGGAAAATAAAGTATAAAGGTGAGGTAGCCTGCTTTATGGGCAGATATCATGTGTGTACTTTATTTATTTATTATTTATTTATTTATTTGCATTTGTTAACCGGGTTGGTCCAGCTGGGTAAGAATTACCCTTTTTCAGTGGAGACCCGAGGGGAAAAGCCCCAAACAGACATACAAATACATACAAATAGAGACAAATTAACAATATTACAGAGGAAAACAATATTATGGGTGCAATGGATAAGAAAAACAAACAATGAAAGTTTGAGAATATGAGTAAGGTAGGCCAGAGGCATGCATGCAAAAGATTTATGAAAAGGTGTTCTGAACAAGATCTCTGAATTAAGTTAAAGTAGGCAAAGAAATGATAATTTAGGTGTGGAGTTAGTAGTGTGGGAGTTTTAGGTGGGAGCATGTGAAGGACATTCCCATTTGGAGGAGAGATGGGAGAGAAGCATGGATTTGAAATTGTTGTGGTTAGGTATATTACGTAGTGGTGTGGGGAGATTGTTCCATAGTTTGGCTATAGTGTGGGATAGTAGTAGTTTACCAGTTGGGTGCATGGGTTTGTGTACATGCAGGAGGTTTTGGCCTGTGGATCTCAGGGTATGGGTAGGTGTGTAGGGTGTTAGAGATTTAGCAAGAGAGGGGTATTCTGCTGGTTTAAAGATGAGTTTGTGGGCTGTTGTAAGTTGTAGGTACTTTAGGTGGTTGTGGAGTTCTAGCCAGTTTAGGGTGTGTAGGGAGTGACAGTGATGGGAAGAGTTCTTAGAATTGGTTGCAAATTTGCAGATTTTGTTGTAACAGGCCTCAAGTTTAGCACAGAGTCCGAGTTGTAGGCTGGAGAATAGGGGAGCACCATACAAGAGAGAGGGGAGAAGGAAGGTAGATGCAAGGGTATGATGGGAAGATGGAGTAAGGTAGTAGTTGTGTCTGTAGAGGAGGCCGATTTTCTGGTGGGTTTTTTTGATTGCTGAGAGGATGTGGGAGTCGAATTTTAGGTTTTCATCGATGGTAATGCCAAGTAGTTTGGTACTAGGAACAATTTCAAGAGGGGTGTTATTGTGGCTTTTGATGGAAAATTGGACTTTGTGGAACTGGAAAGTTTTTAGTGGTAGTAAATATCATTAGCTTTGTTTTGTTGGTATTTAGGGCCAAGTGATGCGATTGCATCCATGATTCAATTTTGGAGAAGGCTGTTTGGGTATTAAGTAGAAGTTTGGAGGGGCAGGAGGCTGAGCAGATGATAGTGGAGTCATCTGCATATTGGATGACTGAGGTTTCAGGGATGGAGAGGTGAAAGTTGTTAATGAATAAGTTGAAGAGCAGAGGGCCAAGTACTGATCCTTGGGGAACTCCTGTGGGTGTAGGTAAGAAAGGGGAGGTTGACTCTTTCCATTGTACAGCCTGCTGGCATGTGGAAAGGTAGCTGGAGAACCAGTCTAGGGTTGAGGGAGATAGATGCAAGTGTGAGAGCTGGGACAGGAGGAGGGAATGGGAGGATGGCCTAATGGTTAAGGTGTTTGCCTTACAAACACAAAGTGCAGGGTTTGAGTCTCACAAGGGATAATTGGCTAGGCTTAAAATGGCCCGCAAGGGCAATTAGCCTAGTACTAACCTATCAATAAAAAATAGTGTCAAATGCCTTTGAGAGGTCAAGAAAAAGAGAAGATATGTATTTGCCGCTCTCACGTGCTAGGTTGACTGTTTCGAGGAAGGAAATGAGGGCTGTCATGGTGCTGTGGCCTGGGCGGAAGCCGTACTGGGTGGGAGAGAGGAGTTTGTGCTGGATTAGCTAGGGCATGAGCTGGGAGTGGATGGCTTTCTCTAGAATTTTAGAGAGTGGAGAGAGTATAGCTATGGGTCTGAAGTTGGTAGTGTCTGTGTTCTTACCACCTTTCTGGAGAGGAATTATGTATGCATAATGCCAGATGGTTGATACATAGGATTTCTGAATGGATCTATTAATGAGGATGGATATGGGATAGGCTATAGATTCGGCTGATATTTGAAGAAAATTTGCTGGAAGGTTGTCAGGGGCATTGCGGCATGGTTTTAGCTTTTGCAGTAATCTTTTTACAGTATAGGTGGAGACAGGTTTAAGTGAGAATAGCGGTGGAGGAGGGGGGTGAGAGAGAGGGTTCGGGGTTCAGGGTGAGAGGTTAGTATTGATGGATGGATTGGGGAAAGTGGAGGATAATTTAGCTATACAATCAATGAAAAATGTGTTGAAGTTAGTGGCCATTTCAAGACTTGAGAGGTTGGGATTGGGGCAGGGGTTGAAAGTTTTACCAGGGTTGAGTATTGAAGAGATGGATGTCCAGAATTTTTTTGGATTGTTTGAGTGTTTGTATTGCAGACTGCTGTAGTAGTTTTTGTGATCTTTTGTTATTGATTTTTTGGCCAGGTTACGAAGATGTTTATATTCTTGGAGGGTGGTGGGGTTTTTCTGTTTTTGGTACAGTTTCCACTTTTTGTTTCTCTGAGTGATTATCAATTTAGTTTCTTGGGATAGCCAGGAGCAGGAATTTGTTTTGATACGTTTGGTTTGTAAAGGGGCTACTTTATCAAGTAAGGTAAGGAAGGTTTGGTTAAAATATGTGACAGCGTTAGCTAGTGGAAGGATTTTCAGTGGGGACCAATCAGTAACCTTGAGGCATTCAGAGAAGATTTTGGGGTTGAAGGAAGATAGGTTACGGGATTGTTTGAAAATATGTTGTTTTTCTATGTGTGAGGATAGGCGGTCAGTGAAGGCTGGTAAGTGGTCGCCTAGGGGGTCTGGTATTACACCAGCTTTCGAGATACGGTTGGGATGTGTTATTAATATCCAATCCAAGATGGTACCGGAAGAACCATCCTTGTTTGGCCTAGTAGGGAGTTCTATTAGTTGGGTGAAATTGTAGAGGTTGATAGAGTGAGATGGGGTATCTATGAGGAAGGAGGTCCAGTTAATATTTACATCACCAAGAATGTAGGTTTCATATTTGATGTTTGAGTTAAACCAAGAGAGGATGTCTTCCAGAGTTTTGGTATTGTCTCTGGGTGGGATGTAGATGGAGCAGATGCAGATGGATTTATAGTTGTTAAGTTTTAGAAAGCCTACAGTCATTTCTGCATTAGCAAATGTTGGGATGGGGTTGGTCAATGGAGTAAAAGTGAGAGTGGAGGAGTAGATAATTGCTGCGCCACCTCCTTTTCTATAAGTTCTATCATTGTGTATAATGTGGTAGCCTGGAGGAAGGATTTCATTATCTCTGATGGAGGGTTTGAGCCAGGTCTCAGAGACAGCGGTTATGTCTGGACTGTTGTAAGAGAGCCAGACATGAAGGTTGGGGATTTTATTACGGAGGCTTTGTGCATTTAGGGTCATGAGGCGGATATTCTTGTGTTTGTGTTGATTAGAACTTGGGTTAGGGTGGGTACAGGTAGGGGTTGGGCCTGGGTTAGGGTGGATGTCACCTGACAGAGAGAGTGAGATATGAGAGAGGAGCTGATTGAAGAAAAGTAGAGGATAAAGGGAAGTATGTTTTTTGGGGGGTAGGGTTGTCTTAGAGAAAGTAGATAGAGTGGGGTGAGGAGATGGTGATGTAGGGAGTAAGGAGAGTTTGAAAAGATTGGATGGGCTGGAGGAGTAAAGTTCTGGAGAGATCTGTGAATATGAGTGGGATATATCTGGGGGGTGAGGTGGTGGTGTGTGTGGTTAGAGGTAGGTATGTATTAGTGTGGAGGCTAAGTTGGGTAATGTAGGTTAGGGATATTAAAAGGGTAGATAGTAGTAGAGCTTGTTGTGGGAAGGTAGGCATTGTAGTATAGATGTGTGAGGTGTGGTGTATATATGAGAGAGGGTGGGGGTGTGTATGAGATTGGTGTGTGTATGAAGTGCTACGCTCATCATGCAAACTGTAATGTTCCAAATGTTGCTCTTTTTCTCTTGAAAGTCCACCAGTTTCACCAATGTAACCACCATGTCTTGTTCACTGCTCCCGGACATTTGCATGAAAGGTGACAATGACCTCTGCTTGTACTGATAATTGTGCATCAGTCCCATATCTGAAGAATTACTGTTTTTCTTCTTCGGGTATACCGGTTCTACTTTCAAAGTACAGTAAACCTTGGGAATTTCCTCTGGAAGACCCAGTCTTAGCTTTCCTGGTCCCCATCTTGGTCCCTTAAAAAGTACAGAAAGCTTGTTGTAGAAACCAGGTGCGATCCAAAATGTATTCCAGATGTGAAGCAGGAGCTGAAACAGGTCACCTGAGATGGCTGTAGTGATGAGTGCATATGGACCATTCACCAGACCTCCACACACAATCAGCATAGCAATTGTGGTTCCAATTCCATTCTGACCGATATTGTATACAGGAACAACATGGGAGTTGCTACAATGAGCATCACACAGCAGGTTGACGCTCTCCCTCCCATGTAGTTAGAAACTATACCTGCAATTATCCCACCTAAAATTCCTGCAAAATCAAAGAGCGTAGATATATCTCCAGCACCTTTTGAATCCAAATGTGCTACATTGGGAATGAACAGTGGTAGCCAGTAAAGGAAGGTGTAGCTGACAAGCTTGGCAAATAGTAAGCATAGGGAAAACTCCAACACACCTGGAATTTTAAGGGCACTTACAAAGCTGATGGCAGTGGGCTCTTCAATGACAGTGCCCCGCTCTGTGGGTATGTTGATACTGCCCTCTGCTGCATGGTTCGGGCTCCTAAAGAGTTCCTCATCACTACCATTTCTGATTAAGGGTGTCTGTTCAAGTCCTTCATGGTGTTGAGGAGGACAGCAATCCACATCTTCTTGACATTCTGCTGTTGGCTGTGGTATCCTGTTATCTGCTTCACTGCCATCAGATGGACCTGCTGGCTGTGGTATGCTGTCAACTGCTTCACTGCCATCCGATGGACCTGCTGACTGTCGTATGCTGTCATCTGCTTCAGTGCCATTTGATGGACCTGCTGACTGTGGTATGCTGTCATCTGCTTCAGTGCCATCAGATGGACCTGCTGACTGTGGTATGCTGTCATCTGCTTCACTGCTATCGGATGAACCTGCTGGCTGTGGTATGCTGTCATCTGCTTCACTGTCATCAGATGGACCTGCTGGCTGTGATATGCTGTCATCTGCTGCATTGCCATCAGATGGACCTACTGGCTGTGGTATGCTGTCATCCGCTTCACCGCCATCAGATGGACCTGCTGGCTGTGGTATGTTGTCATCTGCTTCACCACCATCAGATGGACCTGCTGGCTGTGGTATGCTGTCATCCACTTCACCGCCATCAGATGGACCTGCTGGCTGTGGTATGCTGTCATCTGCTTCACCTCCATCAGATGGACCTGCTGGCTGTGGTATGCTGTCATCTGCTTCACCTCCATCAGATGGACCTGCTGGCTGTGGTATGTTGTCATCTGCTTCACCTCCATCACATGGACCTGCTGGCTGTGGTATGCTGTCATCTGCTTCACTGCCATCAGATGGACCTGCTGGCTGTGGTATACTGTCATCTGCTTCACAAAGGTTTAGAAACAATCCCTTGTGAAGCAGCAGACCCAGACAATGTAGCAGCAGAAGAAACGGCGGTATTAGCTGCAGCAGCATAAGACTTAGCCTCTCTCCTCACTTTGTACAACACTAAGGAACTGCGCCAGTCTCAGCAGAAACAACAACAACCAGCCCTTTTTCCAAAGCAATAACATACTGTATATTCTGTCTCGCTTACGTTGCTATGCTATCTTTATTCCCTCAGTATTCAATTAACAACACTATTTAGCGAACTCCCTAGTGCCGGACTGTACTTTTAACTACTCATTTGTCCCTAAATACTAGTACATCTGCAATCTCCGCACACACCCCCGGGACTGCTTTTAAATTACAGAGGTAGAACACTTCCTTTCTTTTTCTTGACACAGTACACACTTAACAGACATTTAGCAGCAGTACCAACAAAGTGTAAAGCAGGATTGTGGTTTCATAACAAATGTGTCTAAATACTTGTAGTAGGGCTGTTTTCATTGCATGTCTGTTCTAATGTCACTGCAGTCAACTGTACTAAGTTGCTGCAGTCAATTGTTACATTATTTGCGGATGTCCCCTGCAGTCACAGCTTTTGGGTTCTTCTCCCATGCTTGTCAATTAAGACATGATGGCTGTCTAGTCTACTTAGTGTACACAAACATACCTCTCAACTGTCATGATTTTTGTTATGTATTCACAACCACCCAATCTGTCTGGTCCATGATTAGCAGCTAATTGATTACCTGGACTTACAGAACACCTTGATAGTCATGTATGTGCACATTATGTGAAACAGTTCCATGTACCTGCATTTCTTAGTGCTTGGCCCAAACTATCCTTGCAAACAGCTTGAGAGGTATGCATGTGCTACATCGTATATAGAGGAGTTGTAGTCACTGTACTCACCACTGATAGTGCACACCTGTAGAACTATCTATTAGGGGTCTTTTTAGGGATATCATCTGCAATGTCACTAATGGTATGTTTTTCTTTCTCTCCCCGCCCCTTAACTTCTTTCATTTATTATTGTTATTCATATTATGATTTAATATTAATGTATTTTGTTAAACTAACTATATTTTGTTAAACTTTAATTTATTATTATTTATTATTATGATTTAATATTAAAATATTTTGTTAAACTGTTTTGTTGGCCTTATTGGTTATTTCATACTGGCTTGCTGTTAAGATACTTAATATTATGTTACTTAATGTTGTGTTTCACATAACATACCTTAATATGTATTTGAATTAATTTATTTAACATTTTTGTTATATGGAAAAGCACCACTTGGAACAAAGCCAATTTTCAGTGGAGACTCAGGGAGAAATGCTCAAGATGCATGTCTTTGTAATGTGGGAGGAAACCGGAGCACCCAGAGAAAACCCACATGAACACAAGGAGGAGATGCAGACTCTGGCAGAAGACACTCCAGCCAAGAATGAAACCAGAGAACTTCTTGCTGTGAGGTGACAACACTACCACTGCACCACTGCACCATCCAAATAATCAATATTATGTTTGGTTATGTTAATACTAACATTGGTTTTATTACAAACCTTAACTTATTGTTATATCTAATTTACTACAGTGCATGAAGATAGGATGGTTTCCAGTGATCCACCTGCCCTGCCTCCTCTGGCCGTGGCACTGGGTCCCAGCACATCTGAGACTCTGTCCAGTGGTGTCCCATCTGCTGCCCCTACACCACCTGCAGTGTCAGGTAGTTCTGCCCCAAGGGATGGGGATAGGCCCCTCTCTATGAGTGGATGTGGAGTGGAGTTGTCAACCTTGATGAACAACCAGTTTTGGTGCACAGGATCATGTACCGTGGGTGTGTACGACACGTGTACTGGATGGAGAGCATGCTGGCCACCCTGCTGGGCCAGGGTCATCCCAGAGCCCAGCCTCCACTATGGCCACCCCCAGTGCATTGAAAGAACACTGAAACAGTCCATGGGTGAGGACATAAGTCACACTGTTACCTTGTGTAAACACATGGGACTACGATTCCACAACACCCTCCCCATCCAAGGTGTTCACCCCCCCTCTTGTGTCACACACCACCCCTGTCTTCTGTCTTGTCTGTCTTGTCTGTCTACAAATGCATTCTCACCTACCCAACTTACCTCCCCCACAAGTACATATGTCCCTTCCCCAACAATCCACTCTCACCTTAAGAAACAAAGAAAATAGGTACCTGTCCCTCAAAAAAATATCATCCCATGCATAGCTCTCCATTTTTCACACATGTCCATTGGACACACGTAATCTGGTCCAATTGGCTTGACAACATAGTTATGTTGCTCTCATCCCTCTCTCTGGGGTTAAGAGTCTGAATTAATCTACAAATTCTGTCAAAGTACACAGTTGCTGCTGTACAAGAAATGGGTAGCTGTCATCCTTTCATATACCCTTCCTGCACATACCTATCTGTCTTTCACTATGTTTCCACCCTGCTTGCAACCATTTCATCACGTTCCTATCTCCCCATTTTTCTTTTCTTTAAATATTTTTTGCATGATGCTGAGAAACACCGCATCATGGAGCATTACTAAGCTCAGCTAAATGGAGTTTTATTGATATATGTGTTTTAAATAACAATAAATATATGCAAAATAAACATTTGTCCCCTATTTCAAACCCAAGACCATTGCACCTGCAGACCACTTGGAGTCTGGTGGAAGAGTATACCATCAGAAAGCCATGGAATAATAGCAGGTAAATGTGCATGTTTATCAGCAACATTTGAAATGTACCTGCAAAAACATTAATGACAGCATACATGCTCAACTGGGACTCTGGTGGAGACATACATCCATGTAAATAGGTTCATAGGTTCATAGGTTCATACTAGGCTATCTGCCCTAGGGCATTTATAAGCCTAGCCAGAGTGTGTTTGGCTTTCGCCACCCATTTTAAATTAATTTTGCTATGCCTTTTTTTGAGGTTAGTATACTGTGCCTCTGTCTAACAGTGACACAGAAGTGATAGCCGGGGTAAACCTACGATCTCCCATCCACTCATCAAGATTCCTCTTGAAGAGAGTCAATGTGGGACTCTGCCTAATCTGGACTGGGATTTTATTCCAGAGTGAAGGGAGCCTCTGGGTTATGAATCTGTCCCTCCAGCATGTCCTATTTATTTCAGTGCTGAGGTTCAAGTCTCTCAAGCGTGTAGCTCGATGGGATTTGGATTTTCTGAGGTGCAGCATGTCCATTAATTCTGGGTTGGACATGGCTTTATACGGCAGGCACAGATCGCCTCTGAGCAGGCGGTATGCCACTGAGTAGAGCTGGAGTTTCTTTAACCGGGCAGCATATGGCACCTGTTTGAGCCCTTTGATCTTCTTGGTGAGGTACTTTTGGGGTCTTTCCAGTTGCTGCAGGTGTCTAGTAAGGTACATCCCAAAAGGGGCATTGTACTCAATTATGGGCCTGATGAGGGATGAGTAAAGAGGTACGATGACCTCCCCTGATCTAGATGTGAATCCCTTCATGATTAGGAGGGCTATATAAAATGTTTTTCTAACCACTTTGGCCACGTGGTTGTCAAATGAGAGATTGCTATCAACTTGGGTCTCCAGGTCCCTAATGACTTCTTCTGTACTTAATGGATTACCACCTATGTGGTAATTTGTGGGCACTTTGTTTTGCCAAAGGGATGACTGTACACTTTTGGCATTTAGCTTGAGGCCATGGCTCTGGCACCAGTTGTCTGTTTCTATGAGGCCCTTTTGGAGGATGCTTGTGTCGGCTGGAGAATTGATTATGGCGCCCAGTTTGCAGTCATCTGCGAACTTGGTCAGCCACAGTCCTTCCGTGTTGGCCTGTACCGAGAAATATATACCGAACAAGAGAGGTCCCAGGACTGAGCCTTGTGGGACACCACTTGTAACTGGTTTGGAGTCTGACATGGCCCCAGCAATTCTAACCATGTGGGTTCTGTCCTTGAGCCAGTTTGCAACCCATCTAGTGGAACCATCTAGTGACATAGGGGTTTATATTTAAGCTGGTGAGCTTATCTATAATGCCCGAGTGGGGTATTGTATCGAAGGCTTTTGAGAGGTCCAGGTAGGCTGTGTGGACCACCTTCCCCTCGTCAATGGCCTTGGTGACTGTTTCAAAGAAATCGACCAGGTTTAAGAGGCAGGATCTGCCCTTAACAAAGCCAAACTGGGTAGGATCCAGTGTCTGTAGGTCCCCAATATCTTTATTTATGAGGTCCATGATGATCCTTTCCATAGCTTTGCAGACCAAGCTAGTCAGGCTTATGGGGCGATAGTTTCCAGGATCTGTTGAGGCACCACCTTTGTGGAGAGGGACCACTGTTGCTGTACGCCACTCTTTGGGTACATATCCTGTAGTAAGGCTAAGATTGAACAGTAGTTTTATGTTTGGGTTTAGCTCTTCTTGGAGTTCATATAGGACGCAGCCCGGGACACCATCTGGTCTCACTGATGCTGTGTTTTTTGCTTTGGAGAGGGCGGCTCTTACCTGAGCATCTGAGATGTCAGGGGGGCAGCACTCTGTTGGGATAGATATTTGCCCTTTTGGTGGGGAGAGGGGAGAAGTTTGCACTGAACCTGTCAGCTAGGATGTTGGCAATGTCTGTGGGCTCGGTGTATTTTTTGTCATTTTGGACTAATTCTGAGCATATCTGGGAATTCCCACCCAGGTTCCTAACATAACTAAAGAAAGCCTTGTGATTTTCCTTAGTGTCCTGTGCAGTTTTTCTCTTGAAGCTGGCCTTAGACGATTTTATGAGTGCCCATAGTTTTTTGCTAATACTGATCAGAGATGCCTTCCCTTTTTGGGATTTTGCTCTATCATGTAGTAGCTTCCTCCTTCTATTGTATAGTTTGTTTATGGCTGGGGTCCACCAGACAGGACGTCTGCCTTTGGAGGATTGGGTCTTGCTTTTATTTGGGATTGCATGATCCATGCATTCCTGAAGGTGTTCATAGAATGCGTTTATAAAGGATTCTATGGTCTGGGCAGTATTTTCCACAGGCCCGGGGGCTTTGAAGGATTTTGCCTCGGTTTTGAGGCGTGTGAAATTTACTTTAGAGAAGTTTTTCACTGTGGTTTTCTGGGCAGGGGGTGGGGTCGGGATGTGAATATCCAGTGAGATTAGTTTATGGTCTGATCTTACCAGTGAGGGATACACTTCTGGTCTGGAGCATAGTGTCCCCATGTTGGTGATGATCAGGTCCAGTATGTTTTCCCCTCTTGTGGGAGTGGTAACAAGTTGTTCCATAGCATTTGAGTTTATAAATTCTAGGAACCTTTGGGCTATGGTGTTGGAGCTAGAGTAATGCTCCCAGTCTATGTTTGGGTAGTTGAAGTCGCCCAATATAATGGTGTTTGGAGAGACCTTCATATTTTCCAGTATTCTCAGGAAGGCCAAGTGGGGTTCCTGTGTTTGGGAGGGTGGTCTGTAGCAGGCTATAAACTGGAAGGCGGTTTTACCCACAGTTAGTTGCACATGGATAGTCTCTGATGCTTCGTGCTGTGCCACCAACCTGGAGGTGTGGGTATCTTTGACGAATATTGATACTCCCCCTCCTTTTGTGGTTCGGTCCAAGTTTTGGGGCCGAAAAGCATGGTATGAGGTATAACCTGGTAGTGCTGGGGTGCTCTCGGGAGCCTTGAACCAAGTTCTTTAAAGCCATTCACATAATGATGGATGTAAAAAAGTATGTCACAGCCTGTATGTGTGCACTTATATATTGACAAATATACCTTCTGTAACAGTGACTCAGTAGCCCAGTTTGTTAAATGCTATGCAGGTAGTAGTTTTTGCCACAAACAGTCCTGAGTTCAAATCCAGTGGTGCGTAGCATTTAAATTACCTTATTGTGAAAACATCAATGAATGACTGAGTCATGCACTCTATCCACATGATTCATTCCAAATAAAATGTCTACCTTTCAGTGATGGAAGTCATTGGCCTACAGATAGGAACACACTTTTCATATTCCTATAGCACCACTTTAAGTGAATAAAGCATCAGGTCATGCATTAATATGCATTCACAGAGGATTTAAACCCAGGTAATACAGAGTGCATCACACAATCCTTTCATAATCACATTATAGATTAGCGCACCTGCACAAGTAACATACACATATGTAGCCCCTGCTAGTAACAAGGACTGCCGGCATACACATTCCAAATGAGCACCAGACTTGTAACACATGACCTGACAGTTGCCAAAATGGTTGACTTAATGTTATATTTACCCCCTATGTTGCTTAAGGACACGATAAACATGTTAACTAGTACTCTGTTAGTTATACTGTTGCCTAACATACTTACCTCAAACCATACATCTCAACCTCTTAAAACAAGAAATCTGGACAAAGCCACAAATAATGGGGGACAAAAGCACAAAAATAGGGACACTTTTTAAATATTGCTCTTACAGACTTAGAAAGTTGATAAAATAATATATTTTGCATTAGCATTAATTTTCTGAAGGGTATGCAGTCAGAAACTCAAATGTCTGTCATTATTTTCTGACTTGAACCTTCAATAAATTGCTAATGATTTGCCAGAAAAACACAATTTTATGAGAAACAGATAAAAAATATGAGGCAAAAATCTGGACATTCTGTGAAAATCTATACATCTGAGAGGTATACCTTAAACACATGCCTTAATTTGAGTAGAAGGGGTACCCTCACTCTGGCTCTGCCTCTACAACAAGCCTGTAACTCTTACAGCTTGTTGCTCTCCAAAGTATTCACACTCTCTGCCTATGCCTATTCCCTGCAGCAACAGCTGCAGCCTGTAGCACACACATTTGTATGTAAAAATAGCTGCTGCTGACCTTCGCTCTGTGATGACATAGTGCCCTCACCCCAGTAATGCCCAACACAACATATCAGAAAGGGCTTCTAATCTATATGAAGGCCTTATATCTTGTTAAGCAGTTGCTGATGATACTACAAATCAGCTGTGTTGGCTGCAATTAGCATTTCAGAAGTACATATTGATTAAGAGGCAATCACCCGGTATTGAGAAGTGTGCTAAAAAGGCAAACAGCTGGCTATGGGGAATAAGTCTGTATGAAACTTTCTTCACACAGTAAACATGTTGCCAAAAACTTTATATATTTGCACATATCAACAGAGGAGTATTGTACTCCATCAGGTATGTAAGCTTTTTATTTACAACATGATGCATATGTTTGAATACACGTAGGGGGAATGTGGATTCCAGCATTAAGCCTTTCTTACAACTGTGATTGTGCAACTGCTGGCAAAACCAGTTCCCATGTTTGGGGTTAGAGATGGTGAACTGTCAGCACTACTAAGCATGGTTCAAAGCTGTCCAGCATGCACACATGTAGGGCTAACAATGAGCTTGACTGTATTTACGCACACACTCACACACCACTATCAAATCCAGATCACCTACTGACACACACAGCACATTTCCATGGTCCATCTTGCCTGCTTCCCTTCCTGACTCACACACATGCTTTCAACCTATTGGGTTAGCCTAGGCCTCCTGCTCCCCCACACAACACCCTGTGCAAGTTATGATACCTGTGCCACATCCCTGTCATCCTCGTCATCAATGGAGGGTAATGAAGCTATGTGTCTGATGAACAGGGTGACTATCTAAATTAAATATGTACTTGTGTAATGCAGTGTTGCTTTGCCATGCCACTTGTACTGGTCTCTGATTGAGACTGTATGATGACATTTGCAATGAGCAAGCCACATAATTTTGTGTATCTTATGTTGAATGATGTTGTAATGGCTGTATACTTGCACAATGAAAGGTGTGTCACGGACCTTTTTATGTTTCAGTTTCAGGAGTCTGTAGGAGACACCTATAGTGACAATAAACCCATATACATCACAGCACAGAATGGAATGTCTTCAGCAAGGTACATCACTATAGGTGCATGGCTCTATAGTTTCATATGTGTGTAACAGGCTAACAAGGACAATGGCATCATCCGGCCTACTCATGCATCCCAAATCTATGAAAAGGTCTGATACCCTTGATAAGTGCCACCAGGGTTTCAGGAGCTAACACATCTACAAGCTGTGGTGATGAAGATGTCCCATCTACAAATTTCCTGTGTCCATTACACACATTTGTCCTACTACATTTATGAATGTTTTGTTCTATATCCTATTGTGTAACTTGCACATGATCTGTGTTAAAGCAGATGTGTGCTTCACAAGCATGAGGGGCCTGTTACATATAGGGTGTAGTGTTGGTGTTATATACTTGCCTCTCCACCATGTACTATTTATACCACAGTGATGGTGTAGGTGTGTAGAACAGATAAGACATGTGATAGTCCTGTCTTGGATATGTGGGAGGTATACAGTGGGATCTGACAACTCCGTGTATGGCAGCCATACACATCCACTCCAAAAGCATGTAGGACACAGACTACACATGTATAGTCTGGACACGGACTGCATAGGACATACTATCTACAATTTGTATCAGTTAACCATGGAACCTGTCTGTCTGCTACAGTTGTATGATATGCCTGTGTAGTGACATAGTAAAGGTGCCATTACACTCAATGATAGGTGTGATGAGTGCCAAATACAGTATAACAATGATAGTCTGGGATTAACATGCCATACCTTTCTGTATAGGTTGTGCAAAATTGAATGGATCCCCACATCTTATCATCCACTCAAAGTCAAAGGCTACATTACTCTCTTTGTCCATAACTCCATGAGTAATGGCTCAATTGTGTGCAGTGTGTAGGTACTACCATACACTCCAGGGGTGAATGACTTCCCAAAGGATAGTATTGTGCAGTCACTGGCATTTATTATTTGTCAGTGGTTCTGACAACAACTGAATGCCTGCATGAAACCATCCTGGATAACTGTTGGCTCTGTGTGGGATTCCGTGACAGCTCCTAATATTCAGTAACCTGCTAATGTAGTCAGTCAGAGGTCATTGACAGTGGCCGTGACTATAGAGAAGGGAATGGCTACAAGGGGTACTTCTTTAATGATTTTTGTGGAAATCCATTGTTGACTGGTGTCATTGTAGAGTAGGTCGCTCAATGCTATCTTCCCAGAATATGATTATCAGACACTTGCCTATTGACCAGCTGACATACCACTCTGTAAATATCCTACACAGTTTTCAGCAAGGCCTGCTGACCTAATATTGTTAAACATATTGTCAGGCCATGGTAGGTGAAGTGAGTCATATTACCCTCAACCATTGTATAGTTTGATACTTACTGAGGTCCACCAGTTAGGGTAGGTAGGCGTGATCTAGCCTTAAGCAAAAGAAATGGTGTGTGGTCCAGAGTCAATAGGTGTACAACATTGTTACTGCTCGTTTCCATGCTAACTCCTTTCATGCCATTTCATATCACACAATTCAGAGGTCTGGGGACACTGCTTGTCACTACATGCTACTTGTCCTTTGTGCAAATAAGTATTGCAATTACTTCCATCATGTTCCAAGTAGTGCGTCATCCACGGTGTCTGTACAGAGCAAGGAAAACATGTTTGGGAAGTGTACTATGTATACGCTGTGAAGGTAAGGTGTGGGTTTTACACAGGTATGCTGCAGTTGGACACAACCCAACTGGTGTGTACTGGAATGACACAATTACCTTTGAAGTCTGTGGAAAGCAGGGGAGTCCACAGAATTGCAGGTGCCTTGCAACTACTAATGCTGGTCTCACCAAACATACTCTCACACAGGATACCAAGCTCTCATATATTTCCTGTCATCACACACAAAATGTTACTATGATGCTCATGATGAAAAGCAGGACACAGCCTTTTTTCATCCACATAGTTGTCCCACATCATGAAAGGCTCTATAAGTTGCACATACCCTTCTCCACATAGATGCCTTGATTAGCAACTTGGGAACACATTTGGCTTTTGTATTTATTATGCCTTCTTTTCCAGGGTTGGTGGTATATCACTAGGAAACTGACAAGATGGTGATTAGAAGCACTGCTTCACTGTCACAATATAATTTGCAATGGCCAGTGACATATATGTCAAGGCTTGCTGAAACAAGAAGCACAGTGGTGATGATCCATCATAGATGGCATTTTCACAGCAAGTCATGCATCCTGCCCTTCAACAGATTAATGGTGGATATCTGCATTATGTGGCTGTGAGGCCTACTTCAGTGGACTGGCCACCTTTGGGCAATGTGTGTTCACCTGCCACCTGCCCTAGGCATGTCATACTGTACAGTTATGTACCTGAAACACATATCTGTGTTCCCACATTATGTAAAACAACAACCACTGTGCTGTCTGGTTGCTTGGCAAGTGTCATGCACTTGTGAGTACAACATAATGTCAGCAAAGTTGAACAAGTTCTCTACACATGCACACACATCCACATCTTCACTGCAAGGAGTGCCTACAAACACTGTATATCAGTGAACCCCAATGGTGTGACACCATGACCCTAATTTTTCAGGGCCTGCTGTTGAGATATGGAAAGTGTCCCTAGCCCTCTAGTCATATGACACACAAACACAATGTATGACAGATGTGACTGCATTTCAAACCTTGCTGCCTTGGTGTCTCCAACAGTAGTCATTACATATGTCAATGAGCATTTTGCCAACATGCACAGCTCACATCTTGCACCACCTACACCCACATCATACACCTGCATGTGTGCAGCTCCTTCCAGACACATTCCCAAACAGCTGACAGCTCAAAGAATCCTGCCTCTTGAGAGCACAGTACACATAATACTGCATGTACCACTCTCTCACTGGTCAAACACCTGAGACAAAACACAAAATCACACATTTTAGTCATAGTTTCATAGCTGCTTATATCATGAGACACATTGATGTCTGTGTCAACAGGCTACATATGGGACAGATCACAGTTACCTGTCTGTGGGTTAACACAATATGCCATACCACACATTCTTGCAAATCAAGGAGTATAACTTAACATTATGTTGACATCATAGTTCCTGCAGTTATGTACGACTAGGGATATACATCACCAGACTGTATGCAGACACAGGAATATGGTTAGCCACTTGGGTATGCACATACATTTAAGCTGCAGTTGACCCTAACATAGGATGATGGCTCCATACACACAGAAATTGATGGAAGTCAATAACTGCCTTAGTGTGTGGTGTCATTGTAAGGGGATCTACCACATGTGTGCCTCAGATATCAATGCTTTACCAGTGATGGTCTTCATCTCTCACCCCTGAGGTTTGGTGTACTGGCCAGGGCTGATAAAACCCTCACAGTGTATCTTATATGCACTTTTTGGAGGCAAAACTTTGCAATGAGAACATCATATATTTATACAATATCATGCTTATGCTGTTACATGCTGGGAATGGCAATATTGTACCCTACTCTGTGGGATGTGTCGCACCTTGGAATATGCAGACATATGTGCAGTTAAAAACATCTGGTTCAACGCTGTGGACAGCACCACAAACATACCAGCTTACATGTCCTTCCACATGTTCAGATCTCAAGATGACAGTGTGCAAGGTAATGCAGGTGGTGTACACATACTCATAATGGACAGCTACACACCCAGATTTATTGAAACACTGTGATTTCCCAGAGACACTACAGGTGCCATTCTGTACTGGATGGGCACATAATCAAGCATTTGACAGCAACAGGAGCAGCTCCATGAATCCAGACACCTGTTGTGTGTATTTGGATGTATGTGTGTCTACCAAGATATATCATAACACCATGTTTTGGGCTGGCATTAAGTGATCACCAACTGTGTTGCATAGTCATGCTGCAGCTCACTTGCCCTAAGGTCAGTCCGCATCCTTGACTATAATGCCCTGGAGCAGTGCCATAACATCGCCACAAGGTGGGTGACCACTGCAGACCCCCCAATGTGAGATCTTCCCTGGTGGGTTCTGACCACAGATCAGTCTCATGAAAACTATCAGAACTAACCTCCCTTGCAGACAATACAAACATATATTTCAAAAAAGCAATGTGCTACCTCTTCTGGGATGATTTACATAGCTTGGCTGCACCTCTCCCCTCAGATGGGACAGGCAAGTATGCAGAGCTCTATACCCATGCATTATGCAAGGACCATTAGAACTGCATGGACTAGGCTGTACCTGACAGGAGAAGCACAGGCTCCTTATGTCACAGTAAACCTGCCTCACAGACAACTGCCACTAGCAGGCTGTACGATAAGAGGTGGATATTGCTGTGTGACAGCTGAGGTGTGGTACCCCCCCCAAAATGATGACACAACCTCCTCAGCTAAAACAAGAAAAGTAACTGATAAAATTAGCCACCCACAGAAAGCAGAACCACAATGCATAGTGTAGTTATATGTGAAAACTGTAAGGACAGGTTGAGATTGTTGGTGAACTCATACATAATGATGCTACATATAATGGATCTGTCTTCATAGGTAACCTGTAGTCCCACAGGTTCTGCATCAACTTCACTTCCCTGTCCCCACCACATGTGTCACATGACATTCTTACAACCTGTCCTATACCTTTCATATCTACAGAGCAGGTCATCAGGTCATAAGTGGCCTCTCTATAGGGGATACACAGCATCTATTGGATATGCTACCATCCCAGCCTGCATCCTACATGGGATCTGATGAGGATTATTAACACCATTCAGAACACCTTGCACTCATATTGAAATCAGTAGCTGCACCACAGCTGACTGGACAACAACAACTTTTATACCCTTGTAAAGAGGTGGTGTATCCACTGACCACCAGATTTATAGACCTCTTTGCCTGAGTGCCCATATCTTATGCCCATATGGCCAATCATCATGGAGCTAATCAGCACACATGTATGTGATCTACACACAGTTGACTGTACACAGTTTGAATGTCTGATAGGGGGGTCATGACTGATAAATGTGTTGGACATTTCCAAGGCAATCACCAAGGACCTGGGTGAAGGGACATCAGGGCATACAACCCCTGGACTTAGCCAAGCCATCTGACTATAACCCCTGCTCAGGCATCATTTACCAAAGCACCCACTTAGGCATCCACTATAATATCATTGTAGGGGTCATTAAGTGGCCCAGTGATAGCACTCATACTCAACATAGGGACATCCAACTCCAATAGCTGATCTGTGAGCAGCAGTGTTCAACAGGGTTCAGTTCTGGGTCTTCTACTGCTTAGAATCCATTTAACTATGATGCAAGTGAATACTGGATGTTTGTGGCTAACAATGTTGGCTGATGCCTGCAAACTCTGAGCACTCATAGAGTCTATGAGTTATGTTGGCATCCTACAAGATGATATTGATGAACAAATGCCTGTTGACAGACTAATGGCCATAAACTTCATGCCAATATATATGTAGTAATATTTCCATCAATAACACCTATATACCTGGTAAGTAGCACATCAGTCACAACATGTGATGTACATACTCAGGCATGATACAGCTGGGCACACAGTCCTGGCCACACATGTGTACACCTAATGTGCATGAGATCACCATGTCTCCCCAGTGGTATGACAGAAATCATATGTCATAACTGAGGGCACAGTCACCTGTAATTAACATACTCATAACCTCCATGTAGTCTTCCCTCAGCTTGCCAATACCTGAGTGAAATGAACATTTAGTAATGTACCTTCCCAAGCACTACTGGCAATTGCACACAACAGTATGGTCCCTCGCAAGCGAACTTCACATCTTCAGTATCTGCTCAGTGGGGATCATCTGCAATCAGTGTCATTTTAGCCTTCAGGATATAGACTATATAGACTACTCATAGGTGATCTTTGCCTTGCATATTGGCCAATTGTGACCCCTGCTCAATTGTAAATGCTGCATTTCTGTAAGTGGCATGGCACATGGGTTAATCACTCCAAGGATATTAACCTAGTATGTGACATTAATAATGCATGCTGGTGGGAGAGCTCTGTCTAGAAGACTTTGACACACCCTTGAAACTGAACCCTGCCTAATGGTAAACAGATCATGTCAGTGCACCTCATCACATGCCATCTGTATGATTGGCTGGGTGACAGTCATTTCACCACAGGGCTTCTGCTTGTGTTCCTCTTGGACTGGAGTAGTATGTGCTGATCATGTAAATATGGGTACAACATTGTCAAGGATTGTGAGGGCTGTATAGCCATAATGCTAGGGATGTTCAAGCTTCCTATGGGTCCATAATCTGATGTAAAATGCTCTAACAGACACACACACAAACCTGACTACAATGAGGATAGCACCACTTCCACTTACAGCTTACAGGACACGGCACACCCATAGTGCAAGTTGGCTGTATGAAGAATAGAACACTTAGGTATCTAATGGTGCACATTAGAGATCACAGTACATGATGCACACAGCACACCTCATGTCTGCTATTGCTATCTCTTTAGGATATATTATGCTTGATGACATCAGCAGGCCTAGTTGTGGTCAGGTATTTGGAGGCTCACATCACCTGCTACAAATAAAATGCTGCAAAACCTTACCTCTTTCTATGTTACAGACATACCCAAACACAACAAATGTCCTGGAGTGAGATAATAACTCTTACCTATCTAATCTTATACACTATAGATCACAGTACTTACTGCACATGCCACAGCTGACATCTATTTTACAAATGATTGCCAGCAAACAACTTGTGGATTATTTAAAATTAGGCTTGTGTTGAACAGCATCTGTAGCCTGCAGAGTGATACTGCTTTGTACTGTTATCTGCATCTAGTATCCTAACAGTCAGCTAACTGTTAGTTATCATAGCTATGTATATTCAGTTACCAGTATTGTCATATGTGGCTGTTTGTACTTGGATGGGCAAGCCTGTGGGCAGGAACAATGTGCCCTATCCATGAGTGCATAGACAACTTTATACATTACTCCACCTCCTCACCTGTTGCTGTATGTGTGGTAACATTCAGCAGGCACAGGGGTATGTAGGTAAGTGCATTATGTACTGTTGAGCCCTTACTTTGGATCCTTTAAACAGCATTATAGATGTGTGATAGTGCAGCTTTACTCATCATTATTAGGATATGTAGGAAAATACAGACATCCATGCACATATTTACATATATATAAAGGGATGCATATACAGATATATATATATATATATATATATATATATATATATATATATATATATATACATATATATGTATATATATATATATATATATATATATATATATATATATATATATATATATATATGTAGCTGTGTGTGTATGATATGTATATTTAGGATGTAGATATATGGGGAGAGACTGAGATGTATGTTTTATATATAGATATATATATATATATATATATATATATATATATATATATGCATTTGTAAATACATAGAGATAGTTATACAATCTATCTGACAGACAGATAGTGACAGACTATTTGTACATATATGTGTGTATATATACACATATCTATACATTATAGGTCATTTTGATCAAGGGGCAACAGAATTGTGCTCAGTTTAACTAAGTGCATAACCATGCCCAGTCTGATTGTCTGTACTGATAAACTGAATCCAGCCCACACCTACCTGTACTCCAGTCTGTCACTTTTTGGGTTGTAGACAATGACTTCTGTCCCTGTTCCTGCAGTACTGCACTTCACTCAAAATGTCCAGTGCATTCTCCAGCTGTCTGATGTAATTAGTATGTGAACTTGGGTCATAATGTTACACCACACATTGACTGACAGACTGTAACCCCCCCCCCAAAAAAAAAAAAAGCATATAATAACTCAAAACTAAAAGATGTGGATACTTCTAGATTAGTGCCATCAGCACCATCACCAATGCTAACTCCCCTAGGAAATGGAGCCAGACAAGCTGCCAGACAGAGTGGACTCATTCATGGCACAATCATCAGCAAATATTTGTATGTTCTTATTCCTGCATTAAGTGAGACATAGAAATGTATGATCACTTTCTGTGGTACTGCCCTGAGATTGTCTGGCCTGCTGATATACCACTGATGAGTTACTGCTAAAGCAGTTATATGGGAACACTGCTGTATTGTGGGTGGCGGAACAAATCCGCATGTTCTGCTGGAATACACAGAAGTCCAAATATCATGTGACCCCACTGTTTGACATCTCTCTTGACAGTGTAGGTTAGAGACTTACCTTGTAAATGCAGCAGTTGACAGAACTGTTTGTCAGGGATGACTCTGTCTGATACAGCCAATGCATGGATAAGTACAGGTTGTGTGGGTTGCCTGGCATCAATTGTAATATCTGTATGTGAGTAGGAGTAAGGTATCAGCCCTTAGGTCCCTAAATTGTCAGTGAATGTGCTATGAATTGCCTCTTAGCCAAGGCCAGGGCATACTGAGCATGCCTATGTCTGTCTACAGGGACACCAGCACGTGGGTTCCTCCTCTGAGTCCTGCTGTGACTGTGGCTGTGGTGATGTAGGTACTGGTTGGGGGTTGTGTATCCCTTCCCTTTTCTAATCTTGCTGCAACTGTTTCTGCAGGATCATATTGTGTAGTATAGCCCATACTGTGAACATATGTGCACATGTGGCTGGTGAGTACTGCAGGACTCCACCTGATATATCGAGGCACCGGAACCATGACTTCAGAAGCCCAAACGCATACTCTGTGATGTACTTAGTTTGTGCATGTGCTTCATTATGGTGTTCTTCCATGGGTGTGTGTGCATTTCTGATGGGTGTCATCATCCATGGTTCCAGTGCATAGCCAGCATTCCTCAGTAAATGGCCATGTGGGATGCGCCCTCTAGCAAACATCTGGTACAGCTGTGATGGGTGCCAGATATGGGAGCTGGGATAACTGCCAGGGCTGTCAGCAAACACATTCATGATAATCCCCTAGGCATTACACAAGACCTGGCAGTTGATGGAGTGGTATTCCTTGTGGTTGACATAGATTTGACCCTCTTCACCAGGTGGTGCCTTGATGTGTACATTAAGGCAATCTATGGCACCTAATACTTTAGGGTAGTATGCTACACTGTAGAAGTGTTGCATATTGCTGGCCCTCACTTCAGCAGAGAGGGAAAAAGAAATGTGCTTACTGGCATGTGGTAGCATGACATCCAAGAACTGATGGAGTACCCTGGATGCAGATGCCTGTGAGACACCCATCATGTCCCCAATCATTCTTTGGAAAGTACCTGTAGCTAGTATCCTAAGGGCTACACATACCTTTGTTTCCACTAGTATGGGTTCCCTCTGTTAGCTCTGGGTCTGAGTTGAGGGCAACAGGGCTCAGTGAGTTCTTGTAGTATTTCCCTGTCCAACCTGTAGATCTCTACAATCTCCAGATCATATACCTCCTGGCAGGTTACCCTGGGCATGAACACTCTTCTCCTTCTCTGCTTAGGCCTATTGTCAGCAGTAGCACTGACTTCAGCATCTAGCACATACAGATGTAGCTGACCTGTAGCAGTCCCTAGCATTATTTCAGTTAAAATTCCCAAGTCTGTACTCCAATGGTCCAGATTTTTGGGGAAAAATCAGAATGTAGGGCATATGCATACTTTATACAGCTCTGCTGTAGGTGCAGAATGTGTTATTGGATAACTATGATGCTTCATTTAATGGCCCTATTTGACTGCACGATGCCACACACAGCACCGTGATGTGCAGCATAGTTTAAACAATGGTCAAAACTAATTGAATACGTCTGGTTTTCAGACATGCTCAACAAGGCAATGTGTCATGCAAACATGTGCACTAAAGCTGAAAAGAGCCAAGAAGTCAGAGGACACCCACCCCCCGATGTCAGCTACATTTTGTGTAGACATCAACATGGGTCTAAACCTACATGAATGAGATATGCGGACACGATTACTCCTTTCTGATATTCAGTAACTCCACCCCATTTGCATACATATCTGTGCTCACAGCCTGGTAATTACATGCTTCATAGACCTACCAGGTTAGCAACAGCACCAATGCATCATTCTAGGGACCACACACAAGGTCCTGTAATACATTTCTGTCACATAATATCCCTTTCCTTTTTTTTTTTTAATTTTTCTATAAAGCTTGTTTGCAGTGAAACATGCCAAGATAATTAGAAAAAATGTTTTAACTTATTTCCTTTAATTTTCTGATATACAGGATAATAGTTTCACTCATATGTGTATGTGGTATTACATTTTCTGGGGATTACTGTCCAAATATGTACAGTTTTACACCCCCTTTTGTCTGTCTATACTACTGTACAGGGAATTTTTCTGCATACACTATGGACACTGACACAGGCCTTGGACAGATGCCTATCTGCTTGTTGGCTCACTCTACCTGCCTCATTTGCATTAGATTCACCTGCTTATGAGTCCATTTGCATGCCTTGTAAGTTTCCATACTTGTGTGTGCATGAATGCTACTCAGCAGCGCTTACTGAATCTCAGATTGTTCTTACCTGTGTAAGCAGTGTGGCACGATGCCTACATGTAAAAAAAAAGTGTAGGCTTTATTAAATTCCCCCCTGAGAGTATACCACTTGCAGTCCATAGTTAAAAATAGAGTTAAGATGAGTTTTGTTTTGTAAGAAGGATGGGAGCCCCCCTCCCCATGACCCATTGAATGCATTAATGAATAAAGGCAAAATAATGACAGAATCTCCACAGCAGTGATACATGTTTGGCACAATTTGGTTTTGCTCAGAAAGCTGCAGAAGTAGGCAGCAGTGGACAGTTCTACAATAAAAAAGGCTTTATGGGCAACTGTTAGCTGATAAGAACAAAGTCACAGGGGGTAAAGGGAGTGGTTGTAAATATCAACAAGTTACAGATTACAAGATGCACCTTGGTAGGTTACAAATTGTGATAGATCATAGTACAATACATCCAATAACAAATGCACCTTAGTATAGTTATACAATACAGAGTGGATTATATTAAGCAGTTTATAAGGATAATGATTTTGCTAGGCAGGATAGGTTCATAGGTTAAGGTAATGACTGCTGTGGCCTTTATAAGTTTAGTTATGTAACATAAATGTATCCCATGGGCTATTTTGCCTTAGAGGGTGTTTAAAGGGGTGCGTGTTAGTTAGGGCATGATTGAACTGCTGCCTCTGTCCATCAGAGACATAGGAGACAGACCAGGAGGGAATTTCCAATTTTCCATTTACTGGTCCAGGTTAAGTTTGAATAGGTTTAGGGAAGGGGTTTGCTTCACATGAATGGGAAGCCTATTACAGAAAATGGGAATTCCCTGAGATATAAACCTGTCTGTCCAACATGTCTTATTTAAATTGCAAGCAAAGTTTAAATCCTTAGATTTAGTAGTTGTGATACAGTTTGTGTTGTGGCTATGCAAAAAGTCCACCAGGGCAAGATCCAAGCATGCCTTGTATGCCAGACATAGATTGCATCTCAAGAATCTGTAGGAAACAGAGTACTGTTAGGGCCTTGAGGCAATCTGCATAGGACGTTGTCTTTATACCACACCATGTATGCTTTTTGCAAGGAACCTCTGTTGGTGTTCCAGTTGTTTTATGTGCCTGGTCAGATACATACCAAAGGGAGTGTTATACTCAATGATGGGTCAGATGAGGGCTCATTATAGTTGCATGGTGACTTCCCTGGACCTAAATGCCATAAACTTACTTACAATTTGTTTGACATAAAATGATTTTCTTACTACTTTAGAAACATGTTCAAAAGCCAGGTTACAATCTGCGTAAGTCCCTAAATCTCTGACTACTGTCTTATTTTATGGGTGTTTTATTGATGAGATAGTCTTGTGGTGGCTGACATTCTAAAAGATACTATTATACATTTAAGTATTTGCTTTAGTACCAATCATCTGCTTGTGTTTGAGGCCAGTAATCCTCTTTTTGAGGTACTTTTGCAGCCTTTCCATTTGTTGTACATGTCTTGTGAGAAACCTTTTGTGATGAGGTGTGTCATGTAGAAGGATTTCCTGACTACTGTGGTGATGTGATTATCAAAGGAGAAATTACTGCCCACCTGTGTCCCAAGGTCTCTTATCACACTTTTGGTGTTAAGTAGACTACCACCTATGTGGTAGCTCATGGGTACAGAGTTTTTACCAAAAGGGATGACAATGCAATTTTTGGCATTGAGGCTGAGGTCATGGCTTTGATACCAGGCATCTGTCTCAGTGAGGCCCTTTTGTAGGATGTCCACATCATTTGGAGTTTCAATTATGGCTCATAGTTTGCAGTCATCTGCGAACTTCATTAGCCAAAGTCCTTCTGTGTTAGCCTGTACTTCAGAAAAGTAGATACCAAATAGGAGAGGACCCAGGACTGAACCCTGTGATACTCCACTTGTCACTGGTTTGAAGTCGGATTTGGAGTCTGCTACTTTCACAGTGTGGGTTCTGTCAGTGAGCTAGTTGGCAACCCATCTTGTGACATAGGGATTTATACCTAGTTTAGTGAGTTTATCTATAATTCCAGAGTGGGAGATGGTGTCAAAAGCCTTGGCGAGATCTAGCTAGGCTGTGTGAACCACCTTACCCTCGTCTACGGCTTTGGTGACTGCTTCAAAGAAGTCAGTCAGGTTTAGGAGACATGATCTGCCTTTTACAAACCTGAACTGGGTGGGGTCCAGAGTTTGAAAATTCCCAATGTCTTTGTTTATAAGTTCCATGATGATACATTCCATGGTCTTGCAGACCAGGCTCGTTAGGCTAATGGGGCAATAGTTCCCGGGAGTGGGATAACTGTCACTGTGCACCATTCAGTGGGCACAAAGCCTGAGGTGAGGCTATGATTGAACATGGTGCTTAGGTGGGGTGCCAGTTCATTCTGTAGTTCATGTAGAATGCAGCCTGGTCTGTTGTCAGGTCCCATGGATGCTGTGTTTTTGGCTTTGGAGAGTGTGTTTTTTACCTGTGCAGCCGTGATTACAGGAACTATCCATTCTTCCGGTATAGAGATGGGCCCTTTAGGGGGTGGGGGGGGTGGGGTAAAGTTTGCACTGAACCTATCTGCCAGGATGTTGGCAATATCATTCAGTTCTATATATTTAGTGCTATTGTGCTGTAACTCAGAGCAGATCTGAGTGTTGCCATTGAGATTCTTGCATAGCTATAGAATGCTTTGTGGTTGTCTTTAGAATCAGTGGCAATTTTGTTGTCATAACTAGCATTGTAGGATTTTATGAGGGATCTCAGCTTCTTACTGAGGCTGACTAGGGAGTTCTTCCATTCATGGGATTTTACTCTTTTTTGCAACAGTTTCTTTCTCCTGTTGTAGAGTTTGTTTATGGCAGGGGACCACCAGATTGGCTTCCTTTTTTGGAGGATAGCAACTTGGTTCTGTTAGGGATAGCATGGTCCATGCAGTTGTGTAAGTGCTTATAAAGTGCATCTGTGCAGGATTCAGCACTCGTATTTCTATTGTCCGTCTGCATGGGTGTCGTGAAGTTTGCCACTTCTGTCTTAAGAGGCATGAAGTTGGCTTTGGAGAATTTTTTACGGTGGTTTCCATAGTGGGTGGTTGGGGCAGGATATGGATGTGTAGGATTCACAGTTTATCAGTTAATCGAAGTCCACCATGAGTACAGTATTTGGATGAATGGTGAGTGTCACCAATAGGTCTAGGTATGAGCCATAGGGCCATAGAGATTTGCCTGTTAATTGATAGGATATGGTATGGAACTTTGTCCATGGTAATCTGGACATGGAGCAAACTCCAGCGTGTCAGCCTGTTTAACCAATCTAGATGTTTGCTTGTTATTGATGCAGATTGTGATGCCTCCACCTTTAGTCCCTGCCTTTGCAGTTGCTGGTCTAAATGTGTGGAAGGCACTGAAGCCGTGCACTGTTGGGGTACTCTTGCAGCTTTAAACCATGTCTCAGTAACTGCACAGAAGTTTGTATTTTCCAGGGTGGGGAGAGCTTGGAGGGAGTGGAGCTTCTTGTTTAGACTCCTGGCATTGAGCAGTAAGATATTTAGATTTCCTTGTGTAGATTTTGCTATGTTAGAAGGCTTGTTAATTTGGCATTGCCTAAAAAAGGCTCTATGGTGGAGGATAATATTTTAGTCAATATTGTAAAGCCTAGAGGGTATTTGTGCAGACCATCCTTGGCAAAGAAACGTGATTTGTTAACCATGTTCTCCCATACTAACAATGATTTTGTTCCCACTAGGATGATACCAGAAACTAAGCCAATTACTAAAGTCAACCACCTTATGTTCATATTGTGGCATCATCCTTGGTGCAGGTAGAATGGTGCTCAATGCTGTGCACATACCACCCTTTGACACATAGTCTAGCCTCAGGAGGTATGTCACAAGCCATTTATACCTACATGTACTATAGGATCACAGGATCATAGGAGATTACTAAGCTAATGGCCCTGGGGCCGTTACAAGCCTAACCAAGAGTTTCTCCCCAAAAAAGAAACCTCAATCAGCATCTATTACCCCTGCCGGTGAGGGACACAGGTGGAACCCCTGGGACAAATCTGTGGTTTCCCATCCACTCATCAAGGTTGTGCTTTAAGAGGGTCAGTGATGTACTTTGTTTGACATGTATGGGGAGATTTTTCCAGAGATGAGGCAGCCTCTGGGAGACAAGCCTATCTCTCCAGCAGGTTTTGTTAATGTCACATATTAGTTTTAGGCTTTTTGATTGGGTAATGCACAAGGAGTTAGACTTACAGATATGGAGCATCTCTAGTAGAGCAGGGTTTGAGGTTGCATTGTAGGCGAGACACAGATCACCTTTGAGCAATCTGTATAGTACCGAGTACAGTGATAGAAATTTGAGCCTGTCCACATAGGACAGGTGTTGGAGGCCATGGATTCTCTTTGTGAGGTATTTCTGTGGCCTTTCTAGTTGGTGCAGGTGTTTGGAGATGTACATACCAAACAAGGTGCTGTACTCAATTATTGGCCTAATGAGGGAGAAGTACATAGAGGTAAAAACCTCCTTTTTTCTGAATGCAATTCCTTTACTTATGAGATGAACCAAGTAAAAGGCTTTTCTGATCTCTGCCGCTACATGAAGGTCGAATGTGAGATTGTTGTTAACCTGTGTACCCAGGTCTCTCACCACAGGTTGTGTGTTTAGGGGGTTTCCGTTGATATAGTAATCAGTAGGGGCCATGTTTTTGCAAATGGTATGATAATACATTTTTTTCCATTTAACTTAAGGCCATGATTTGGCACCAGTCATTTGTTGCTGTGAGCCTCTCTTGTAGTATGTTAACATTATTTGGGGAGTCAATGACAGCACCCAACTTACAGTCATCCACAAACGTGGTCAGCCACAGGCCTTTTGCCTTTGCCTGGACCTCTGAGAAGTAGATGCCAAACAGTAGGGGTCCCGAGACAGATCCCTGTGGAACACCACTAATGACAGGTCTGCTGTCGGAGGTGGAGGCACTTATTTTGACCTTGTGGGTATCTATTGGTGAGCCAGTTGGCCACCCACCTGATGAGGTAGGGATTTATGTCAAGTTGTGCTAGATTTTTGATGATGCCCAAGTGGGGGATTGTGTCAACGGCCTTGGCCAAGTCATGGTAAGCTGTATGTACTGACTTTCCCTCATCCAGGGCCTTAGTGACAGTCTCAAAGAAGTCAACCAGGTTCAATAGGCAAGATATGCTCTTAATGAATCCGAACTGGGTGGGGTCAAGTGCTTGGACATTGCCTATGTCCTTGTTTATGAGGTCTATAATAATAAGCTCCATGGCCTTACAGATCGAACTTGCCAAGCTAATGGGACAATAGTTTCCAGAGTCAATAGTGGCACCACGTTTGTGCAAAGGGATGACAATGGCAGTTCTCCCCTCTGCTGGAATGAAGCTTGTACTTAGGGTATGGTTTAATAGGGTGCTCAATGGTGAGGCTAGTTCTTGCTGGAGATGGTGCAGAATACAGCCTGGGATACTATCAGGAACCATGGAAGCTGTATTCTTTGCCTTGGATAGGGCCTCTAACACTTGATCTACACAGATGTGAGGTGCGAGGCAAGTATTGAGGATGTCGAATGGGCCTTTGGGGGAACAGGGGGTGAAGTTTGTGCTGAAACTATCTGCTAGCAGGTTGGCTAAGTCAACAGAATCAGTGTAAGTGGTACTGTTATGAACTAATTCAGAACAAACCTGGGCTTTGCTATGGAAGTTCCTGATGTAACTGAAAAAGGCTTTGTGGTTAGCCTTTGTTTCAGAAGTTACTTTCGATTCATAATTGGCTTTCGAGGTTTTCACTAGTGATCTAATTTGCTTGTTGAGGATAAGGAGGGAGTTTTCTCAATTGGGAATCTGTGCTTTTTTACCCTTGGACAACAGTTTCTTACTTTTGTTGTAAAGCTCGTTGATAGAGGATGTCCACTAGAGAGGTTTGTGTTTCCTTGAGGAGCAGGTTTTAGTTCTGTTGGGTATGGCTGAGTCCATGCAGTTGTACAGGTGCTTGCATACTGCACTGGCATACTGTTCAGCATATTTGTTTGCACTGTGTGAGGGGGTGGTGGTGTAAAACTTCTGATACCCTCCCTTAGAAGGTTGTAGTCAGCTTTTGAGAATTTTTTTAGCCTGGTTACAGCTGGGGGGGGGGGGGGGTTGGATGGGATAGACACTTTGAATGAGACACACCAATGGTCTGATCTCACCAGGGAAGAACTTACTATGGGAGTGGTGCAACAGTCACCCATGTTGGTGAGAACCAAGTCTAGAATGTTATCACCCATTGTGGGGAATGAGACATGCTGCTCTACTGTGTTAGAATTGATGAAATCAAGGAATTGTTGGGTGAGTGCATTAGAGCAGGAATAGTTCACCCAGCCTATAGTGGGTTAGTTGAAGTTACCAAGGATCAGGGTGTTAGGGGGTACCTTGATGGAGTCAAGTAGGTCCAGGTAGGAGGAGTGGGTGTCCTGAGTTACCGGGGGAGGGGGTCTATAGTTGGCTATGACTTGGATGGGTGTATTGCCAATTGTATGTTACACATAGAGTAGTTCCAGTGCATCATGCTGGCATACCAGTCTGGAGGTGTGCTTGTCTTTAATGAAAATAGAAACTCCACCACCCTTAGTCTTCCCAACCTCATTTTGAGGTCAGAATGTGTGGAATGAGGTATAGTCTGGTAAGGCGGCGGTGCTCTCCACAGTCTTGAATCAAGTTTCCATGACTGCACAGATGTCGGCATCTTCCAGTGTGAGGAGAGCCTCCAGACAATGCATTTTCAGGTTAAGGCTCCTAGCATTAAGCAACATGAACTTCAATTTGTTTTTTGACAGATCTTTTATGTTGAAAGATTTGTCTTTGGGACATTGCCTAAAAAAGGCACAATAGGTAAGGCAAGAGCCTTGGCCAGAATCCTGAATCCCAGGGGTGGCAAGTGGAGGCCATCTTTGGCAAATATCGAGGCCTGTCAACTATGTCATCCCAAGCAGACAGATACTGGATCCCATTGAAATGACACCAGAAACTAAGCCAATTGTTGAAGTCAATTATTTTTGTTGGTATTGTGGTATCTTTCTTAGTAAAAGTAGAATGCTGCTTAAGGCTAGGGTCATACCTGCCTGTGACACATACTCTTAGAGCTCAACCATGTCTCTCTTCATATAGTCCAGGGAGGTATGTCTCAAGCCATTCACACCAACATGAACAATGACAGAGTTATACTTGTTTCGGTTGTGGAGAGACTTAAGTGCATATGTGATGTGGTGGATTCTGGCACTTGACAGAAGACTGAAAAGGATCTTCTCCTTGTCGAGCCTGGTGAGGGGGCATCAGTGTGTCTCACAAGTGAGTCACCAGTGACTAGCAGGTTTGCTTTATTGTTGTGCTTTATGGGCTGTGTGAGTTTATTGTTATGTCTTATGGGCTGTGTTTATGAGACACTGGTGTGTTGTCTGCTGTCTGTGATCTGTTTGGTATTGTGTATGGAATGTTTGTGAGTGTATTTTGGAGGTCTCTGCTGCTTAGGTAAGTTTTTATTGAGGACCTCTGCATAGGTGAGTGTGTGTTGAGATTGGCTATGTGATATGGGGTGGTGTGGTGTTTGTGCTGGTAATCTCCTCTTTGTCGGGAGTACTGACTGTGGCATGAGAAAGCATGGATACAGGTTACTGATATAGATGCATTTCTCACAAGTAGAAGAATTCTGTGCTAGGAGAAGGGGGTTGTCAGTGAACATGACACAGTTGCTATACTGTCTCAATATGCCCATGTTGACCAGACTGGCAGGAGAATCTGATGGGAATTGTCCAGACATAGTGTTCTGAAACTTGGATGTTCTTATGGAGGGAGGGTATTGATAAGGGCTTGTCCAAAAGAGTGTAGCTGACAAAAACCTTCTTAAATGTAAAATAAATGGCCTGAAGTCCAAGTGCTAAAACCAAAACTAAGAGGGTTCGAATAACAGACAAATTTAATCAGGCTACTACCAAGCAGTCATAAATACAGTAGAATAAAAGCACTTCAACAGTTAATCGCACGCAGCAAGGCAAAATAAGGTAATGACGTAGGAAGAACACAATTACTGTAAAACAGCTGAATAAAAGTATCATTTTTTTTTTTTTTTTTTTTTTTTTTTTAGTGGAGAGTAAAGAAACAGAAGATAATTCAAGATTACGAACTTACAGGGGTTGGCCTTCCCAAATGCCCTGTCTGTACACAATAGAATGAGTTGATGATATGAGAATGGCAGGAGTGACTAAATCATACTGGTACCTGCAGTGCAATGGCTTGACTGGGTATATGACTTGGTGGATCCTGACCCTTGATAGATAACAGTGTACTATTCTTCCTTGTTCAGACAAGCTCCATAAAGAAAGTTTTAACCATGACCCCAGACTTAACATTCCCCTGATCCTAACTAGCATCTTGTACACAGTTCATGAAATTCTGACTACAGAGAAGTACTCAGGTATTGAAAAGATAATGGAAAGTTGACAGTGTAGTACAGGGACCTAGCAAATATAATGTTAAGGATTTTTAAAATTCACATTTACTGTCTGAATGGACGTAGAAGAGATTTCACTATGAATAGCTTGTGTGTTACTTAATCGGTACATGATCAAACCTAACTAAAAGATTTAAAACCTTGGAAGGTTGCAAGCTCAAAATTCTATATATATATAAAACATAGTTTCAGAGTTGCTGTAAATGAAGAAATAACCTATCACATTATCACCATTCATCTTCATGAAGGTACAAAATTTTGCTAAATGTTTAATACTTATTTTATTGATTTATGTAATTTATATTTATATACTTAATTTATCAAATATCTATGAATTTGGTGCCTTTCATGACACATTAAGTTGACAGATTCGTGCAAGTTATCAGAAATGATCAAATAAATGACAGATAATGGAGAGACTCAGATTTAATATTAAAGTATAAAAAAATAAGTAAAAAGTTATGTTGTTGCACTTAAACTCATAGCACAGACTGAAGTGTGTGAAATTGCATGTGCAATAGGAAAGTCTAAATAAAATAATAATGGGATAAAATGAGTCTTTATTGCTTTATTGAGCATAAAATACAGGAAAAACATAACTTCTACCTGAGACATGCCGGGAAGAAATAATGTAAATAAATTACCTCTAATTAATCTAACATGCATAATTTGTGGAAAAACAAACCACAAAATATATACAATTAAAGAAACATTTTCAATTGAAGATGTCTGCCTATGGCTCTCTCAAAAGGCTAATGGGCATTTTGGGGGGATAGCTTATAATAATTAGAAATGTGAGCACCCTTGGAAATGTCTAGTAAATGTTTCATGTTGCCAAGTTATTCACAGAACTGTTGGCTGCAAAAATCCTTACCACCAAATGCATTATTTCTCAATCAAAAGTTCACAGTAACTCACCTCAATCAATGTGAGAGACTGCTTTACAGGTAAGTGCTGAAGAGTTTAGCAAATAGGTAGCACTGGGGTGTTTGTGTGTGCATATGCTTATTTTTTTGTCTGCATGTGTGAATGCATGTAGAAGTATGAGTGGTGTAAGTGGAATGCATGTGTGTGGGTTGGTAGTTGCAGCAGGGGAGTTAGGTGATAATACTTATTGTGTGTGTGTGTGTGTGTGTGTGTGTGTGTGTGTGTGTGTGTGTGTGTGTGTGTGTGTGTGTGTGTGTGTGTGTGTGTGTGTGTGTGTGTGTGCGCATGTGTGTGTGTGTATTTTTGTGTGTGCGTGCATGCATGTGTGTGTGTGTGTGTGTGTGTGTGTGTGTGTGTGTGTGTGTGGTACGTGTGTGTGTTTTAATGTGTGCATGTGTGCAGAGAAGTGAATGGGAAGAGGTGTCTGTGCTAACATGATGCATTGGTCATCAACTGTGATTACTGTAAGAGCAACAGAAAAGGGCTTGTTAGCATTTGGAGTAATCACCATGTGTTTCTGAGGCATGCAAATATACTGATAGTGAGGTCTTTCCTTATTGCAGCTAATGTGTCTGCGAGTCCCTGGCTTCAAAGATCTCTTTGAAAGGCCATTTTTGCCACAGCCATACCATTCATGACCAATCCTGTTTTTAAATTCCAGATTCAGTCTCTAATGTTTTTATTCAATAAGATAATTTTAACCAGATTCCTTATTTCTAGATTTCTTGTGGATGATTTCCAAGCTTCTTCAGATTATTCTGAAGTGTTTTTTTTCCTTTGCTGCAGCACACTCCTCAGAACTGTTGTTCCAGACACAGTCCCCCCACTACATTCAATGGTCAGCTTCTGGGACTATACTTAACACAGTTCTTAAAATGGAAAAATTATATACATACTTATGTTGTGCAACTGAAGATAAAACAGCCAAAATTGTCTTACTCTTGAATCCTACAACTTCTACCTTCATAGGTACCCTTCAGCTTCTGTGATTAACATAATCTGAGCCCTCAATTTAAATATCATTTTAAAGGAATAATTGCTCAATAACAATTATTTATGTGTGAAACATTATAGCAAATGCAATAATATAGTGGCTAGTCTTACATAATCATAACTATGTATACTATATATAGTAATACCCTATTTACAACAGTATTATTTTTTATACTGTGTCACTCCAGTTTTATAGCATTTTGACACATTATTTGATGACAAGTGACAAACTATGCTACTTTGGGAGCAGAGTAATTGTAGCCTCACTTGATCAGCTCACTACTTATTGAATCAATGTGGTCAAATCCAGATGCATCGATTGTATGAAAGATGATAGTAGGACTTTTTCTCCCTGCTCCTATGTTAATGCTTATTTTGGTGATTACACAGGTTGTGAATCACCAAAATTAGGGATGATATGTTGTGACTTGATTAATGTTTTAGTCAACAATTCATAATAACCATGTTACTATATATAGATGTTTGTGTGTGTGTGTGTGTGTGTGTGTGTGTGTGTGTGTGTGTGTGTGTGTGTGTGTGTGTGTGTGTGCGCGTGTGTAAGTAAAACACATAAAGAGTTCAAGTGATGCATGGAGTGACAGCAAGCAAGTGTGCATAATAGTTACATGTCCAAATATTAAAATGCAACACTAGTGGAAACCCTTGCAGTTCTTTTTTGTAGGAACCACAACTTTATAGCAGTGTTTACTAATTATAATAGAAGTATAGATTCAGTGAGTATTGGTGGAAGCTTAGCTAAGGATTCTTATTTTAAGTCAAATGTTATCAATATTAACTCAGATGTTGCTGTGGTAGATAAAGACATCTCAGTTATTGACCCTAAACCCCTGGTTGGTAATAACATGGTCTCCAGCAATAAAAGTTATGGAGTGAGATAGTGAGTCTTGAAGGAAAGAATATTATCTAGCCGAGGAGCAAAGCTATGGGGTGTAGGGATTCAGAGGATAACATACATTTAAGCACTAGTCACTCAGATTAGCTAGTTATTGATTCTAATAATTATAAGCCTGTCATTAATATCACACAGACCACCTCAGATTTTGATAATATGAGAGGGTGTAACAATGTGTCATGTCTAAGAGCTTGTAAAATGAAGGATCTAGGTGAGTAACTTAAAATAATAATGGAACAAATAAAAAATATGATATCATGTTAAATGTTGGGCCTGTAATTTTATGGGCAAAACTGATAGTGTTCAGGATGATGTAAGGAATATTATTTTTCATAATAAAATATAGGCTTTATGCTTATTTTTAGTGGCTTACCCTTAGTGCCATGTTTCATTTGAATTGCTAAAAGCTTGGCAAGGCAAAAAGGTAAAATAATATTAGGTGAGAATGTTTACAAAAATTCAGTAGCTGTGATCATCATTAGGGAAGACTTAGAATTCAGGTTAAGACACTTCTGTAGTGATAACCTGCATCAATGGCACTAGGTTTTCAGATTCTTCAGTTCGAACCTTACGAAATTAGGTAGACTGAGGATAGATATCAAGTCAGGGTCAGAGGCATTTAAGGGAAAATTAAAATGACTTGTGACTAATGGCAGGAACTTGAATAAAAATAAACAAAAGGTCTAAAAGCTACAAAATTTAGTGAGGGGTATAATGATATCTTTATAACTAAAACGTGATTTAATGGTTTGAGGTAAACAATAGGACTTCATCCTTTCCAGGCTATAAGGGATATAATTCCTATTCAAAAGTTGGGACATTTCAGTTTTTATGATAAGTGAGTTAACATCAGCCATTATATCAGTTAATGCAGACTATGTATTTATTGTGGTTTGGATATAATCTGGGATGGGAAAATTAGATGCAGTTTCATTTTAGAGATCATCTACTCAAACTATGGAAGTCAATACTGTTTTAGGGTAATCCATCCAACCAAATATGGCATTGTGGAAGATTAAAGCAATGCACCTGTGGTAGATCGAAGTGTCCCAACATCTAAGTCAATTGTGATAAATGAAATAATACTTGACCTTATACAATAGAAATACACACAAACAGTTCATCATTTAACAAGGCTGAGAAATGCCCTTGATGGTGCATTTCTCAGAGATAATTCAGAGGTTTTAAATTGCACAATAGAATCAAAATTGGGTAAGTCAGTCCAAAAGGGCAAATTACAAAGAAAACTGTACAAGTCTAATTTTGTTGTTATAAATTCTGAGCTAAAAATGTGAAAGTGGTGAAAGATAAGGCAATAAAGGACAGTTGTGATACTTTTTGCAATTTTGTCAATGAATATACTGAAAAATCCATGCATATTGAGTATTTTAGAAAATAAAGTAAGAAATATCCATTATGGTGATCAAAAATGATGATTAAGACGTAAAAGAAACATTTTTTGTCGGGCAGTTAAGATGTCTCTAAGTCAGTAAAATAAACAACATTATGAAAATATGAAAAAATATGTATAGGAGACTCCATTGGGTCAAGAACAGCTATGAGGTTAAACTAACAAAACATACTAATAGTAAAAGAAAAGTGTTATTTAAACATCTGAGATGCTATAATAAGAACCAAATGACAATTATGTCTCTTAAAATAGGTATCACCAAAATGAGAAATTGATAAATATTGTTTACCTATACATTTTTGGGTGCTAGTTAGTGGGAATGAGAAATTTGTTGTGATTATGATGCATGCCCTGAATTTTTGCCCGGCATTTACATTGTGTTGACTAAATGAAAACCTAATATGTGGTTGGACCCATAGGCCAAATTATATTTCTTATGCAATATTGCAGGATATCTACTGCTATGCATAACCAAATGCATTATGAGTAAATAGAGAACTGATTTTCAACTAAAAATATGGAGATGAGCAATTGTGGTATCATTTCCCGAGTGTGGTAAGTCTTCTGTAGAAAGTTACAGGACAATAAGTTTAACATGCCTTTTGAAAGAAATGGTTTTCAAAATTTACTGCCAATTCAGGCCAAAACAGGGTTAGATATGTGTCAGCATGCATTTTCAGTAGATTCCATTGCCTAACTAATCTTATTAGCTTTTCCTTTAATATCTTATATGGTCTGGAAACTGGGTTAGCAGCGGATGTGTATTTGAATTCTGCTAAGACTTTTGACCTGGTGTTACACTAAGAAATTTTAGAGACAATTTTATCATTTAAAATTAATATCTGCATTTTCAACTTGGGTTGCTAACTGGTTGGACTGCAGGTATTGTAATGTGTGTGACAGAAATTGTCTCCCTGTTACAATGGAGGTTAAGATGGGTGTTACCCAGGGTTTTGTTTTTGGCACTTTATTATATATATATATATATTTTTTTTTTATTTCCAAAGTTCTCACATTGGCTAAACACCTGTGTTAGTAAATTCACTGATGATACTAGAACTAAGGCAATAGTAACCAATATTAACAATCAGTGAGTGCTGCAGGACTTCACAGATTATTTATGTCTGTGATCACCATTGAAAGATCACAACATTTAATGAAAAAAATGTTTGCTGTAAAATTTTGGAACATATAATCATGGATATCCATATCCACCAAATAGCTGCATACTGTTGGCTGAAATTTTTACCACAGACCTAAGGGTAATAAGTTCACAGGTGTTTACTAGGCTAATGACCACAAGGACCTTTTTAAACCTGACATGCATCCCAAATTTCTGACAAGTCCTAACACCCTTGATAAGTGTAAGCAGGGGCTTGGGAGATGAAACATTTACAAGCTCAGGTCTGGAAGATGAAGCATTTACAGGTTGCTTGTGTCCATTAGAGACTTAGATGCCAAACCATGGATGAATTTCCATTTTCTCCATCCAATTGTCCAAGTTGCACTTAAATTGGGTTAGGGAGGAACTCTGCTTCACATGGATGGGGAGCCTGTTCCAGAGATGGGGTAATCTCTGGGATACATACTTGTCTCTCTAGAAGGTCCTATTTATACTGCAGGCAGGTTTAGGTCTTTAGAATAAGTAATTCTGGTACTGTTTGTTTTGTGGATAAGTAGGGCATCCATCAGCATAGGGTCTTGCAATGCCCTGTATTTCAGAGATAGATCTCACCTCAAAAGCCTGTAGGAGATACAATACAAGAATAGATCCTTGAGGTGGTCTGCATAGGACATGTTACTTAAGCCCTGTATTCTTTTAGTCAGGAACCGCTGTGAATGTTCCAATTGTTAGACATGGCTGGTTAGGAACATATCAAAGGGGGCATTGTACTCAATGATAGGTCTGTTGAATGCTAAATACAGTGGAACAATGTCTTCCTTGGACTTAGATGCCATACCTTTGTTTATAAGTTGTGCAGCATATAATTAATTCCTCACTACTGTAGCCATGTGATAGTCAACAGCTAGATTACTTTCTATTTGTGTCCCTAACCCCTGACTACTGGGTCAAATGTAAGGGGTGTGTTGTCAATATGGTAGTTACAAGGGATGGATGACTTCTCGAAGAATACTATTATGCATTTCTTGGCATTTAGTTTTAGTCTATGGCGCTGACACCAGTGTAGGATTCAATAGCAGCTCCTAATTTGCAATCATCTGCAAATTAGTCAGCCAGAGACCATTCACATTGGCCTTGACTTCAGAGAAGTAAATGCCAAAAAGGAGAGGTCTAAGGACTGGTCTCTGAGGGACTCCACTTGTGACTGGACTATTTGTAGAGGTGGACTCACCAGTTCTAACTTCCTGGGTCCTGTCTGTGAGCCAGTTGGCTATCCACTGAGTAACATATGAGTTTGTACAAAACCTCTTGAGTTTGTCGACAATGCCCAAGTAGGGTAGTATGTCAAATACCTTGTTCAGGTTAAGGTAGGCAGTGTGAACCATTTTGCCTTCATCCATTGCCTTGGTGGCCTTCTCAAAGAAGTCCAGAAGGTTGAGTAGGCATGACCTGCTCTTGCTGAAACCAAACTGGGTTGGGTCCAGTGTCTGGAGGTTTACATATCACTATTGATCATTTCCATGATAATTCTTTCCATGGCTTTACATATAAGATTAGTGGGACTTATTGGTCTGTAAAGTGATCTTTGATGCTCAGTTGACATACATGCTTAGGAAACAGACTAATGACAACTTTTTTGAGAAGTATTTCTACTAGGAATGCAAGTATCTTGATATCTCTATAGAAGACAGGGTTATGGCAAAACATAACATACTGCATATCCTTTTAGTTGTAGAATCAGGCACAGTTGAAGAGGATAAAAAAGTGTAGATAAGACATTCACCATGCAAATATCAAAAGCCAAGCACCTGCACTTTAGTGAGAAACTTAAAAAATGAGTATTTTTTTATATAGGGTATTGGCTGTTAAAACTGAGACTTTATCCAGATTTTTTTTAATTATAAAAATAAGATCTTGGCCATAACATTATTGGTCGAATTTATACAATATTCACTGAATGTGAGAAATAATAATATCCTTATCTTTTTACCAGTAATTAGATCAGCCTTAATGAATTACCTTTCATCCTAGAGCAGGCAGAAAATGGACTGTCCTGACAATGAATATAAAGATAGTTGAGATATTTTCAGTCTTTAAATTACTAGTCAGATGATTTGATGAAAGCGTACATAAGCCAGATTTCAACAGCTGTAAATTTATAAATTGCCTGTGACTTAAGCTCTGAGTTTGTCTTTATCAATGATGAATGCTGAACTGTAGACCTGGTTTCATCCCTCCAGACATTTAAAAGAACATTTATTATAAGAATACTGCTTCATCACATGTATCATCCTAAGATAATTGCACAAAGGCACTTGTGAAAACAAAACTGAACAAAATCTGTTTGCTGCAATAAGAAAAATATACTGCATTTCTTGAACAAGTAGCAAAACAACAAACAGTCTGTTGCTCATTTTTATTCCAAAATAAAATACAATAAAATAAATGATGTTTGCAATTACTATTTAATTAAAAAGGCTATGATACATGCATTGTTGAGACAGCACAATACACGTTGGGTTAATAATTTACTGTTGCACTTGCATAGCTAAAGCCAATTTAACAACATATTTGTTTTTTTTTGGTAAAAGGAACTATTTTATTAATGATATTAAAATAAATAATGCAGACTCGTATTTCAGCTGATGTTTGCTGAAAGCACCATTCTCACTCTAGCACCTAACATCACTAATGTTAAGAAACTTCCTTGTTTAAATTGATATATGAGGTCTGGCCAACATACTGTAACAGCCTCCATATGTGCAGGACACAAGATAAATACGATTTTCAGAAAGTAAATATTAACATATTTGTTGACTGGGTAAGCTATATTGTCACACTGGTCATTGACTCATTTCCAAGGTGACCCAGGTTCTTTTTCTGGTATCAAGTGACTTCTTTTAAAATCATACAGTAAATGCAAAGGGAGGCAAATAACATTGGGAGGACCTGGGTAAAGCCTGGGTAAAACACTAAAAAGGCTCTAAATATCTAAGTCCTTGAAATTTCTAAATTGTGAATTCTTTTGATCTTTTGAAAATTTTGTACTATTTTATATAACCCACATGAATGCATATATATGTCATGGAGATATATATTTATAGCTATATTATATAAGAGCAATCAACCTATATAAAGATTTTAAAGATTTCCAAGATGTTGTCCCTTCTAAAAACCTAAGCGTAAAAGAAGAAAGGGTTGAGAAAAAATTGAAAAAAAAAAGTCTGTTATTGTTTAAAACCTTAACCTTTTTTTTTAAACTCTAAAGGTGTTGGTACCATAAGTCGTTAGGAAGTGTAAACCCCTATGCTAGTCATTTAAGTTTTATACTTGAAATCAGAGTAAACAAGATCCATCATAACATGTGACCAAGCTCATCCTTGTGCTTTTTTTAAATAATTGGACTTGTGTATTCCTGATAATAATATACATATTGACCATGGGATGATTAAGGCCAATCTAATGTCAAATAGAATAGGTTAATTCAAACACCAAAAGGGTAATTGACTGGGCTTAAAATGGCCATCAAGGGCAGCTAGACTTATTACTTACCTATGAACCTATGTAGCTAATGCTAATCTGTATATTGCCACCAATGCCAAAAAATCAGTTGTCGTTAATTCAAGATGTGATACAAATCAACAATGGTTTTAAATAAGACTACAGAAATGCTGAAAGTGGATCTTTAGTAAATCCATCCCTGAGACAAGGTCTAACTGGGGGAGGGGAAATTTGCTTATGAGTTTTTAGTAGAAAACTAAAACAAAATTGTCTGTTGGACTTGACTACCATAAGTGTGTGTATCTGTTGTTGCAAAATCAACCCATCTTTAGCAGATCTACTCAGCAAACCATTTCTAAAGTCAGAAGTAAGCTCCAACAAGACAGACAAAGTCAAATATGTGATAATTGTCTTAGAGCTTCCTGTTGGTATTTAATTTTGCCACAAACCACATGATCCCATCCTTATCCTTTTGTAACATAATCAAATTACTATCACATTTCAGAGGTCTGAATGAAAATGTTTAGCAACAATTAAACTGTAACAAGTAATTATAAAGACTCAAGTCTGATTATTTACCAATTGATTTAATAGTAACTGTTGAAATACCTTCACTGGAAAGTGGTTGGAAGTTAGAGTGCTTATTCAAGCTCAGTGTTTTATAAGCTTTCCTTACTGTGTGCTGCAGGCTAAATATGGAACCAATGCTTCACATGCAAAGTTCTTTAAAAGGATTTAATATATTTATCAAATGGAAATGAGAAACATAAAAAGATGGAACACAATACAATCATTTGTTCAACAGTGAAATAATATATTTTCCAAAATCCCTGTTGTTTAAATTAACTACTAAACCAGTTAGTTTTGTTTCTCCATTAGCTTATGGAAAGTTGTTTATATTGATGCCTCTCTTTCTTAATCCCTGATGTTTTCTTCCCACCACATCTAAATAGGAGTTAGAAGCTACTCTGTTTCCATTTGGTTACCTATCCTATGAATCAGTGTTAGTATTAGATGTAGTGTATGAATCCAAGGATAATCGAAAAATTGTTGTCTGGTCCACAACAAGAAGCCATGACACAAACCTCAGCAAAATAAAATGGCATATGCAGTATCACACCCATGCTATGCAATGCAGTACATAGACTGACATTACTGTGCATCAAATTATCACCAAGACAATAGACGTTTGAGTTGGTAGAGTACAGTCATCACAATTTGAACATGTTTTGGGGGTTCCATGGCAAGTATCTGCAACACTATTACATGGTGTAGGATCAAGGGAGGTGGGCACAATAACCATGTACTTTGGGAGGTTGTGAGTAGTCAAGATCTACACACAATGGTGACATGTAGTTGTTAGTGTCCCCTGTATTAGGTGAAGTAGCAGGAGTTGATGGGGTCGATGACTAAGAATTGGTAGAAATTCAGGACCATGCAATTGCACCTTATTTGGTGAATCCTGAGGGTTTATCCCATGTGGTTAGCTTGCTGAGTGTCACTGACCATGACTTGGAAGATGTGCATGACCAGAGGTTGCAGGCAATGTGATAGCAGGTGACTGTGGTGTGTCAGAACTATCTCACCGTATATCTGTAGCTAGAATATGCATCCCAGGCATAGAAGTGGAGAAGCATCACCACTCACAACCCTGAGGAGATCCATAATCAGGGGTGACAGGCTCTGTACTACAAGCAGCAATTATGCAACCTACACAGCAGTCTGTGTAGTCTAACTTGGGATTACCCATGGCTGACCACCTCACATCTGGACTCTCTCCTGGCCATGGATTGTATAGAGTATACAGGAAGATCAGATATGTCTAATGGAAATATATAAGAAGTCTGTCTCTTTATAGTATTGGTGTGAATGTTAGATATTTTGTGGGCCTGGGACACAGATGGAGCCAGTGAGGGGCTCCCAGATACAGGATGTCTATCATGCATAGGTTGCACAGGTGGAGCTGTCTGTTTAACCTGAACCTTTACATGTTCTTCTGCAATAGCAGATAGATGTGAATGTTGTGGACAACCACGTACTGCAGTATTGCATAGAGTACCACTGTGTTACTAGACAATACCATTTGCATGTTCCTGTGATTGTCAGCTACAGGGACCATGTTAATATCTGATTTATACTGTCCTGTAGTGCTGGACCCAGCACCAGTGAAATCTGTGAAATCATGACATAATTTTCAGCCCACACAAATATACCTATAATAACCCCCTGAGGTGAGCTTAGTGATACACATGAATATGCCACTTCAACATATGTTTACAAACACATCTTGTTGTGCAGGTTGCTGTGATTGCAGACAAAGGTACCTGGAAAAAAAACAGATCTGCAGCTGGGACTTGACCAGTCCTTCATGTCAGACTTACAGTTGTGTTTGTTTTAGTACACTGTGATGAGCATTACTAAAGCAGTGTTTCACTTATTAATATACATGTTGTTGATTTCAGCTCAGATCCCATATCCAAGCCACACCACGCTGTGAAAGGCTACTTACTGTGGCTGGTGAGTGACAACATAAACTCTGTGACGTCAGTGAGCCACATCTGAACTGGTGCTTTACCCCTGTGGTGAACTTGTCTGTCCCAATGTCCTCTGCCTTTTCATTTCCATAGGCATTTTATCAGTCACCCTTTGTCATAACTGGTGCAGAGTACTATTGCATACACCCAAGAATTTCACATCCTGCACAAGTTCATACCTCATCTTTCTGCTTACAGGACTTTTGTACTGGGAGATGGTGTGTCATGTGTTTGGTAGGCATGCAGTAACACCTCATTCACCTGGTCAATAAGCTTTACAAGAACTGTCTCCCACCTGTAGCAATGCCAGTGCTTGTACCCCTGTAGTCAAATCCTGTCAGCAATTCAGGTAACTATTGCCACAGCCTACCCACCTTATACATCTGATAATCAGCTGCATTATGCTCAAACACCCCCACTCTCCATTTACATACTGTAGCCATGCCTCAGCATATGGCCCTGGAACCTCACATCCTTTACACCATGTGATTTCCATGATTTTGTGTGTTCTCAGTTTGAATCCTCCAGCTACACCTATATAGCAGTGTCATGCCAGTGTCATGGGTTCAAACTTACACATAAATTGAACATCTATTTCACTCTTGATGCCATGCACAGGAACAAATTGTTTTTTATTGCTGAGGTACTTTACTACCAGCAGTCCTTCCTTATGTCCAGGAAACTTGACATCTACAGAGTCTTTACTGAAACTGTTCAGTTTGGATGTTGTACAGTTGTAAGCAATGATGTACTGAATGGTATTCTTTTGCTTTGTATCATACTAAAAAGACTAAGTTAACAAGATGACCGTGGAAATAAAGCCAGTCAATCCACCTGTCAGTGAGTCACTGCTGGTATCGATTCTTGTAGGTGAGAGGCATGGACGTTATTTTAAAATTAAACGTTTGACCTTTATGTTAATGTAGCTGACGTGTACTCCCATTATATCACAGTGCAGACACTGTAGCCATATTGTAACACTGCAGTACAGGACACCAGTCATCATGTAGTTGCATGGTATATCACTTCAATGCATAACACATGATTTAGAAATATGTAGCTATACATACAGGGTGGCTATTTTGCTCCTCTGGTGGAACTGATTGACTGGCCATGGCTATGTTAGGCAGTGAAGAATATAGAGCTCCATCTTGGTATGCCATGGAGTTTCTTGTTCTTCCTGCACAGGAACTCAAGGGTGACGTGTTGGGCCATTGTGATGGCACTTTTCAAAATGTGGACACATGGCATGAGTTAGCAGAAATGCTAACCAATGCTACTGACATAGCCCATTGCGGTAAATAATGCCACCATCACTATAGTATCCTCAAGTGATGTCAACCTGATTTGCTTCAACAATGGAAGACAGATGCTCAGGAGTGGTAAACAGAAATGTATTATAGGTATTTCCTTTAGAAATGTTGCCTTCTACTATCATAGCTGTTGAACATGTGGGCTTAACATTATGCATTTTTTTCTAGTGATGAAGGAGTGACAGCTGAGTATGGTTGGCTGCCATAGATGGTGGACGTATATCTCCAGGACAATGGATTGTGCATGTGTTGAGTGCTACTCCACTTTACATTGGCACTGGTTTTATTCTCATGCATGAGTCTGATAATCTTTTGCCATTCTATCATCCTTCCTTAAGTTCAGGCGGAAGAGGACTGGGCCAGGCTTCCTCAGTCTGCATCACCTGTTGCATCTTATATTGGATCATAAGTGACAGCCATGTCTGTCTATCAACGTGGGTGAAATGACTCCCCTTCAAGAATTAAGTGGAGGAGTTAGTTCTGCCCTCTGTGCCCGCATTTCAGGTTGTGAAAGTAGTGAAGATTCCTCTCATGAAGGTGGACAGGGAGTCTTTCTAACATGAGATTCAGAGAATGTTTGCAGCCAAGATGCATCTGCAGCAGGTAATATGCACAGGATATATTAAGCACTTTCTGGTACAACTGGCTGAGTCCAGTAGGCCCCAGCCATCTGACCTTTAGAGAAGCAACCAGACCATATTGTAGGCCACTCAAATGAGTAATGTCTGCCATAGTTGCCCTCTAGGTCAACATGGCATAGATGCCAGGCCTCTACACTATCTCCATCCTCATATGCTATATCCCTTCCCTACTAGCCTTCATTCCTTACATTTTGTCCAATTCCCCCACCACCACCATCAGTTGTCTACCCCCTGCAAGTATATGTCCATAAATTGTGCTCACCATGTTTTCTGCATGTGTCACCCCATATATTTGCATCTGTGGTCTGTGATTGTTTGTGTGATTGTTTGTCCATGGTACTTACAGTTCATCTTTTATAACATCTACATCCATCCATCATTACTTTCCTCACTGACCTGACTTTTGTAAAATATACAAATTGGGAACTTCTCCCATAAATAAATAAATAAATAACTCTATACACTCTTCCTTACCACCAACCTTTAATAAGTTATTGTTACTCTTCTGTATTCACCACTGCTTGCTGCTCACCCCCTTTTCGATTTTCATACTTATCCAATTTCTCCCCGTTTAACTGTTGAACAGGATTGTCATTGTGCTGCAGAACCACATATTAGTATGTCTGCTGGGAGCTAGTTGCAGCTGTACACCTCTATGTTGCACATGTGTGCACAAATTGACTAGACTGCACTACTTTGCCTTAGCTGTAGTGACCATCATGTTGGTCACTTGTGCTTCTGTAGCACTGAGTTTGCCATACTGCAGCATAGCTTTGTTTATCCTGCTGCCACTATATTTCTCTTTCTAATTAAATCTTTTCTTGATATACAGGCATTGATCACCTAATACATGTCTGACTATCTCTGTAGTAATTCGCACATTGATCATTTAGAATGAATCCCAGCGTGTGCGTACATGATCTGATCTCATGAAGTTAAAAAGTACAAAAGAGGGAGGGTTAGCATACTGGTCAAGGTCTTAACTTAACAGATACAAGGTATGGAGTCTGATTCTTTCCTCTGGTTATTTGGTAGGCTTGTAATAGTCTACAGATCCATAACCTTTTATAAACTTGTAATGCTATGAATAGTGCATTTAAAGCCATGTTTTTTAAGACACAGGAATCCTGATACAGTGCAATCTGTACTTTTTATTATACCTTATTTTGCTATTATTGAGGTAATATAGTTAGGTTAATTTACTATCTGTTAAGTTTTTAGTTTAGTTAGTGTTACATTTACTTCTTTTATTTTTTTATTTTATTTATTTATTTTTGATATTCAGAGAGAGTAGTCTGTAGCTTTTTAGTGTGAGTTGCCACAGATTACATTTTCTGGTTTGGTAGTTGCTATTGTCTGCTTACTTTATTTTATTTACTTTATTTTACTTACAGTACTTTGTTAGATTTAAAAATTCATTTTGTATAACTGATTTATATGGGCTGTCACCTTGAAAAAAAGGTTGTGTGCATATTTTTTATGTGCAGTCAGTGAATGTATTTACGTATGTATGTATGTATGCATGTAGTGTTTATTTATGGAGTGATCAATTGCAATACGTGTGATTTAGATCTGTTAATGTTGTGATGTACATTTGGTTATGTTTACATTTTATATTTATGTTGGACATGTACCTTTGCTTATGTAAACATTTCATACTTGCCTAGTGGATAAACTTTTATTATCTTTTGTGTGCATGCAGTGTGTGTGTTGTATGACATGCATTTTGTATGTTTCTCTTCAGTACAAGATTGTGGCTGTAGCCAGTGCATTACTTAATTTTCTCCCTCTTTCCTTCATTTTTCAAATTTTAATTTCGTTATAGGGGGTTGCTTTAGGTCACCTATGGTGTGCTTTTAGATTATATGTGTATATTTTGTATATGTACTGTGTCTCTCATTTTCAAGTTTCATAAGACTTTTGGTTGTTTAGGGAGAGCTAGGTCATGGATCTAGTCCATAGAGAATGTTGATTACACAAGGAATATGTTCATATATTATGATGAAAATTTAGAGATATAATAAAAGTATGAGCCCGTGGGTCTACTTTGTTTCATTGAATCTCATTTCACTGAATTTCATTTCACCCAGACCACTTTGCTGAAAACACAAATTACTGAAAACTTATTTCACTGAATCTCATTTCACTGAACTGCAGTTATTATATATGGCACTGTGTGAAGTACTGTAAGGCATGTAAAAGGTATATGCCCTTTTCCCCACTGTAGTGCAATTCTGGAGTTAGTATATATAGTTAGGAGGGTTGTGGGGGGCATAGCCCACCACATTGGGGGAGGTGCATAGCGCACCACCTTGTTTGTTTTATATTGTATTTTACCAAAAACTTCAAAACAATACATTTTAAGCAATAGACATCCATAGTTACAACACTAATGACTAACTCTCTCCAGAAGACAATATGTACTCAAACTATGTGGGGGCTGTGCCTCCCACACCCCCTAACTATATATACTAACTCGAGGATCACACTACAGTGGGGAAAAGGGCACATACCTTTTACTTGCCTTACAGTACTCTATATAGTGCCATATATACTAACTGCAGTTCAGTGAAATGAGTTTTCAGTAATTTAAGTTTTCAGCGATGTTGTCTGGGTGAAATAGAATTTAGTGAAAAGAGATTCAACAGAACAAAGTAGACCCGAGATCGCAACTTCATATTAATGTTTTTATTCTATATTTCCTTGATATTAGTATCTATTTCGTGGATAAAAATGATTTCATTAACTCATTAAATAGTAAGATCTTTGACCTTTGTTTGTGCCGGTGTGTGTGTGTGTGTGTGTGTGTGTGTGTGTGTGTGTGTGTGTGTGTGTGTGTGTGTGTGTGTGTGTGTGTGTGTGTGTGTGTGTGTGTGTGAGTGTGTGTGTGTGTAAAATGTATGTAAGGACCTTTCATGTGGTGCCCTACCTTCTATCACATCTGAATCTATATAAAGTGCTCTAGAGGCCTATGTATACGGTGCAGTATAACTGTTATTGTTGAAGATACTGATGATGTATAGTCTGTGTTTATCTTATTTTATGTGTTGTCCCAGATATCAAGGGTTGTTTAAACTACTGCCTTAAGAGAAAAATTAGATGTGCCATATTTTGGTGTCACATATCTCTTTTTATCTTCTGTGAGCAAAGGCAAACACATATATGGAGACTGCAACCTGCCTCCTGTGTACAGAATTATGTTACTATCTATTTTATTATCTTTTAAAACTTTATGATGATTTACTGTAAAAAGGGAAAAGTAGATTAAAAATGCGTAGAGTCGTGGGGCAAAATACATACAAAATATATAAAAAGAAAATGTAAAGGAAATGGTTTACAGAGAAAATACACATTTTAAACATTCAGCAAAATGTACACAGATACTGTATAATACTTGTGAAAGGATTTTCTGTTATGTACATGATACATATTACTAGGTTAAGAATAAAACCATTTACACCAACAGGCTGACTTGGTGCATGACTGCAAGTCAGATATTCTAGCACCTCTTTGTCTTAACCTTTCACTGCTCCATATTTGTTTCATAAGTGCTGTCAGCAAATTATGTGCAGATATTAATTCAGTACATAACATTCGCAATTCATTTAGGTCGTGAAGAAACAGTGTTGTAAATGAAGGAGGATACTAGGCACTAAAGGAGATTCAGAGATGTGGTCTTACAATGTGAAGAACAAATGCACTAACCAACATGAGATGACATATAACACTGAATCAAGGAAACAGTGCTCTAAACGTTATCTGCAACATAAATAGGACATGGTAGAGAGGAAGGTATGCATCTCACAGACTAACTCTTGTCTGGAACAGGCTTCTCATCCACATAAAGCGGAGTTCATCCCAACTCCAGTCAAACATAACTTGGATCAGTAGATGGAGAACTGGAAATTTATCCCTGTTCTGACACATATATCTCTAGTGAAAGAGGCAGCCTGTAATTTTTTTTAAATAATTTTTTTATTTATTTAACATATACACAATATATACACAGAATGGAAGAAATGCAACAGCACATACTGTTATACAATGTTAGGAATATATTAAATCGTCAAGGTAATTTTATGTAAGAGTCTTGGTATTTCAATATCAACATTTTAAGGCTATCCCAACCACTAAAAGTCTTAGTATAATTTATAGATCTTATTCGGATCACTTCTTTTTCAGTTTTACAAAGCATTACTGTTAAATTTAAATATTCTATCAAAAGAGGAATGGAATTTTATTTCCATTTTTGTAACAAATAATAACTGCCAAAAGTCTCCAAAATATTTTTGTTGTTTAGCTTTTACATATACAGGAAGTAGAACATCCATTAGTATTATTAATCTAGTTAAAGAACAATTATCAGACCATAATCCCTTAAAAAACATACGGTATTTAAGTATTAGTGCAACCAGATTTCATGAGTCGCATATCTTGTAACGGTTGTGCAAAACGATGTGTGGTAACGTAACCAGGGGTGTGTAAAGTCCTAACTACTGTTCTTTCACATTGTTTTGCACATGGGGAGAGGAATAACATTGAAATTCCTCTTGCCGAGCAGTGTCCTTTTCTGACACTTAAACACAAGTGCTGCTTGGCAGCCCTCAGGCTATTCTTCTATTTAGGAAACCATTCCAAAAAAATAATTGTAAGCTGTATGTTTTTCTTTTCCTGCTCTTTTTTTTTTTTGGGAAGGTGTGTGGGGTTCTGAAGTGGGAGCTTTGCAAGTATGTCTAACCATCTTACAAGAATGAGTTGCTCAGCCAAATCGCTACATATTTGAAATGGAGCTTCAGTTGTACCTCCTGATCACATTACTGTTAGGGGGTCTACCAGCATCTCTGTTTTGCTGTAACAGATATATTTCTATACTGTTAGAAACAACGATTAAGTTACAGCAGGGGTGTCAGCATGTAAAAGCTTGCTGTGATAAAAATACTTACCTAACAAGTGCAACAATAAGTAAACTGAAAGGCAGATTGAACATGAGTTTCAGTCGCAGAAGTGCTGATCATACAGAGCCACCAGCATGCTGAATAATATATAATTTTTAAACATGGTAATGTTTTCCATTTCCATTATTTTCTGTTGTAAACATAACATTGTAAAAAAAGGGGATTGTTATTTCCCGAACAAAATGGTAGCTTGAAAGGCCGGCAGTAAGTGACTCTACCAGAATCTGGTTGCGAGAATACATAAGTACCAAACATACTTATCTATTACCCAATATACATTTAAATTTTCCCAATCTATAAACATGTGTGTCTAATCTGCTTTTACATCTTTACTATAACTGCAGCAAAATGAATAAGTCATTTTTCTAGCTGAGAGATTTTATAGGGAGTAATAAACATTCTATGCATGTATTTCCACATAAAAACTTTCCAATATAAACATGAAGAAGTTTGACTAACTGGTTTAAATAAAAAAGTGTTATTCTTACCATCAATTGGTTCGCTCATTTTGCTACTATCTAAACATTTCCATAATTTTGCATCAAATTATTATTATTATTATTATTATTATTATTATTATTATTATCATTATTATTATTATAGCAATAACCAATGACTGGGTTTGGTATACTGAAGATTTACCTATGGCTGGTGTGGTTTACAGTTTGAAATCCATACAGTTCAGAGGTACAAGAGACAGACCCCGAGATTCATGAAGCTTGTGCCAGGCGCAGGAGTAGCGTCGGTGATCTAATGCCAAATATGGCCGCTGAGCGATTCAGGTAAGAGCTGTTTCCATGTGCACTACCAGCGTACACCAGAGCTGTGCAGCTCCCGGCACATGTATGCTAATTACCCCATGTGCAGCAGTGTAGCATGCAAATGAAAATATATAGCGATTCATGAAGTGGTGCAGGCATAGCGTAAGCATGAACAAATGTAAACCAAAAAAATGGTTTACATTTTTTCAAACATAAAATCGGAGCCATGAAAGTGGACCAAACTTACGTATTATAATGTTAATATATGCCAATGGCTAAACGTATAGCCAATGGCATAAAAAAACATGCACAACACATAAAAAATAACATTTAATGTCATGGCCACACTAACGCAATGTAAATTCGCAGTGCATTGGTGTGCAAACGGGATCACAATGAAAATATATTTAGATGTCATAAAACTGCAATGTAACATAACTCATCAATTCCCCATAATAGTCAATGGCATGCATGCTACACCACAACCATGGCGCAAGGGTTGCTGTTCTGTGCAGTAACTAGGAATTAGTAGTCAATGCCATGTAAATGAGTCAAGTAATACTTAATCGAAATATCCCCGCCGGTGCCACCATAGCGGTAAGCACATTGGAGCATTGCTAATCTGGGTTGCCTGTTGCTAAGCAAAGCTGCAGGATAGGGGTTTGGAAGTAGCCATAGCTTTGCTTAGCTGAAAGCACACAAGGTAACTGAAAGTGCATGTGAACGTAGATGAAATCACGCTCGAAATCTGGTAAACGGCTGTGCGCGGTGCTACACCACAACCATTGCGCAAGGGTTGCTAAGGGTCTGTGACAGTGTTCTGTGCGGTAACTAGGAACTAGTAGTCAATGCCATGTAAATGAGTCAAGTAATACTTAATCACAAAATCCCCGCCGGTGCCACCGTAGCGGTAAGCACATTGGAGCATTGCTAATCTGGGTTGCCTGTTGTTAAGCAAAGCCATAGGATAGGGGTTTGGAAGTAGCCATAGCTTTGCTTAGCTAAAAGCACACAAGGTAACTGAAAGTGCATGTGAACGTAGATGAAATCATGCTCGAAACCCAGTAAACGGCTGTGCACGGTGCGCAAAATAGCTGAAACAGGAAGGATACGGGAAAACAATAAGGAAATGCTGCAGCATGGTGATTGGAGTACAAATGAGTAATTAACACCTAGGAACTCACAGTGGGCCATTAACAACAGCTAACAAGGCTGCTAGCAGCTACCTGCAGAACAGGAAAGGGGAGGTGCCGTACTGCAAAGAAAAGAGAACTGTCACAGCAGAACAAAGCAAACTTGCAGTAGATCAGCTACATAACACATTTCGCAACACAATCCTCGGTTGGGAAAGTACAAAACATGAAAGCAAGCAGCTGGATGCATGCCTGACAATGGGAGGGGAATCGGGTTGAAAAGTGAAGAAAAGAGCAATAGATGAATCATGGCAGCCAAGCATAAGTCAACAACAAAGGCCCACAATAGCAGTACCTGCTGTAAAACCCATAATTAAGATATCCTGCAGCTGGAATTACACATGCATACCCAATTACACCAGTATCATCAATTGCACAATAATATAAGGTGTGAAAGCCCCACACACACACGTGTGCATTCCCAGACACTCTGCACCATTGGTGTATACAGACGGGGAACTTTTAATATGTACATGTTAGGGGCTGCCATAGCTTTGATTCACCAGCATGTGGTGGTGTGGAGGATGATGCTGGCAACCATCTCAGGCACCGGAGGAAGAGAAGAGTGTTCAGACCCAGGGTAACCTACTAGGAGCTACATGATCTGGAGACAGTAGAGTGTTACTGGGTGAACAGGGACACCATACAGCAACTTGTTGAACTGTGCCGGCCACACCTCAGAGCCAGAAATAACAGAGGGGAACCCATCCCAGTGGACACAAAGGTATGTGTAGGCTTGAGAATACTAGCCACAGGTACCTTTAAAGGCCAACTGGGGATATCATGGGGATCTCATAGGCATCAGCATCCAGGGTACTCCACCAGTTCCTGGATGCCATGTTACCACATGCCAATGAGCACATATACTTCCCCTGAACGCAGGAGGAGTTGGCCAGCAATATGCATCTCTTCCACCATGTGGCCGACTACCCGGAGGTACTGGGTGCAATAGACTGCATGTACATACACATTAAGACACCACCCAATGAGCAAGGTAGACGCTACATAAACCACAAGGGATACCCCTCCATCAACTGCCAGGTCGTGTGCAATGCCCAGGGCATTATCATGGATGTGTGTGCTAGCAGCCCTGGAAGCTATCACGACTCCCACATCTGGCATGCCTCACAGCTGTATCAGGTATTTGCCAGGGGGGAACTCCCATATGGCCACCTGGTGGGGGATTGTGGCTATGCACTGGAACTGTGGATGATGACTCCCATCAGAAATGCACACACAGCCACGCAAGAATGTCATAATGAGGCACACGCAGAAACCAGAATCATCATAGAGCACGTGTTTGGGATGCTGAAATCATGGTTCCGTTGCTTGGACATATCTGGTGGAACCTTGAAGTACTCTCCAAGCACATGTGCCCACATCTTCATAGTATGTGCCATGCTACACAATGTGATCCTGAGGAAACAGCTGCAGCAGGGACAGAATGGTGAAGGCCCTCACAGTCCACCGCCATTGCCAAGGGCCCCACAGACACAGAGGGACTCAGACCACGAACACCCTGTGCCAGCCCCAGTAGGTAGATGGAGGTGTGCCCAGTATGCCCATACCTTGGCAAAGAGGGAACATATAGCACACACACTGACAGTGTAGGCACTTATGGACTGACACCCTTCTCCACCTGCACACACAATAAACATGGATGGCACACACACATGACCACCTGTAAATTGTCATATATAGGTGGTCTACTGTGTGCATCCTACATAGATAGCCCTCAACTACTGTACACACAACTGCCATTGTCACAAGATAAGTCAATACCTGAACAGTAAATTAAGCTATCAGCATGTGTCCATACTGTATGTATAGGTTCATAGATACAAAGGTAGGTACATGCCTAACTGCCCGCGGCCACTCATAAGCATAGCCAAAAAGTGTTTGCTGTCGCCACCCCATTGATTAACTAACTGTTCCTCTGTGGAGCAGAGCCAATTGTGGGATCCCTGGGGTGTATCCACTGTTCCCCACCCACTCTGCAAGGATTCCCTGGAGTGTTAGTGAGGGGTTTCGTGTAATGTAATCAGGGATACAGTTCCAAATAATGAGGAGTACCCATGACAGGAATCTTCTCAGATGATTTACATGTTACATAGTATACCTTAACCACAGCTTGCATATATAGGTAGTATTCCACAGAATAATAAACATTTGGAACACACAACTGCTGAAATGTGCGTTAATGACCCTTGCACTACCAGTGCCTGCTCTGAGAGGTAAAATTACCACTGCCAGGATTAGAACACGCAACCATGTACACAATCTTCACAACAACCTACCACTAAGCTACCTGAGATGTACCAATGGCAGTTGTGTATACTGACAGGTTAAAACACAAAAGGTAGGAATGTGTGGAAATAGGACAAACCGGCATGTACCCAATGAAAGGTGTATGCTATATATATATATATATATATATATATATATATATATATATATATCTGAGGGAGAGAGAGAGATAGATATGGCGCTATATGGGGATATACATATATATAGATAGGTTAACAACATCTACATAACCATGGAGGTACATATAAATGGGATACCTACCACATACCGACTGCTTGACATACTGACACGCGTAATCACAAGGCTTAAAGCCTGAAAGACCACAGTACCGAAACACCAGAAGCACGAATTTTAAAATCCCGATGTTAAGGGACATTTAGTCAGTGCTTCTGGTGTTGCGCTTCAGGTAGGTTACTGTGTGTAAGTGTGTTTCTGAGGGCTGGAGTGTGCATAAGTGTGTGTTCTGAGTGTGGTGTGTGTTTCTGGGGGACTGTAATGTGTGGGTTTGCTTTATGCGCCTGTGCAATCTAGGAGGTAGAATATTAAAGTAGGAGGGTGTGGGGGGCACAGACACCCACATGGGGGTGTAGGGGGGCTTGCCCACCTGCTTATATGTAGTGTAGGATGGTCTGTTTGTATGTGGTGGGTAGCAGTGTGTCTGTGTGTGTGTGTGTGTGTGTGTGTGTGTGTGTGTGTGTGTGTGTGTGTGTGTGTGTGTGTTCCATGTTTTTGTTACTTTCACGAGTTACTGTCGCTGTCGGTAATGTGGGGCATGGGAGTCTGGGCCCCGTACTGTGGGCGTCAGAATTGTGTGGTTTCGGGATTCCGTAGGTATCCCGTATACAGTAGTTGAAGTGTTCATGTATGAGTATAACATGGACCATAGCAATCACACATTCCACCACGACCAAACTTTATGAACAAAGGATATGGAGAGTATATGCCTATACACTATTACAAATATGTGCTATGGACATGTGCCAATGATAGGGTTACCACCTGTCCCACTTTGAGCGGGACAGTCCCTCTTTGGGCGGTTGTGTCATGACCAAAAATATTAAACGTGGCAACTGTCCTGAGAATGTAGGACATAATTATGTCCCATATGTAATGTAATAGTTGCATACAATAGTTCTTCATGTATTTAAAATACCTACATGTTACAAGCAACAGGATAAGCAACTAAACTGCTACAAGAATAAGCTTATATTTAGGCAAAAAAGGAAAGTTCTATCCCTTGTATTGACCATGGGTTTGTGTCAGCCTGTAAAATCTGATGTGTGTCCTGAAAATGTCCCACTATGGCCATTTGAAAAGGTGGCGACCCTAGCCAAAGAGGGTCAGTCACCAACACAACTCCAATGACTGCAAATACCTATGACAGAAATACACAGCTTTCATGTAGCAACACTTTATTACATTCTGATGTATTGCCAAAAGGATTCAAGGGCTAACATCACCTGCATGCTATACAGGAACCAATTAACAGTGCCTTAATGAATCAGCCTGCAATTACCATAGCATTAGTCCACTAAAGGATAGGTGTTCAAATAGGGAAGGAACCCTCACGCACATATCTATTATATATATATCAAAGCAGTTCCTACACACCTGCATCTGCTATGTACACCCACCAACATCACCCCCACACCCAAACAAATTGCAATACAAACTGTAATAACATCACAAATCATTCATTCACTGTACAACATCTGCAGAAGTCTTAACATACCTTGTCAGAGACACACTAACATGACCCTATGTGAAATAGTTGTTGTTATACAATGGAGCAGCTGCTGATGTTACAGGGTTTGTTTGCACTAATCCCCTTTCAGAGGGTTGTGTGTACACTGGGAAGTGTTACCAATTACTGATTAACAGCACAGTATGATACACATGTACACCAAACCAAGGATGTCTGGTGAGCACACTGTAAACTACCTAACAGTTCATGCATAGCCATACAGCCTTGAGCTGCCCAAATATGCTTGCCAGACTGAAATATCTGCAGAAGTATCATGTACAAATAAGCCCTGCATAAGTAGCAATGTTCTGAAATATAACAACTGTACTCACATGTAGAACAACATTTTCTAGCCATTACACACAATCCATGGGAATCATGAAGCTAATATATCTCTGTCTGTCTCCATATAGCTGTTGAAATACTTCACAAACAACACATCCAGGCCGTCTTCCTCGAAAGTAAGGCAAACGGACATGCCCAAGTGGAGTACTCAATTATACACCACTGTTGCCATAGTATTGGCTAATGGAGTAGCTGCACAGCTGATGTGCATCTAATTAACTACTTTGGAACACCAATTAGTGGTCAGGATAGCACGTTACCGATATTTAACTATAAAAGGATGGCTTATCACACATTTAAACCATCTGTATATACCAGCAGAATGTTACAAAGAAGATTGAAACACAAACTGAAAAGGATTGAATTAACAGTCAACAACACCTCGGGTTACTAATATGGTATGTAGAACACTCAGTATGTCTGTGTATGTAGCACCTGTTCTGTAATATTTAAAGTGCACGCAATCCATATAGTGGAAACAGTTATCTTGTAGTGATGTATTGTTGAGCATAGTAACGCTTTTAGTATTTATGTGTGTACTGCTGTAGGTCACAAGGCAAACACCGCATACACCACAAGGGATGCTATATAAGGGCTTTGAACCCAAATATTCCTCACCAGCCACTGTCAGTAGCAGGGCTGGTCCAACAAGTATGTGCTAAACCAGGGAATAGTATATGCTTATATATTGTAACAGTAGGCATATGTATGGGTGTATTACTGAGACTAACATGTCGAAGGTTGGCCCACTGTGCAATTATGATTTGCATTGTGGGATATTGTGCCAATAACTGTGTAATGTACAGTATTGTAGGCAGATATGTATTATAAGTTACATAGCATTACTGTTATGTTAGGCAAACTTTAGTTATGTCTATTCGCATTTACAATACACAATAACATGATACATATGACTTGTAGTCACCCGACAGTTTATCAGCATGATAGCAAAGTAAAATGGAAGAGCTAGTTAACTATCCATGCACATAAGACATGTAATAAGTGCAAAGGTAGGTACTAGGCTGTCTGCCCAAGGGAATTTATAAGCCTAGCTAGAGTGTGTTGGCTATCACCACTCCCTTAGGTTAGTTCCCTGTGCCTCTGAACGGCAGAGCCATTAGTTCCCTGTGCCTCTGTCCAGCAGAGCCACTGTAGTGATCCCCGGAGTACATGTCTGTCACCCATCCACCTGTCCAGGTTTCCCTTGAAGAGTGCTAGTGAGGGGCCCTGCCTCATGTACATTGGAATCATGTTCCAAAGCATGGGGAGTCTCCTGGTCAGGAATCTATCCATCCAGCACATCCTATTCATCATTGTGGTTAGGTGTATATCCCCAGAACATGTGGCTCTCAGGGGTTTCTGTTTAGGTGGAGCATATCCAGCAATACTGGGTTAGACATGGGTCTTGTATGTCAAGCAGAGATCACCTGTGAGTATGCGGTATGCAACCGAGTACAGCTGGAGTTTCTTAGGTTGGTCTGCATAGGTCATCTGTTTGAGGTCAGTAATCCTCTTGGTGTGGTACTGTTGTTGGCTTCCAAGCTGTTGCAGTTGTCTTGTAAGGTACATCCCAAATGCGGTGTTGTATCCTTTAATGGGTCTAATAAGTCATGAGTAGAGAGGCACAATGGCCTCTTTTGTTCTGGATGCAAACCCATTAGAGATTAGGGGGGCCACATAGAAGGATATTCTAACCACCTTATCATTATGGGTATTGAAGGAGAGATTTCTATCTACTGGGGTTCCCAGATCCCTTATTACCTTTTTCTGTATGTAGGGGACTAGCACCTATGTGGTAGTCTGCGGGCAATTAGTTATATCCAAAGGGGATGACTATGCACTTTTTGGCATTCAGCTTGAGGCCATGATATTGACACCAGGTATCCGTTTCAGTGCGACCCTTCTGGAGGGTGTCTGTATCAGCTGGGGAAACAATTATGGCCCCTAGTTTGCAGTCATCTGCAAACCTTTTCAGCCAAAGCCCTCCTGTGCTTGCCTGTATGTCAGAGAACTATATACCGAACATGAGGGGTCCTAGGACTGAGCCCTGGGGGATGCCACTTGTGACTGGTATACAGTCAGACCTAGGGTATGCAACTCCTACTGTGTGGGTTCTGTCCATGAGCCACTTTGCAAACCATCACATGACGTAGGGGTTAATTTTCAGTTGGATGGGTATGTCGATAATACCAGAATGGGGATTGTTGTTGAAACCCTTTGAGAGATCAAGGTAGGCTGTGTAGACCACCTTACCCTCATCTAATGCCTTGGTAACTGTCTCTAAGAAGTCCGCCACATTTAGGAGGCATGGTCTGCCCTTAACAAAGACAAACTGGAAGGGGTCAAAGGTTTGGAGGTACCCAATGTCTCTGTGACTGAGATCCATGATGATGTGCTCCATAGCCTTGCAGACTAGGCTAGTCAGGCCTATAGGGCACTAGGTTCCATGGCCCGTTGTGGTGCCACCTTTGTGGAGTGAGATAAATGTTGCTCTGCACCATTCAGGGGGCACAAAGCCCAATGCTGGGGTATTATTGAACTTGGTGTGTAGGTGGGGAGCCAGTACATTCTGAAGTTCGTGTAAAATGCAGCCTGGGATGTTGTCCATTCCCATGGATGCTGTGATATTGGCTTTAGAGTGTGCAGCTTTTACCTGCATAGTTGTGATTACAGGGACTCTGCACTCTTCCTGTATAGATATGGGCCCTTTAGGGGGTGAGAGAGGGAAAAGGTAGCACTGACCCTATCTGCCAATATGTTGTCAATATCAGTTGGTTTTGTGATCTTCGTGCCTTTGTGCTGTAACTCAGAGCAGATCTGGGTGTTGGCTTCGAGATATTTGACATAGCTATAGAATGCTTTGTGGTTGTCATTGGAATTAGTGGCAGTTTTGTTTCCGTAGCTAGCTTTGGAGGATCTTATAAGGGATGTCACCTTCTTACTGAGGCTGACCAGGGAGCTCCTCCACACATGGGATTGTACTCTCTTTTGCAACAGTGTCTTCCTTTTGTTGTACAGTTTGTTTATGGCAGGGGACCACCAGATTGGCTTCCCTAATTAGGAGTATAGCATCTTGGTTCTGTTTGGGATAGCACGATCCATGCACTTGTGTAAGTGCTTATAGAGTGCATTTGTGTAAGATTCAGCAGTTGTAACTGTATTTTCCATCTGCATGGGTGTCATGAAGTTCACCACGTCTGTCTTAAGAAGCATGAAGTTGGCTTTGTAGACATATTATACTGTGGTTCCCTTAATGGGGGGTGGGGGCGGGATGTGGATATCAAGGGTGTTCAGCTTATGGTAGGATCGGACCAACGAGGAGTTGACTTCAGGTGTGGAACACCGGTCACTCATGTTGGTAATGCCTAGGTCTAGGATATTGTTGCCCCTGGTGGGTGTGTGGATAGGTTGATCCAGGGCATTGGTGTTTATGAATTCCAGAAAGCATTGAGCTAATGAGTTGGTACATGAGTAGTTTTCCCAGTTAATGGTGGGGTAGATTCAATGATTCAGTGAGACTGTGGTGCGAATGTTTACCTTCTCCACATGACTGTCAGGGTCAGCCTTGGCTGGAGAGAGCTTTACCTCCAGTTTGGCTAGATAAGTGCATCTCTCACAGGTTGTAGTGTTGGGTGTTAGGTGGAGAGGGTTGTCTGTATACATGAGGCAATGTCTACATTGCCTCAAGATGTCCAGATTCATCAGATAGACAGGAGAGAACACTGGCAGTGATCCTTGGACATACCTGAATATAAAACTAATTTCCCCTAGATAAGTGAGGAAAGTGAGTACAAGAGCTATTTTACTCTAAGCAAGTGAGAAAAGTATGTACAAAACCTGTTTACCTCTAGGTAATGAGGAAGATTGAGTGCTATAGCAATTGGTAGCTTACGTAGTGCTTACAAGTTCTGAACAAGTGCTGAGCATGAATAAGCAATCCAGATAGGGACTTGGATAACATAAACACACTGTCCCCCCACCAACAGGTACACAATCATATATCCATATACACTACAGAGCCCCTGCACCCACAACTATGCAGGTACAAGCTGCACATAGGCTGCATGGGACCTGTCCACATCCCAGGTTGTGTCATACACATATGGCAAAACAAGTTGCTCTCCACATACACATCATGTAAAACATAGCTTCATGTCAAGCTGTGTACACACTGAATGGTGCACACCGACAAGTATCACAATCCACAAAGGGGGAGCCACCACTGATAATGGGAAGTACTGCACTACTACCCTGCTGAGTCTGGTCTGAAAGGCCATGAACCTTGATCTAATTATTTGATGTCAGCACTACAGATGTAGATGACAGTAAGGTTGATTTCACACTACATATCATAACCTTGCCAGGTCATAAGACATCATCACACATACTGTGTTCCACCTACACTCAGTATATTAGATGTACATTCCTATGTCACAGGAGTGTTTTGCAATGGGACTGCTGGCAGAACCAACAATACAGAAGGTGTCTGAATAATACATGCACATTATACCAGTGCCAGCTACAGTAAGACAGGGTTAATTAATTGTAACCCCCCCTCATTGTAGTCCATACCACACAGACTAACAGAAGGCATCTGCCTATTGAAGTATGTGAATGACTATGACCTAGGAGCAATAGCCGACTCAGAGTGTTGTGGACAACGTACAGAAGGGGCTTTGTGGGTGAGGTGTGTGACATATGGCCACAATCTGGCAGCTACATATTGCATTGTCACCCCTATGTTAATAACCCTGTACCCATGAACTACCACCTAGGCAGCGGACAACATAATGGACACTGTGTGTAAGTGATGCAGCTGGGCAGTTGTCTTTCCTGTGATAGTTACGTCACCACACCTGTCAGGTAGTCATATTTGGCAACCCTAATCATGACAGGGTGCCATCTGTGAATATAGAGATAATTGTCCAGCCATCCACAACACTCAAGTGACCCATATCAGATCACATATTTCCTTTAAGGGGTATTGGCCATGTTCAGATGGCCTACACCAGCCTTCCCATTCTCCATCTCCACTATGTAGCATGATGCATACCCTTAATAAATCCATGTCAAATCCAGTGATGCTGGACATGCTACATGTACACATCCTGATCTCAAACACATACTTCATGGACATCCACCTTCCTAGTACTAGGATCACCACATGCTGGACAGTTCCTTGTCCCATACACTTTACATAGTCCTGCCATACTATGCATTCCTGTCCAGCAAAGCTGCACATTACCCCCCCTCTCAGACATGGTGTAATGACCGCATGGTAAATGTATCATTAACCCTGTGGATCAGTTATGTGGCACTGCTCCACCTGGCCCCAGGGACCCGCCTGTCGGCTACAGCTAGGTAACCTTTTATCCTAGATTCATACATGGCCCAGGGCATATAGCCTACTAGTTGACTTTGACTGTACATGCTATAGTTGATATCCATCCCGGCAAATACCCTCTGGCTAGCCAGTGTCCCATGTGTATCACATGTGCAACAGAGGTGATACATGGCAGGAAGTTGAATTGCTGTACAGTGCCATGTAGATGTATATGGCAGAACACATACATGTAAAACCTTCCATGAGCAAGTCTGCAGGGTCACAGGTCATGCCCGTTAAGGCAGTGTAAGTCTTTATATGTGACATATAGACAGCATCAAGATCGACTGCATTAATGTGGACACATCCAGCCATGTGCTGATAGGTAGGAACACCAGTACAGGCAAACAGGCATGCACATCAAGACAGCATCCGCATGGAGTATGAGCAATGTAATCAGGTGACACACACACATATATATGGTGATAATATCCACTCACCACTGAGTGTCACATGTGTGTAACACAAACATGCCAGTGGTGTCAGTGTCATGTAGATTTGCAAAGACAACTATTTAATCATAATAAATGTGATACACATGTATGTTCAGCTGTAGCTCTGTATGTCTCCTGTGAGTTACTGTGACCTGTCTCCATCATTATGTCTTCCAGCTATGCCACTTGCAAGGCTACCCCCTTATACCCGCTTGGAGGATGAGACCCTCATCCCATACCTACATGACAATCATGATATCCTGTTCAGCCATGTGCCACAGGATGCACAGCAGCGAGATGCCCTGTGGATGCAACTTCAAAGGAGGGTTAATGATGTGGGTGGCCACAACCGCACATACCAGCAGGTGCACAGACACTGTACAGACCTCATTAAACAGGCAAAATAGCATGCAAATGCAATCACCAGGGAACAAGGTGAAACAGGTGGTGGACCATCAACCCAGCCACCACTCACATGTACCGAGGAGCTACTGGCCAACCTGGGGTCACCTGAATAACAACATCCACAAGTCTTAGCCGATATTGTGGAGGTGGGTGTCTCTCAACCACCAAGCCTGGAGTTGCTTGCTAAATCACTACTGCACCTATAACAACTATATTCCATATAATTGCATGTGTCACTGTACAATATTTAATGTAACATCATATGCAAGGCATGTATACACACATGCCTCATACTATGGTATGCTACTCTGTGTATGCACACATGTATAGTCTATGTACTGGTGTATGTGTTAACATGCACATTGCACCCTGTAGCTATCATACAGGTGTGGATAATGCTCATACTGCTGTGTTACTCCTATTTAGGTACCTCTGGGATTCTGCTGTGATAGCAGCCCGTTGCAGGTAAGACTGTTATTATTTATCAGGCATCTTAATGCACAGATCTATCTGCCATGTGGCCATTTACCACATGTATACATAATGTATGGTCCTGTCACAATATACAGGTCAGACCTGCAATGCATTGCAATGGCTACCCATGAGCAACACTTGCAAACTATGTGAATCACCAACATGAATCCTCACAGACTGTCATTGCCAGATGGGTGGATAGCTGTGCATACAATGGTGGAGGTGCTGTTCACTGTAGGGACATGTACTACAGATCAGAACTACACATGTGAAAAATACAAACAGTACTACACAGTGAGCTGGAGTATGGCCAGCCCACAGGATTCACTGGTGTGGATCATAGCCCTGCTATGAATGTCACACAATGTGATGTGCTATCTTGACATGTCCATGATATCTAGTGGCCTGGCTGCAACACTGCCTAACTATCCTGAAAAACATATCCCATATACCAAACATACCACCCTTTGTATGCATAATCCTGTTGTCAGTGGAGCATATGACATCTATGGGTGTATGTCATATGGGACAGCACAGACATGTGAAATAGATGCCTGTCACAATAATTTGGCCAACACATGTACACACATGGCCATGGAGGATGGCCAGAGACATGAAGCAACACACACAGTAGATGTGATGTGCTTGTGTGTACACCCTGTCGTACAATAGCTACACATGGTCCAACTATTTCCTTTGTGCAATGGTTATATTGCAGATGTGGAACACTAGGCATCCTACAGGCCTGTGCACATCTTGTGTAGGCATGAAATCAATCCACCACATAAGATGTGTTGAACATTTTGAGTGTGTCACAACATGACAGCAGTCACCTGTACAGTATTCACATCAGCCCACAGATACAGTACATTCCTTTTGCTGGTGTCGGACATCGATGTCATCCTTGCTCCTCATGTGTGTGTGCGTGTGTGTGTGTGTGTGTGTGTGTGTGTGTGTGTGTGTGTGTGTGTGTGTGTGTGTGTGTGTGTTTGTGTGGTACACAGATGTCATGTGGGACATGGTGCACCGATGAGTTTGCCATGTCTGGACATAGTTGCCAGGCAGCAGCAATAAGGTTGCAGATGTGCAGGGGTGTCATCCGTATACCCTTCAGTGACCTGTGTCACACATTCCACATCATGAATTAGTGTGTATACACTTCAATGACATGGGTCACATTCCACAGTATATATGTATTGTATCTGAACACAGTCATGGCTATGAACTGTGTCTATAACTCACACAGTATAGCAATAGAGATGCCACATGATTCCCTGCAATGGCCATGCACATCAGCTAAATATGCAGTATATCTGTAGGGCAGACAGACAACACTGCATTGGGGCATCATTACCCCACTGTATATTTGACAGGACACAATTGTTTTAAACATGTATGCATGTCATTGCACACATCAGCAGATCACATGTCATACTACATGTGACTGTCAAGTTCATATGCCACACATCAGGCCGATGTACTGTTAATCTCTGCTGGTCTACATGGTGTAACACAGGGATGTATGCTAACTACTACTATGACTGTGTAATTTGCATGCCTTCTGCTATGACACATGCATGCTGTTGTGTGCCACCCAGGGATGTATGATAACTACCACTATTATTGTCTGTGCTGCATGCTGTCTGCCGTATCACATGCATGTTGCATGCCTTCTGTCATATCACATGCATGTTGGGTGCCATGGCATGTGTGTCTGTGTGTGTGTGTGTGTGTGTGTGTGTGTGTGTGTGTGTGTGTGTGTGTGTGTGTCTGTGTGTGTGTCTGTGTCTATTGTATAGATTGTAATGCACAGTTCTTGTCTGCTCCTCACAGGTGATGTAGGTGCGTTGCCCTCCTGTGGTCCATCTGATGTTAGTGTCCCCACAGACTCTAGCAGTGATGATGACTGTATGACTGAGGCACAGACAGGGTTGTCAGGGGCAGAATCTGTGCCATTGGTTACCATTCCACCTATATCCCCCTCATCCCCGCACACAGATCCCATACCTACACATACCCCATCACCAGTGGCCATAGAGAAAGGACAGTTGGTGTGTGGTAGCTTGGAACAGGAAAGTGTGGGGGCTATGGAAGGTGTGGCTGCACACCATGGTGTCAGCCAACTGACTGGTGGTGCCCTACACAGGCACATGGCCAGTGCTGCTCATAGGAGGACCTTTGGCCAACATGCACCTGCAAGACAGAGCACAGCAGCTGGTGTCACCAGACAAATGTTTCAGGCTGTAATGGAGGCACAGGGGTGTGCTGAATGGTACAACAGAAAAGATCAGAGGCTTCAGAGGGCTACTGTCCATTCTTTAAACAACAACATACAGGCAATGGTAAATGCTCAACAGCAGATTGCTGAAGCTTTGGATAGACGGTTGGGTGACATGGTTGGAGTCCTTGACTGTGGCATGACAATCCATGAGTGTGAGCTGTCTGTGTTGGAACATCTGATAGGAGTAAGACATTGGGCATGTAGAAATAGGCCTGCTATATCACCTGTTTTAGGTCTATGTGAAAGAGCTACCTCACATGTCCACTCCCATAGTGGCGGTAGCAGCAGCAGTGCAGTTGGTGCTGTGCTGTCTACACCACGACACAGCAGGCCACATGCACGTGGCCCTGGAGGGTCCCAACAGGGACACTGTTCCAGTGGACAAGTGTCATCAGACAGTACCCAATCTGCACCTCTGCCTGCTAGTGCCCGTGCAATCGCTGGCAGGCACAGGTCACATGACTGTGGCCAGACACCGTGAACTGTAAAACCTGGCCTGTACAGTCCACAGCTGTCAGTAATACCCCTGTGCAGGCCAAAAACATGCCAGAACTGGGTGCATACATACATGCACACACTGGAAACATATGTAGGGCACCTCAACACACACATGCATAACATCCACACATGCCCAATTAGATCAACGACCCTAACCACACACATGATGTCATCCAATGATGCAGCCTAGGCCTCTGGCAAATATTATCACCCTGTGCATATGATGATGCCTGTGCCGCATCCCTGACATCCACACCATCGGTGCAGGGACAAGCTCATATGGTCTGATGGACAGGGTGAACAGACTAGGAAGATAAGTGTAGTTTACAATTGTTGAGTACTGTTGACAGGCAGCAGACATACCATGTACTACAGGTGTACAATGCATTTCGTACTGTTAACAGTATATGTCTTGTGTAACAACAGTAACTGCATGTTGGTCATGATGTTCTGCTTTCCTCCTTCAGGTCTAATTGCACGTGCCGGTGGATGTCAGTGTTTGCAGTTAGTGTCCCATATGTCAATGTGGATTACTCACAGGTATGTATGAACATACCAGCATGCACCTTGTAGCTGCCACATCACAGTGAGAATGTCCCATGTTCCAAACTTGTCTAATGATCCAAGAGCATGATAGCTGTGTATTAAGCTACTGTGGCTACAGACGTGACATCCATACTGGGTGACATCACAGATACAGTTACATGGAGTGGTGAGGTAAGAGAGCGGTCTAGCTGATTACAAGGGTAGAGGCCAGTGGGAAGTGTGATGCCTCATTGGGAAGCTGTAATATACATTCCCATGACAGGATTCCAACACACAACTGCACCCACACACTCAGGTATTGACACACATGTATTCAGTGACACAGTAACACACCCACACACACACAGATTGACCGACACAGTAACACACACTCACACACAGTTGCTACTGTTGAGGTGAGGACCCTGCCTATGTGCAAATCATCATTACAGTACTCTGCACCTACATGACGTGCCACAGAGAATACACATGTACAGGTAGTCAGTATGGCCCAAGATCAGGGACATCAACACAAATAGTAGATTGCATCGCCTGGATGGGGGGAGGGGTCTTATCAGTAAAGTATGATAACATACATCCTCATTCCAGGGACCAGACAGCCATACACACACACACACACTCACACACACACACACACACACACACACACACATGCACACATGCACACACGCACACACACACACACACACACACACACACACACACACACACACACACACACACACACATAAACACACTGTGGCATTCACTATTGAATACACCTATGTCACATACATACAGAGACCTCACATGTGTGAGATACATGCCCCTGCCTATGTCCTGCTTTCTACATTACAGTCTGTACAGATTTCTACACTAGTGTACAGGAGAGTGAGTAACAATTGAGGTGTATTCCCCACCATACATGACATATATGGACACACATGCAACCACACATGCCAGTACTGTGAATCAAACACCTGCCTAGCTCATGATATGTATGACAGACTTACAGCAGTATTGCACCGCCTATTTTGAGCATTTTCTGGCTTGTTAAATTTGATTTCTGCATTAGTAACTGTATTTAGAGCACAACCTAGAGCTGTTTACTGAATTTCCTGTTTGCACTTATTTTTATAATCGTTTTTTTCTCAAAACTTGCATTTTATCTGTCTTTGGCCTAACACTCTTGTGTGGGGTCATTTACTGCACTGTTATAACATGCTGATACTTGTTAACCTCTGCTATCTCTGAAAAAAACAAAAAAAACAAAAAAAATCTTGCTTTTTTCCCACTTTTCTGAGATTTAAATAAGTTCAGTTACAGGCTTGCTGTTCTTGAACTGTTTGTAAGTTTCTGTGAGGCCATTTTTTGCTTGGGCTAAAGGAAAGTCTCTCTGTTGATCAGTGGCAGTGAAAAACATTGAGCAGCCTGCCTGCCCCTGTGGGAGTGGTTACTGACTTGAAACTGTAGTTTTATTTGCCATTCTGGGTCAATTCCAAAACTCCTTCATCTTCCTCTCTTAAAACCCTCTTTTGCGAGGTTTTATGCGTTTTGAGCATAGCAACAACAGGCAGCGCCATAATTGGGTTTAAACTATCTCTGGCTCCACAAAGTCTGCTCTTCACTTTTCCTTAGCACTTCTCTATCTCTCAATTTAAACACCATATTCTCATTCTAAGGCCCTTCACTGGTCCAATTAAGTAATCCTACAAGTTAGCACTATTAAACCATAAGCACTACTTACTCTTATACTCTCTACGATTACCCTGTCCTCTATTGGTCCGTCTTAAATTCAGTTTCCCTATTGCTCTAGCATGTCCAAAGGTCAGTCAATGGTTTCCTCTCCAGTCCAGCTGGTGAATCTGGGAATTTTGAGGCAATGTTACAACTGTCTCATGTACACGGACAACCCTCTCCTCCTCCAAACAGGTTCAAATATATGTGAGAGATGCAACTATTTAGCCAAACTGGAGGCTGAGCTCTCATCTCAAAACTGGTGTAACCAGTCAGGAGGAGAAGGTAACCTCACACAACACAATTCCAGTATCACATAGTCCCACCACATCAGTGAACCAAACACATAAATACACAAAAACATACTCGGAGGCTCTAAATAAAAATCTACCTAAGCAACAGAGACCTCCAAAGCAGACATCCAAGCAAACACTACCTCAAAACAAAACACACACAACACATAACCCACAAAGTCAGTGTGCCAAGCAGCCACAGCCCTTAAGGCTGAATAACACACCTGATACTCTTGTTATAGGTGACTGTATTGTCAGACACACTGACGTCCCACTCACCAGGCTGAATAAAGAGGTCAAAGTGAGCTGCCTGTCGGGTGCTAGGATCTGATACATAACGCAAGCACTCAGGTCACTCCAAAGCAAATACAAATATGACTCAGTCACTGTACATGCTGGTGTGAATGACCTGAGACGTACCTCCCAGGACTGCTTGAAAAGAGACATAGAGGAGCTCTCTGATCATGTAGCCCAGGCTGGTATGACCCTGACCTTGAGCAGCATCTTACCCTCACCTAGATTGATGCCACAGTACAAAGACAAAATGATCGATTTTAACAATTGGCTAAAATTTTGGTGTCATTCAAAGGGGATCCAGTGTCTGTCAGCCTGGGATGACATGCTCGACAAGCCACGTTGCTTTGCTAGGGATGGCTTGCACCTGTCACCACTGGGCTTTCGGATATTGGCAAAGGCTCTTGCCACCCCCATAGTGCCTTTTTTAGGCAAGGCTCAAAAGTCAAACCCACCCCCATAGACAGCACAAGCAACAAGAAACTAAGGGTAATGCTGCTAAACGCCAGAAGTCTTAACCTCAAGATGCACGCACTCGAAGCTCTCCTCATTATGGAGAACATTGATATCTGTGCAGTGACAGAAACCTGGTTCAAGGCTCCAGAGAGCACCCCAGCACTACCGGGCTATACCTCATATTATGCTTTTTGGCCCCAAAACCCAGACCGAACCACAAAAGGAGGGGGAGTTTCCATATTTATCAAGGATATCCACACCTCCAGGTTAGTGGCATTGCACAAAGTATCGGAGACCATCCATGTGCAACTAACAGTGGGCAAGACTGCTTTTCAGTTTATAGCATCCTACAGACCACCCTCTCAAAGTCAGGAATCCCATTCGGCTTTCCTGAAAACATTGGAGAACATGAAGATCTCTCCGAGCACCATTATATTGGGCGACTTCAACTACCCAAACATTGACTGGAAGCACTACTCAAGCCCCAGCACCTTAGCCCAAAGATTCCTGGAAATTATAAACTCAAATGCTATGGAACAACTAGTCACCACTCCCACAAGAGGGGACAACATACTAGACCTGATCATTACCAACATGGGGACTCTATGCTCCACACCAGAAGTATATCCCTCATTGGTAAGATCAGACCATAAATTAATTTCACTGGATGTCCACATCCCGACCCCACCCCCAGCCCAGAAAACCACAGTGAAAAACTTCTCAAAAGCGAACTTCTCACTTCTCAAAACCAAAGTGCAATCCTTCAAGGCCCCCGGGCCAGTGGAAACTACAGCCCAAACTGCAGAATCCTATATAAATGCATTCTACGGACATCTCCAGGAATGCATGGATCATGCTATCCCAAACAAAACCAAGACCCAATCATCCAAAGGCAGGTGTCCAGTCTGGTGGACCCCTGCCATAAATAAACCGTACAACAGAAGGAGGAAGCTACTACATGATAGAGCAAAATCCCTAATAGGGAAGGCATCTCTGATCAGTACTCACCTGATCAGGATCACCTACAAAACACTAAGATCTAAAAAACAATTCAATTCTGATCAGTTTCTCACTGAACTAAGACAATGTAATTGGTCCCAACTAAAACTTCTTCCACTGAATGATGCTGTCGAATACTTCAATTCTACATTCCTTTCCATACTAGACAACCATGCCCCAAGCCGCACTATTAGAACCAAAGCTAAAACAGCACCCTGGCTATCCAACAATACTAAGCAGAAAATTATTCTCAGAAACAAATCATGGGATAAATGGCGCTCCACTAAGAATCTAACTGACCACCACAAATTCAGAGAGCTTAGAAATAGTACAAAAAAAGCCATCCTGGCAGACAAAAAGAACTATTACTTTCAACTACAACAAACCACAAAAAAAGAACCCAAAAAATTCTGGGCTAGTATTAATAATCTTCTATCCCCAGGTCAGTCACGTACTCCAAATCCCCAGGACTCTAATCCAAACAATCCTAAACAAATAGCTAATGACTTCAATTCTTTCTTCACCAATACTATCCAAACTCTAGAAAATCACTTACCTCCTGACATCTCTAAATTACCCTCTCCTACTCCACATAATTTTCTTCCTTTCCTTCAACCTGTACCTCATTTATCTTATCCCTACTCCAGAAACTTAGACCCACCACACCCTCTGCAGACAAACTTCCTGCAGAATTTCTGCAGATAGCAGCTAAAGCTATTGCCTACCCCATCTCAATCCTAATTAATAGATCTATAAAGGATGGAATCTTCCCTTCCATCTGGAAAATATCTCACATCATCCCACTACACAAAGGGGGTAATTCTAATGACTTCTCTAATTTTCGTCCCATAGCATTGCTATCACCTATAGCCAAAATCATGGAAAAGTGCATCCATAAACAACTCCTTAACCACCTTCTCCATAACAACCTACTTGCTAACAGTCAACATGGTTTTAGACCTTCTCACAGTACCACTACTGCATTACTCTCCTTTACCAACACTATCAATCACAACTGTAACAACACTAACCCATCATCTTCCATCTTCATAGATCTTTCAAAAGCTTTCGACATGGTAAATCACAAACTCCTTCTGCACATACTACAATCTCTCTCAGTTCATCCTTCTTCCTTATCCTGGTTTACATCTTACCTAGAAAATCGTCAGCAGGCAGTACTTTGGAAAAACTCACTATCGACTCTCCTTCCTATATCTTTAGGAGTACCTCAAGGGTTTATACTTGGCCCACTCCTATTTTCTATATTTATTAATGACCTCCAGTCAGCTATTCCAAACACTACTTGCATACAATATGCAGACGATTCCACTATAATCTGCACTGCTTCCTCTCAGACTGAACTCCAGTCACTTACCCAAAAAGCTTTTTCCACTGTTGAACACTGGTTCTCTGACCGTTGCCTTCTCCTCAACCCAAAGAAAACAAAGTTGCTATTGTTCTCTCCTACACACAAATCAAGCTCTCTTAACTTCTCTATTACTTCCTCTGATAACACCCTGATTTCTCCTGATGCTACTACAAAACTACTAGGAATAACTATTGACAACAATCTCAATTTTGATTTTCATATAAACAGCACAATAAAAACAATAAACAAAAAGATTGGTTCCCTCTATAGAATCAAATCATTCCTTACGCCTGAAGCTCGGACCACCTTAGCCAGTTCTCACCTTATCTCTACCCTTCTATATGCTTCCACTATTTATACCAATCTCACTAAATATAACCTCAAGAAACTTAGCACATCCTACCATAATATCGCCCGATTTGCCACAGGATCCCTCTTCAGAACCCATCACTGTCATAACCTAAAACAACTAGGCTGGCTGGAACTTCCTAACAGGCTGACTTATCAACAGCTCTTAACTGCTCACAAAATTCTTTATCAGCCTTCTAAAACACCTATTCTCTCCAACCTCATTACACCTTATAATAACTTGAAACAGCTACGCTCTGCAAACAAACTACTGGTTAATACTACCATACCCAATAACTCTGCAGGCGATAGCCTTTTTTCTAACTCTGTTGGACAAATGTGGAACAAACTACCATCTGATATCTCATCTTTGTCTAGTCCTCCACTCTTTAAAAAACAGCTAAAGACACATCTTAACAAGCACTGGCTTTGCTCCTGTAACAACCCAGACTAACCTGTCTTGTATCCTTCCCTCCTAAATTCCTCCTCACATAACATACTAGAGAGATATGTAATAAAAAAAAAAAAATTATTACTACTTTTTTCTAATTTTTCCATATTAGAAACTTATATTTTAGAATCTGTATAGCAAATGTATGTTAAAACTTTGTTTTGACTTGCCTCTCTCCAAAGATTTTATGTTCTGTCTTAATGTTTTAATCATTTTTAACTTGTTTTGACCATTACTGTGCATTATTTGTAAATTTCGTTGGAGCTTTTCTCCCCGGGCCTCCACTGAAAATGGACATATATCCAGCTGGACTAGCCCGGTCAACAAATGTAAAATAAATAAATAAAAATAAAATACTAGCAAAAAATTACGATCCCTCATAAAATCCTCCAAGGCCAGCTTCGAGAGAAAAATTGCACAGGACACCAAAGACAATCATAAGGCTTTTTTCAGTTATGTTAGAAACCTGGGATGCAACTCCCAGACTTGTTCTGAGTTGATTCTAAACGACACAAAATACACTGAACCCACAGACATCGCCAATATCCTGGCAGACAGGTTCAGTGCAAACTCCCCCCCTCCCCCTCAAAAGAGCAAGTATCTATCCCAGCAGAGGGCTGCCTCCCAAACATCTCAGATGCTCAGGTGAAGGCTGCCCTCTCCAAAGCAAAAAACACTGCTTCCATGGGACCAGATGGCATCCCAGGTTGCATCCTACATGAACTACAAGAGGAACTAATCCCTCAAATAAAACAGCTATACAATCTCAGCCTCACTACAGGATATGTGCAGACAGAATGGCGTACAGCAACAGTGGTCCCACTCCGCAAAGATGGAGCCTCTACGGACCCTGGAAACTACTGCCCCATAAGCCTGACTAGCTTAGTCTGCAAGGCTATGGAGAGGATCATCATGGAGCTCATAAACAAAGACATTGGGGACCTACAGACACTAGATCCTAACCAGTTTGGCTTTGTCAAGGGCAGATCCTGCCTTTTGAACCTGGTTGACTTCTTTGAAACAGTCAACAAAGCCATAGATGAAGGGAAGGTAGTCCACGCAGCCTATCTGGACCTTGCAAAGGCATTTGACACAATACCCCACTCGGGCATCATAGATAAGCTATCCAGCTTAAATATAAACCCCAATGTCACAAGATGGGTCGCAAACTGGCTCAAAGACAGAACCCACAGAGTGAGAGTTGCTGGAGAAATGTCAGACTCAAAACCGGTCACAAGTGGCGTCCCACAGGGTTCTGTCCTGGGACCACTCTTGTTCGGTATATACTTTTCCGAGGTACAGGCAACATGGAGGACTATGGCTCACCAAGTTCACAGACGACTGCAAACTGGGCGCCATAATCAACTCTCCAGCTGACACAAACATCCTTCAAAAAGGTCTCACAGAGACAGATAACTGATGCCAGCACCATGGTTTAAAGCTAAATGCCAAAAAATGTATAATCATACCCTTTGGCAAAAACAATGTGCCCACAAATTACCACATAGGCGGAAACCCATTAAGGACAGAGAAAGTTATTAGGGACCTGGGGACCCAAGTTGATAGCAATCTCTCCTTTGAAAACCACATTGCCAAAGTGGTTAGAAAGACCTTCTACATAGCCCACCTCATCACAAAGGGTTTCACATCTAGATCAAGAGAGGTAATCGTGCCTTTATTCATCCCTCATCAGGCCCATCATAGAATACAATGCCCTTTTGGGATGTACCTTACCTGACACCTGCAGCAATTAGAAAGACCCCAAAAGTATCTCACCAAGAGGATCAAGGGTCTCAAACAGATGCCTTATGCTGCTCGGTTAAAAAAACTCCAGCTCTACTCAGTTGCATACCGCCTACTTCGAGGCGATCTATGCCTGACATACAAAGCTATGTCAAATCCAGAATTAATGGGCATGCTCCACCTCAGTAAATCTAAATCCCTTAGAGCCACACGCTCGAGGGACTTGAACCTCAGCACAGAAATAAATAGAACTTGCTGGAGGGACAGGTTCATAACCCAGAGGCTCCCTTCGCTCTGGAATAGAATTCCAGTTCATGTGAGGCAGAGCACCTCACTGAATCTCTTCAAGAAGAATATCGATAAGTGGATGTGGGATTGTAGGTTTGTCCCAGGGATTACTCCCGTGTCACTATTAGACAGAGGCACAGTAAACTAAACCTTAAAAAGGGCACAGTATACTCAAATCAAGGGGTGGCATAAGCCATACAGAATCGGGCTAGGCTTATAATTGCCCCAGGGCAGATAGCCTAGTATGAACCTATGAACCTATGAACATGTTACAAAGTGTACCGAAGCTTCCTTTGGCAACAGTGCTGATATATGCACATGGGAGGTCTTAACTGTTACAGGTGTCAAATGATTTACCTAAAGTGTCACCCTGACCACTGTCTATGTTGTGCGTTATGCCCTTCAAGTAATGAAACCATTGCTTACCACTTACACAGGTTATTGTAGGACCACTTGTGACACACCTGTGAGCTGTCCTCAGCAAACATCCATCTGCAAAGATGCCCCACCACTTAGTTATTTCTACATATCTGTCCATATCTGAGGTACATCTTTCCATGCATTCAGCATATCACCATATACAGTTGGCAATGTTGAGGCTGCATTGCAACTGCATGATGTACTAAGATACACGTCACCTGCATACATCAGCAACTGCACACGCGTAGTATCTGAATGCACACCACTACATATACAGGTGTGTAGGACCTACACTCCTGTCATTTGGGCATGTTTGTAGGCATTGCAATTGGTGGACTTGTGTAATGACATACATGACACATGGACTGTTGTATGATATGATAGGTGTAATGAGTGACCGGTACAGAGGGAATGTTACCTCTGTCAACATTGGTATCACACCTTATGTACTGTTAGCATTCAACAGCCATGGACCTACATTCCATTTGCATGTGTGTAATGGCTGTAGCCACCTGTCTGCACAAAGGACAACAACAGCGATGCTATTTACATGTATGGTGTGTGTGTGCGGCAGCATGTACATATCCAGGGCAGGTACATGTATGTCATATCCAAACCTGAGGGTGTTTAATGGTGTACAGCAACAGTCATCTGGTAATGCTGTAAATAACCGAGGGCCCCTGGTATGTGTACAGCTGACCTTGTTACAGACAGTGGTATCATTGCATTGCATAACACATGATGCAACCGTGTCAGTACATGGGTACTCTCTACAGTTGATGTAGAGCTTGGTACAGTCCACTGGTCAAGGGTCACATAGTGGTGTACTCTTATATGTCCTACAACATGTATGGATGTGTGTTGGTGGTCTGAGGGCATGGTGGTGTCTGAGGTTTACATCCTAGAATGCAGCATTTGATACTGTGTCCTGCAACTGACTCATCTGTGATGCCTTTTGTGGAAGTACTGGTCAGTACTTTTGAGTGGCCTCTATGTATGTGGGGACACCACCACCTGGAGCGGTCCGTACCATGTCTGGTTCTGAGGTATATGGTAGTAGTGCTATTGTGCACTACAGAGCCTTAAACCAGGTGTTCCTCACTGCACAGATGTTAGTACTCCCCATTGTTGGATCTACAGTGAGCAGCTGTGATTATGGATGCTACACATCTAGCACTGGTTAGCATAAGCATACAATGCAGTTGTCCTCTAGGTGTCAGGGTTTTATCCTGTGTTTAGAACATTTGCCTTGGAATGGCACTATATGGGCGAATGCGACTTGGGTATTATCCCCACTCCCTGGAGTCAAGAATGCATGTGATATGTGTCAAAGGCCTGTCTACTGTCAGTCATGTCATCCCAGAATGACAAACACTGGACAACCTCGTAATTACAGCAGGACATTGGCTCATTGTGTTAGTCAAGCAGTTGCCACTCCTAGCAAGGCTCATTGTGTTGGTCAGGCAGTTGCCACTCCTAGCAAGACATCACTACGAGTGGTGGTATTGTGCTTGGTATAGGATGGTACATCTCAGGTGACAGACAGCAGCAGACGTTGTGTATAAGACCAGTGTCAGATATATATGTAGAGCAACATTCCTGCTAACAATGACATCTACTAACACCAGA
>NC_056734.1:15714075-15749075 GCF_019279795.1 Protopterus annectens
GGTACACCTGTACATGTCACTGTACAGTATTGTGGGACATGCACATCCCAGGCAATGTCCATGTGAGGGAATATCAAACACAGACATGGCATGCATTGCAAAGCTATGGCCATGCACATTGGTAACCAGGATGTCAGACCAAATCATGCAGTACCCATCTGTGTGGGACATTGCAGACACTACACCCCTGTACTGCACACCATTGTCAGGTGATGCGATGCCAAGGATTACCCCTCACCCAGTCTTGTACAGCCAGCTAGCAAATCCAACCACCACACACTCAAGAAGCAATGCATACATGCATGTCAGTACTGGCATCTTATGTCTGTGTGTGGGTTATGATGCTCCCAACCACAGTCACTCCCAGTATAACCCTCGGCATACCAACAGATGTCAAACACTTTTACATGCCCTAGCCCATAGAACCTCCAGATATGTCCTGTGCATTACTGCAGTGTGGCAAACTAAGTAGTTAGGTTGTGTACTTGTGGCCCTCGCAAAGAGTGTAAATGCGAGTCCATTAGAGAGCGTGGTTGTGGTGAAAATGGCACCCGTTCACATGGACAGCCATGTGTGCCACACCTAATGTATGTCTACTATATCTCTTGCAGATGTCACTCACCTACACACATATATGTTCTTACAGCACAGCAACATGTAGCCTTTGTGGTACATGTAGTAACGTCATGCACATGTAATAGTAATGACTAGTCAGTCAGGGTTTTGACCCCTGTACTGTTAGGTGTGCAGCAGACGATGCTTAGTGTTAAGTCTCCAAGCCCTTCCCTGGTGTACTTTGCCTGTCCCACCCACACACTCTCTGGTGGATGTGAAGGTATACACCTGCTCAGCAGCAGCATGTGTATTGTAAGTGATGGACATGATCAGGTTATGACCTATGCACCTATTGCAGTCCTCCTCTAGCTGATTGCATGTGGAACAGCTGTAATAGTGTTCCCATAGCCATTTGCATGATAAACGCTGTACACTATCTAGGGAAAACATGTTGGTATTTGGCCATAACAGTCGCTGTGAGTGGTACCTGGATGTGGTGTTCTGAAACAGCATCACGGATGATATCTGGATGTACCTCAAACATTATACACAGTGGGAAATAGCCTAAAGACAGAAGGGTGATGTGCCACACATGACTACAGCATGTAAGTGTAGCTATGCTGCATTGAGACTACTGCCTGTTTAACATGTGTGTGGTAATGGCTATTCTGCTTGTTTTAATACAGACATGACAGTACTCTGTTTGTGAGGGACCCCCATCTGTAGGGCCATCTGTGAAATGGTCAGTGTGTGCAACCATTTGTTTCTTATGTTACACACTGAACACACATCTGTGCACAGCAGAAGCATAGTGTGAGGATTGCAGACAGTACATGATGATAGGGATGCGTTACTGCCATTGCATCCCTGACTGGACATATGTCACATGAAACAGTGGTATGAGAGATACTGTCTGGGATTTCCAGTGACAAGCCAATAATGAGAAACTGTTCATAGCTGCGGTCATATGTCTACTAGACATTGTACAGATGGCATCCAGTATATATGCATGTGTTGTGCTCCCTCTGCAAATGTATACCATCTGTTGTGTTGGGTTGATGGTGATATCTATGCATACTGTTGTAGGTAATCCTGTATGCTGTTGTCTATCACTAAGCCATATGTGGGTTTAAACTACAACACCATAGGCTGAATGGGTTGGGAGGTCCTGGCAGAACCTCCTGTCCCACTTCAGCTGACCATGGCACCAGGCACTAGCACATCTGGGGCCCAGCCTTGGACATCAACCTCTGTTGGCTCTGCACCACTTTCTGGTGGTACCACCACTGAGGATGGAGCATGCCCCCACTGGGAGCAGGACCAGACAGGAACATGTCTGCTGTAGTGCAGTCCCAGACGTGTTGTATTGGGGGCTCACTAAGGGGTTCCGAAGCCAGATATGCAAGCTCAAGGGTGGAGTGTCACATTTACAGGGTGATGCTGCCCCTCTTGGACAGCCCCCAGCACTACCTCCTTTGCAGCTGTTTAGGTGCAGTGGCAGTGGCCCATGGCTGGGGACCTCCGTCTCACTGTTCCTATGGGCTTGTGAATGCCGAACACCCATTCCCTGTCCGGGGTTTATCCCCCCACATGTCATATACCAACCCTGTATGCTGTCTTTTCTGTGATCCTACCCTACCTATCCTCCATGGCCATACCTACACTCCTTCCCTTACATCCAACCCTCACCTACAGAAACATAAGGCCAATCGGCTCCTAGGACAACATCTGCCTTATACATAGCTGTCCATTTCACGCACGTGCCCACTGGACACATGTAACCCTTGTAAGATGCATCACAACATACTTCTGTTATCCTCACCCCTGTCCCACAGGCACACGATCCTGGTATGCACATCACTCCTAAATGGTCCAGGTACACGTGATGAGGATGACCCATTGTACACACAACACTACCGGTCCCTCTATGTTTACCCCATTTACCTTTATAATGATGATGATGTTGCACACAGAACCTTGCAAGAGTACTGTTCAAACATAGTGATTAGGCAGGTACTGTTGTGTTAATTTACATTACATGCACAGAGTGATGTATACGGCCAATGCACAACTATTTGCATGTATGAATGACACATGTCTGTCTGAGGGAGTCTTGAGATCACATAGAACAGCACCACTACATAATACAGGCGTCGCTGGTGTTTCCCGTTTCATTAATTTGTAATGTTTTGTTGCCACACGGCATGTTCCTGATATATCTCTATATATGTATGTACCTATATGTTGAGCATAAACACTCACATATACATCTACATGATGGGATACATTCCTATACTGTTGAATGGCTGCACTGCATGATATGTTTGTGGTACTGTCCGTTGTCTGTATATCTGCCACGGCAGAGGACGTTTATTTGGTTGCAGGGCAGAACAAGGCCATTGGATACGGAAGGAATAAGGCACATTAAAGCAGTTGGGAGCGGGTGTGCATGGGTTTGTGTGGTGTTAAGCACTGCTGGATTCTGGTTACAGCTTCTTACACTCAGTTAGCCTCTACATTGCTTTACCAGTGCAATACTTGCGTACTGGTAGCCAAACATGCTTACGCCCACTCACTCCCGCACTTGCAAATGCGCCAACATTGCTGTTTGCATCTGACACTCACACCCCTGGGTGGAACGAGGACCACAATAATACCTTGTGATGCCTATTACGTCGGACTACATGACTACAGTATCGGGAATAGCTGCCCATTAGGCGACGGCATGGCGTTCGACTGTACGGAATCGGTGGCCTGTCCAGTGAATTAATCATATTACTTGTGTGTTCCTCATACAATCTGCTCCTGTCTGGCTGATACATGGGAACCGATACTCTTTAATACAGACAAGTGATTGGGTTTTGGGAGCCACATCCATCGGCCGAGTCATGCTACCACATACCTATTATAGGTTTGCCACCTTTTCAATTGGCCAAGATGGGACTTTAGGGTTAACACCTGTCTCACTTTGTGAAGGACAGTCCCTCTTTAGGCAGTTGTGTCCTGCGAAAATAATCAAGACATAGCAAATGTCCTGAGATTACAGGACAATATTATATCCTAAATTTCTTTAATAGTTGCATAAAACAGTAATTTTATATATGAAACTTCTATATGTTATGTGAAGTAGCATAAGCAATTCAAATGTTACTAGAATAAGCTTTTATTTGTGCAAATAAGTAAAATTCTGTACTATGCATGGCTGTAGGTATGTTTTGTCCTGACAAATCTGACATTTCTACAGAAGATGTCCCACTTTGGGCATTGGAAAAGGTGGCAACCCTATAGGACCTTTATGTAGAGACATCAGATTTGCAGGGCAAAACATACCCACAGCCAGTACAAAGGAGAGTACTTCACTGTTTTGCCTAAATAAAAGGTTATTCTTGTAGCATTGTAGATGCTTATACTGTTTCTTATAACGTTTAGGTGTTTCAGATACAAAATAATTGTTTTATGCAACTACTACAGACAATATAGGAAATCTTTGTCCTAAAGCACAGGACATTTGCCATAATTACAATTATTTTGCAGGACACAACTGCCCAAAGGGGAGTGTCCCTTGCAAAGGTGGACAGGTGGTAACCCCTACCCTATTATTCTATCATCTTTCTAAGGTAGTTGGCGGAACATGCGCTTTCTCTCACTAGCAGACCTCAGACCTCTCATACGAATGGGGAAGAATGAACACTGAATCAGGGACACTGCATAACAACCTCAGGGACACATTTAGAAGTTTGGTGCTGTTAACCTGACACATTGAAAGACCCAGAGCACATATGCATTCATACACATTGTCTGAGGTACATGCTGTTTATGACTCTTACATGTTGTCATTATTCATTACGTGTATTCTGCCACCTTTCCTCCTAATATCACTAGTTTTAGGAAGGTTTAGTTGGGACTGAATTAGATTCTGATTCGTAATCATGGACGTCCCTGGTAATCGGGGACAGTTCAATGATATGGTCCCTATGTGTTCACCCAATCGTTTACGAACTATCCAGTAGATGTGCTCTTAAGGTTTGGGAGGTATGGGCATCTGCTATGCCCACATTGGAATATTACTTACACCCATGGGGCAGTCCTAATACAGCTCTGCCAGCCAACATCTGCAGGCCTAGGCCCATAATTGCATACCCATAGTTCCTCTACCTGCCACTCCTCTACAGCACTCATCCTTACTGTGGGTGCAGGTGGGGTATAAACAGACCCCTACGCACTGCCCACTCTCCCCGTGTTGGGACACATGTCATACATTGCATCAACACATGTGTTATCAGGCTTGCACAACCTACTGGTCCGTGTACAGCTACATCCTGGTCACATCAATCTTTAAAGGGCTTGGCTACAATCACAAAATTTTTGGTGTCCCACAAGGGACATCACTGTCCATGTTTAAAGTGTAGACCTTGTAGATCTCTCCCACTAGTAGTTTCCTGCCAGTGGTCTGGGAAGCAGTTGGGTATTTAAATTTATTGCGTGTCTGTATGTCTCACCAGCCTAGCTGGGGAGGTGGGAGGTAAACGTTTGTTTATTGGACCTCCACCAACATATGCCCGGACTGAACATATGCTACCCGTAACTGCTGTATCATATCCTAGGTATATAGGTATATACATGTGTATATTTACTGTAACATATATATATATATATATATATATATATATATATATATATATATATTTACATTAATATAAACAGATATATCTGCATATGTATGCATACATGTATATTCATATCTTGTTGTCTATATATATATATATATATATATATATATATATATATATATATATATATATATATATATATATATATATATATATATATATATATATATATATATATATGATCTAACAACATATGGGTCTATGGTTGTCTGCATATGTATAGATTCATATGTGGGTATGTATCTGTATTCTTTCTCTGCATGTATACATTCATACTACGGCGAGGGAGAAGCATATCTCTATCCTGCTATGGGTACATATACACACACTTAGGTCTACTTATATATGTCTACATCTGGTTATTCCGTTCCATGCCATATAGATTACACTTTGCTTTAGTGGGTCTCGCAATGGGTGTGGCTGCTCATTGGGTGAACCTCTGTGCAATGAACACATTCGCTTACATCCCTAGTGCTGTCCATACAGGCCAACATCAGCCAACACCTGCACACCTAGACCCATAAGTAGCTACCGATAATTCCCCACCCTCGCCTTTTTGACAGCACCCATCCTAACTCTGGGACCTGGTGGGTACTGGACACACCAATACACGCTGCCCACTCTCCACTTCACGGGACCCATATTATACAATTGTTTCGGCCCATGGGTAATCTGGGTTACCCACCCTTGTATTCCAAGTCTGTATACACCGCGGACAAACTGGATGATCTATCGTATTCGTATGGTTTGGTCAATTTTTGGGGTGTCCCGCAAGGGATGCTCCAGTATGTGTTCCATGATTAGAATCCATGGGTATACTTGTGTCCCCCACCCGGATGTATCCTGCCTGTGGTCTGAGGAGAAGTGGACACTTTACATTGCTTGCATGTATAGTTCCCTTGTCCGGCTGTAGGGGGGGGTGGAAGGGCATGCTGCGTGTGTCATGTGTATTTCCTGGGTTCCTCACTTCCATTGCCATAGCTTGTGAACAAATGTCATTCCTGTGTGCTTTTTCCTATCATATCTGTATATCTCTATATATCTACGCACACACACACACACACACATATATTTGTATATATATATATATATATATATATATATATATATATATATACATTTATGTACATATGTGTGTGTGTGTGTGTGTGTGTATATATATATATATATATATATATATATGTCTGCAACCATATATATATATATATATATATATATATATAAATATATGTCTATATATATATATATATATATATATATATATATATATATATATATATATATATATAATAAATATACATCTGTATTTCTGTAAACCAATACATTCCTCGCTCATACGCACTTCCACATGCATAATGGTGTTTATATATGCTTCCCCAGCATACTAGTGCCTTATTCATTATGACACCGACACTTCACTCAAGTTATCTTGTAATCGGTATTTAGCATGTTATACAGTGGACAGATGTCGCAGTATGTTCATGTACAGATTACCGATGGAAATTGGAATGTGATACAGTGTGATTCGTCCCATCCCTCTTCTGCACAGCCTATTATTCCATCTACTGTCGATATTTGTATGTGCACATTCCTATTATTTATGTCAACAAATGGAATGCTTGTGTTACAGAGAATGTACTTCAACATATTGTTGTCTGCATGTGTATATGCATATATACCTATTACGAACTAGCTGACCTCCACGGGGCGGTCCATTAGAACCGGGTCATCCAACCATGGCACGCCTGGATCCATAATTTCATACCCAGAGGTCCTCCACCCCACCCATGTTGAATTTACATGCGTAACATCCATTATCCACTTGTTATCATAGCCATGACACACCTTTGCATATTGCCCTCTCCAGAGTGTTTGGGGCCCTACACATATTTGTTCCTGCCTCATGTATTCACAGGCTCTCCTGCCATGTAATATTTGCACATACGTGCCTTACCTGGGGTTATGGATTACGGCCATTTGTGCTTTACAATTTTTGGTGGTCCCAGCATGGACTACATTCTGTCTGTGTGTAAAGTAGACTTAGCAATTCAACAATGTTACTCTCACTGGTAAAACCCTGCCTGTGGTGTGAGTATCGGTGCTCTGCTCACTCATGGGCAGCTTAATATGACATACGCTGACAGCACTATATAATACCATATTTGCTCTTGATTCACGTTACATCCCTTGTGTATGCTTTATTGTTATGATGCTCATTCTTCATATACACACACACATATATATATATATATATATATATATATATATATATATATATATATCTTGAATGTATGTAGATATATATCTATGCACACATATATATGTGTATGTGTGTGTGCGTGTGTGTGTGTGTATATATATATATATATATATATATATATATATATAAAAAATATATATACATATATATATATATATATATATATATATATATATATATATATATATATTAAATCTGTACATACAAAAATACATTTCCTATGCTGGGCGCTGCTTTCAACCGTGCAGGCACACTCGCCTATGCTTACTGTGTGTTACATATGTTTACTGCCGCTTATTTGTGCTTATTTGTGCCTTATTCATTATGACAGTACCACTTTGATTGAAGGGATCTGGTTAATAGTCCCATGCGATACACACGTTCACTTTTACTTGTTTTAATGTTGGCTTTACAGCAGTGCAACATTCATTCCACAAGGAAAATGGTATGTGCTATAGTCGAACTTAAACCGTGAATGTCTGTTTGTTAGGCAGATGCTCTAACCACTACACTATTGGTGTTCTGCTTCATTTATATGTATACCTACCCATGGTTCATATTTACCTGAACACACGCCTCAACACTTCACTTACACAGCGAGAACATACATACAATGAGAATGTCCCTATTAAGCCTTTTTTGAGAGCAAGGAGGTTGAAGGTACATAAAACCAATGTACCTTGATTTTAATTATATATGAGTATTGTTTTATTTTTTGTTATTTTGTGAGATATAATGATTATAAGATGTTTTTTGAAAAGTTTTGAACTCTTTTAGAGGTTTTTAGTGAAGTTGTATATGTATGGTGTATATCTCTTTAAGAGCTGAGAGCTTTTGGCGCCTTTTTTTGTTTAAATACTCCATAGTTTCTCTCTGCTCTGTTTGTTAAGGTCTGAGGAAGCCTGGTTTCCCAGGTGAAAGCGCTTACCTTTTTGAATTAAAATTCATTTGGATTTTTACATCTAGCCTTCGTTTCTTCTACATTTCTGTGGACATTGCAGCAGTTTGGAACTTTTGAAAGTTTGGTACTTTTTCATCTACTTTGTTTGAATTGAGACTCAGCCCTGTTTCACTAGCAGTTATTTATTTGGTTTATGTTGTTCTGCTTTTTACTGCTAGTGTTTGTCATAGTGGTGTGTTGTTGGATCTGCTTGTATATATATATATATATATATATATATATATATATATATATATATATATATATATATATATATATATATTAAATCTGTACATACAAAAATACATTTCCTATGCTGGGCGCTGCTTTCAACCATGCAGGCACACTCGCCTATGCTTACTGTGTGTTACATATGTTTACTGCCGCTTATTTGTGCTTACTTGTGCCTTATTCATTATGACAGTACCACTTTGATTGAAGGGATCTGGTTAATAGTCCCATGCGATACACACGTTCACTTTTACTTGTTTTAATGTCGGCTTTACAGCAGTGCAACATTCATTCCACAAGGAAAATGATATGTGCTATAGTCGAACTTGAACCGTGAATGTCTGTTTGTTAGGCAGATGCTCTAACCTCTACACTATTGGTGTTCTGCTTCATTTATATGTATACCTACCCATGGTTCATATTTACCTGAACACACGCCTCAACACTTCACTTACACAGCAGGAATCCATTTCCCTGTTGGGAAAACTGCACTACTACACATGCGCCATTCCCTGCTGGTCTGGATGTTGACTCATTCCATGTATATTCAGACCTCCAAAGCCTATAGTCCTGGCAAATACGTGTGTTTGATTGTCAGTGTGTTCATCTGCATTTAGGCTTGTCTGACTGGGGACGGGAACAGCCCTGTACCCATTTGAAAGTCAGATTTAGTATGTGGAAAAGGTTACTCCCACTGTTAGCATCCTACCTGTGGTTAGAGACGCAGGGACTTTGGCCACCTCTGGCCTAACATTTAGGTGTTTTACATACAGAAATAACTATTTTATGCAACTGTTAAATGAAATATGGGACATAATTATTTCCTACAATCTCAGGACGTTTGCCATTTTAATATTGTTGGTCAGGACACAACTGTCCAAAAAGGGACTGTCCCTCACAAAGTGGGACAGGTGGTAACCCTACTTACGTCTGCTTTAAAGTGCCTTAATCACCCTATATCCAACTGCCACTATTGTGGCCATCATATAAAATTTGCCCTTGCATGGCTTGGACCCAGGAACAGGAACACCATAGTCACTGCTTTTACCACTAAACCATCCGTGATACATTCTCAGTGGATGGTAATTAGGATGTATGACTTTACTACAGCCATTCCACAGTACTGGCAACAAATGCGACAGTCAGGTGGTGTACATATGTATAGTACATGTTACTATTCATATGTTTCTGAGATGCATATGTATACATTTGCAAGTATACATATTTATGAACTGGACACATACTTGACAACTACTTATATGCATGTATGTGTGATGTGTAGCTATGCGAATGTTAAAGGTATATATTCCCGATAATGCACGTGGGGAGACGTGCATCACGGTCAGGTGTTTAATCCCAGTTCATAGGTTCTGCAGGACTGGCTGGAGGCTGAGCAGGGTTGTGGACAACTACTGCTCATACAACTTGTGTCCAGATGTCTATGGGACTGGACATTGTGTCGTGACACCAAGTCTAATCTTTAGTGCAGATACTTATCCCATGAGGGATATCCAAAAATTTGGGGGAACAATAACCTCAATTTTTTTGGATTTACGAAAATTAGGTAGGGTTATACATGCAAGGGATAAATAGTTTGCAATCCTGAGACTGCCTATGGTGAGACTGCCTACTGGATATGAGTAGGGGTCACTATGTGCAGATATGGCTGCCCCAAGCTAGCATCCCAAGTATGGGTGGTTTTGGTGGACATTCAGGAAGGAGGGGGGGAGTTGTGTGCTGTGGAGGGGATGACGGATATTCAGTTACGTATCCAGGTGTGTTTTGGTTGGATGGCGCAGTTCAGGCCAGACCATTATGTGGGTGTGTGTCAGTAACGTTTCTGTACATGTGTATCGCACATTTTAATGTTCATATGTTTGTGGGATTGTGTTCTACAGTATGGCCTGTCAGGTTGTATTGCAGATGTGAATGTTTGTTCTTTGGTTTTCTTTCTGATTCACCCACTACTTCCTCGTACACCTCCAGTTCACCTATTGTGCATCTGACCCAGTCTCCCCTTGGGGAATTATTACATTACCCATCACGTCCCACCCCCATATTCCACACACACCATCCATCCCTTCTCTGGTTGATGGCCCCTGGCACAGCCAACAGAACACATTGCGTACACTACATATCTCTGGTACCAATATGGTTGTGAGGACTACCCTAGCATTTTTGATCTTCCACATGCTGTACTTCACGCACATAGGTACATGCAAATACTTATCTTTCATGACATGGTAGGCAGACCCAGGTAATACCCATTCATCTTTGGGCCGTCCTGACAAGGACGACTTGGACCACAAATGGGCAGATGTTGAGTGAATGCTCTGACCATTGGTAGGGTTGCCACCTTTTCAAATGACCAAAATGGGACATTTTCGGGACACACATCAGATTTTACAGGCCATCACATACCCACGGTCAGTATAAAGGATATTACATTAGTTTTATGCCTAAATGAAAGCTTATTGTTGTAGCAGTTTAGTTGCTTATTCTGTTTCTTGTAACATTTAGGTATTTTACATACAGAAATAAGTATTTTATGGAACTATTACATAAAATATGGGACATAATTATGTCCTACAATCGCAGGACATTTAACATTTATAATGGTTTTGGTATGGACACAACTGCCCAGAGGGGGACTGTCCCTCACGATGTGGGACAGGTGGTAACTCTAACCATTGGGCTAGGCTTAGCAAATGGCAGCGGCGCGCTAACATGCTGTGTTTCGCTTCCACTTGGTATAACAATCAACACTACAATGGAATACGGGCACAGGGTTTTAAATGTCATTTGTTCGAGGGACGGGGACTCAATATTCACCTACATGCCTTTGTGTTTACTTTTTATTTTGGTGTTTGCAAATCTGTCTTGTATGCTTTGCATACATTTCAGTATCCACTGAACCTGACAGGAGTGATTATTATTAGAGGAAGGCTGTACTAGTCAGTATTTTAGGTTGCGCGTATGCACCCGACATGTTCACACACTCCGTGCAGCGCTTAGACACGCCCCCTGCACTCACGCACATTTCCTATGCACATGGACATTGTGGCAGCTTGCCTTCATTAATATGCATGTGGTGCTGCTGTGCCATCTCTATGCCACACGGTCGGAACAAGGCTAACGCCATCCTTGCGCTGAGCTTCATGAATCCCGGGCAGAAACAGGACAGAAATACAAGGATAATCAGGTGCATTTCTTTAGTTTTGTATAAAGTAACAGATTTTCCTTGTATTTTCCCTGCCCTTTATCTCTCTTGTATCTCTGAACTATCTAGATTTTAAACTTTATTTAAAAAGAAAAAAACTGGAAAGCCCATAATATATATTAATAGAAGAAATCCAGGCAACTGAATATTTTTCTATTGGTATATGTTCAATTTTACAATTTTACAATGGGTATGCTGGTTGGGCTGACCAATCAGCATGCACATTTCTAAATGTTAATGGCTTCTCATTGTGTAATTATAATTAACTTATATAACTTGGACAAACTTCCTTTGTAGGTCAATTTACCTTCAAGGATAGCATTCATCTATTCTTATCTTGGGGGTACAATAGTGTTCTCTTCATCTTCACTCATATCATCGGCAAATTAATTTAATTTCTTACTGATTAACTGGTAACGCAATCATCCAACCTATAATCTTTCATTAAATATTCTAGTGACTTAGCTTTTCATTTTTCAAAGCAAACAGACCATAATACTAATCTATTAGTGTTTAGTAAATTCATTTTAACCTTGCTCTGAGTTTCCTCAAACCTAACATTGTTCTTTTTTCCTTAAATCTAGAGGTGTGGGCAATGGCAAAACACAAAGATTTCTATTATGATATTATTGTAGTTCCAAAAACATATTTCTTAACTCTTTTAAGAATTGACTTCATATATTCAGAGTCTAAACATTGAAACTAATTTCCTTCTAAAGTAAATTTTATTAACCAAATAAAAGGAATGTAACATATTTCTAATGCATATTAGTTGATAAGCTTATAAGAATTTATTACAAATCTGCTACTGAATGATTTTTCATTGACTAGTGTAAGTTGAGCCTATCCAGAGTATAATGACATTTGTAGCAATAGAATAAGATTCTACAAATGGGAAGCTAATACCACCATACACCCCTATTTTATCGATTTTGTTTGAAAGTTTTTTTATCAGATATTACAGCTATTAAATGCAATAAATATATATATATATATATATATATATATATATATATATATATATAGTTACACTTCAAAACATCTAAAAATCATAACATCTAAAGTCAAAACATTGGTACCACAACATCTAAAACCCAGAACATCTAAAACTCATAACATTGAATCTTATAACATTGAAACTTTGCATCACAATATCAAACACTACAAATTACATGAAAATAACACCCCCTCCATCTATAACAACTACAAACTAACAAACACAGCTTTTTCTAAGTTTCTACAGATGGGCAAGCCCCCCTGCACCCCCACCTCCCCCGTAAATTAAATATACCAACTCCGAGATTGGACTACAGTGGGAAAAATGTGAAAGAAAACAAAACGCCTGGTATACACCTCAAGCGAAAAAAATGAAAAGACCAATGGTTAGACCACAGCTGAAGATAAAAATGGAATAATCCACGTCAGGAAATAAATCACTTGCAGCTTCACAGTAGTGCCCTTTATAAAACCAAAAGTATTCTTGTTTAATAAAGTGGTGTGAAACTGCAAGTGAACCGTTTCCTACCTTGACTACTACATCTCAGTTACAACTTTTGGTTTTATAAAGGGCACTAGTGTGAAGCTGCAAGTGATTTATTTCCTGACGTGGATTATTCCATTTTTATCTCCAGCTGTGGTCTAACCATTGGTCTTTTCATTTTTTACAGTGGGTAAAAGTTAATTTCCTAACCTCACTGTATCACAATCACCAAATAATGTACACATAATGTCTAGATCACTTACCTGTATGTTCTAAAAACCACATACAGAGTTGCAAAATAAACACTATATAAATAGTATAAATTCCTACACTATATAAATAAAAACTACAACATCTCATACTGATACCACAATAATAACAGATTAAACTATGACATTTACAGGTTAACGTATGCTTTGCAGTCTCTAGACAGGTTTTTGTAATATCGCAACAATTTTTTCTGAAAATGCAAACACTTCTAAAGTTTTAACTAAGTAGTTCCAATGTACAGAATCAAAAGTTCTCTCTTTATCTAAGCTAATTTGGGTCATGTTCATTCATTCTGCTAAATCTAAGATTGTTACTACACTTTTTATATTATCATATGTTAATCTATTGACTATTAATCTTGTTGACCTTTATATTTAATGTATATATTATAATCATATAACCTGGTAGCAATGATGGAAGGAAATATTTGATAGTCTACAATAATGAAATATGTCTATATGAGGAAACTAATTTATTATCTTTTTCCTTGTTTAAGTATAGGTGAGATTACAGAAAATTTCTATGAGGGAGGAATTATTTTGTCACTCTGAATTATCCTGAAAATGTGACACAGTAATTCTAAAATATTTAACAGATGCAGACTATATTATTCCATGCTAACTATGGAGGTCTACCAAGTTTCCCTTTTTTTAAAGCTTCTTAATTTGTATTAGATAATAGGTTATTCAACAGAGATATTTGCTCGTCATTAAGTTTATTGGTAATATTTTCCTTTAAATGTTTGGCAGTTTATAATTATCAGAATTATTGTTTTTAATCTTTATTAAATCATTACAGATTTTTTTATTTAAATATTAAGCATCTATGTCTGAAGTAAGCTTGTTAGTTTGAGGACTTTGGATATTATTAATGTGTCCCTTTTTGCTTAACATCTTACTTCTATTAGCTAGTCTATGTAGATTTTTTGAAGTCATCACATAATTGTGCAATTTTATTTTTTCTAAAGCTATCTCCACTTTATGCATTAAAACTGATATTTTGATATTATTTTTAATGACTTTAGTATTATCTAGTTTCTCTTTTGTACAGCCCTCATTTTGTGTATTTCATTTTGTATTTCTAATAACTTTTTATCCCACTCTTTCATTTTATTACTAGCCCATCTACCCATTTTATATTTAATATGCATTTTTAAGGAGTCCCATAATATGACTTTACTAACCTGACCATTATCATTCAAAGATGAAAAAAATCTCAATTTATTCCATAAGGTAACTCTTAATTCCTTTAATTGCATCATATGACTATTACTGGGATTCTGTAAATAATCTGAAATTTCCTTATATCTATTAGTATATTAATTCTTAGTGTGTTATGATTAGATAAAGAACAAGGAATAGTTTTAAAATAATTCACTTTATTAAATAATTGTAGAGGCATAATTTCTAACAATTCTAATTTGCATTCTATACATGTAAGAATAATGAGTGAAGAAGAATGACTTACATTCTGCTTTTACAACTAAATCAACTACATTATTAATACTAATCTACCTGTTTAGTGCTTTATCTGATGCCAGAATTTTAGCTTTCATCTGTTTACTTGTATCTTCTATACTAGATATTTAGTTAAACCCCCTCCTGCTAAAGTTAAACTACCCTTCCACTTACTTTGTAGTAAGTTTAAGTGATCTTTAACCACTCTTGTACTTTTTCCAGGATCCAGTAAAAATTAGCTAGTTTATAGAGTTTGCCATTGTATCTAATTCTTACAAATATATATATATTCATTTGGGATCATTAACGGATTCTATGACCTTAGGCATTACAGTAGATTTTCTTCAAAGTATAGCAGTTCCCCTATTTGATTTGCTAAAAGAAGCAGATGATAGCATTTCGTAATGTAAGTTATTTAAATATTGTATAACTTCTTCTATCAAGTGAGTCTCTTGCAAGATTATAATGCCTCCTCTATTTAATATTAGATATCTCATTAATCATTTCATTTTGATATCATTATTTAATCTATGTATCTCAATAGATAGTGAATTCAAACTAGCCATGCTATGTATTTAAAAATATTTCTTTTAAAAGATAATATGATACATTTATCCACTGTATTAATTTAATTGGATATAAGACTCTAATGCATTCCTCCAACATAGTCTTAGCATTCCACATTTTTAATGCTTCTTTACTACAAACTAAACAACTGAATCTCATAAATAGCAAAAACAAGTCTACAAAATTAACTCTTTATATTACTAATAAAATACTTAACATGAATAACAATGTTCCTAGTTTGCCTAACGAAGAGATAAGCTACTATACTCTCTGTCTACTTACTAATATCTCATAATTATTAAAAAATAGCCAAAAGCTTCTATGACTTACAGATAATTAATAAAATATTATATATAAGTTAAAAATAATAAAATACTGTTAATTTAGTTATACGTATTTTGCCATTTAAAACAATTCCCCATTACTACATAAAATTTTAGTAATCCTCTTCTATTACTCACAAATATTAAATAATCCAAAAAACGGTGTACTATATACCTGCATATGTAATGGCAGTATAAAAATATCAATTAAATATTTCTACATTATTGCTCATTTAACATTATTATAGGTTCATAGGTGTGTACTAGGCTAATGGCCCTGGAGCCTTTACAAGCCTAGCCCATAGGATTACCCTAGCATTGTGCCACCTGACCTTAGTTCTCAGTGCCTCTGTTGAGTAGAGCCACTGGAGTAATCCCCATTTTCAATTTCCCATCCACTCATCAAGATTCTTTTGAAGAGGGCCAGTGAGGTGCTCTGTTTCACATGTATGGGAAGTCTATTCCATAGCATGGTCAGTCTCTGGGTTATGAAACTGTCCCTCCAGCACATTCTGTTGATTGTGGTAATGAACTTGAGGTCTCTGGAGGGTGTGGTGTTGAGGGATTGAGATTTCTTTCAATGTAGCATTTCTAACAGAGCTGGGTCAGACATGGCTTTGTAAGTCAAGCAGAGATTGCTTCTAAGTAGCCGATATGATACAGAGAATAGTTGGAGTGTTTTGAGTCTGTCCATATAGGACAAGTATTTAAGGCCTAGGATCCTCTTTGTGAGGTACTTTTGTGGCCTTTCCAGTTGTTTCAGGTGTCTAGTGAGGGACATGCCAAATGGAGTATTGTACTCGATGATTGGCCTAATGAGGGAAGAGTAGAGGGAGACAATGACCTATTTCTTCCTGGATGCAAAACCGTTAGTAATGAGATGTGCCACATAGAAGGACTTTCTGACCACAGTGCCAATGTGGTGGTCAAAAGAAAGGTTGCTGTCAACCTGTGTTCCCAGATCTCTTATAATGCCTTCTGTGTTCAGTGGACTACCACTGATGTGGTAATTCATGGGAACTAGGTTTTTCCCAAAGGGGATGATGACAATTTTTTTGCCATTGAGCTTAAGGCCATGGTTCTGAAAAAACTCGTTGTTCTCAGTGAGGCCTTTCTGTAGGATGTCAACATCACTTGTGGAGTTAATAATAGGTCCCAACTTAAAATTGTCTGCGAACTTTGTCAGCCAGAGTTCTTTCGTGTTGGCCTGGACTTCAGAGAATTAGATACCAAATAGGAGAGGACCCAGGACTGAACCCTGTGGGACTCCACTCATAACTGGTCAGCAGACTGACTTGGAGTCCGCTACTTTCACACTGTGGGTACTATCTGTGAGCCAGTGAGTTTTTCTATGATTCCTGAGTGGAGAATGGTATCAAAGACCTTGGCCAGATCAAGGTAGGCTGTACGAACCACCTTGCCTTCATCCACAGCTCTGTTGACTGACTCATAGAAGTCGACCAATTTGAACAGGCATGATCTACCCTTCACAAAACCAACCTGTGTGGGATCCAGAGTTTGGAGATTCCCTCTTTCCTTGTTTATTAGCTCCATGATGATGCATTCCATAGCTTTGCATATCAGACTCATCAGGCTAATGGGGCAATAGTTCCCAGGGTGTGTAGTCACTTCTCCTTTGTGGAGAGGGATGACTGTAGCAGTGCACCATTCAGTAGGGACAAAACCTGAGGTGAGCCTGTGATTGACCAGGGCACACTGATGAGGTGCCAGTTCAATCTGTAGTTCATGTAGAACACACCCATAGATATTGTCAGGTCCCATAGAAGCTGTATTCCTGGCCTTGGACAGTGTTGTTATAACCTGTGCAGCAGTAATACTAGGTGCCTGGCAATCTACTGGCATTGTGATTGGTCCTTTGGGGGGAAGCGGTAAAGTTGGCACTGAATCTGTTGGCAGTATATTGGCAATATCTGTTGGCTCTGTATAGGGGGTACCATTGTGCAGTAGCTCAGAGTAAATCTGGGTATTGCTGTGGAGATTCTTTACATAACTATACAAGGCCTTGTAGTTGTCTTTACTATCTGCTGCAATTTTGTTTTCATAGCTAGCTTTAGAGGATTTGATGAGGGATCTCAATTCTTTGTTGAGGCTGATAAGGGAGTTTTTCCAGCCTTGATACTTCACCTTATTCTGCATCAGTTTCTTCCTTCTGTTGTAGAGTTTTTTTATGACAGGGGACCACCAGATTGGCTTCCTTTTTTGGAGGAGAGCGTCTTGTTCCTATTAGGTATGGCGAGATCCATGCATTTGTGTACATGTTCATACAGTGCACTGGTGCATGATTTGGCGGTCATGCAACTATTCATCATTATGACTAAATATCTAAGTAAATATGTAGAACAGAGTGGGACCTGAACAAGAAAAATATGTTTGTAAACTTACAGCTGACAGGTAATCTTATCATACTAAAGTATTATACAAAAGGAAAATAAATGCATATACATTTGTCATGCTAATAGGTATATACATATTTTATAGATCTAACAAAAGCTTTGAATTAATTTTAAAACTATACGTGTCTATATCATAAAATTGTGTAACACTCATAATATGGTAAATATCAAAATATTTTAAAATCTTTTAGCTTATTAAACTAATTCAGAAAAATATGTACATTCCTGAGATGAAAGAGAATGTTTTGCTATTTCTATGGAGTAAAAAAAAATGCAGTCTATATTATATTCAAAAGTTACAATGTGCTTAAATCAAATCCCTTTCTCTCTTCCTGGGTTCAAACATATTGAAAAATGTATTGGACGTACTGATTCAGCAATATAACACTCGTATTTCAGCTCTGAGTTATGAAATGAGTTATATCAGGTAGTCTTAGTGAATCTAATAACATACAATATGCAAAAGGCTTCAAAGTTCACATGACCACGCTTCAAATTTCAACTTTCAGGATATTTTTAAATATTTTTATATGATTTTCTATGTAAATTATATGACATTTTGTACATAGCCTGTAAATTCTTGACCACCCATAACCAAGCTTGCATATATCCCTTTAAATAATCCTAGGATATCAAAACTTGACAGATACATTTGGGAAGCATGGCTAGTTTAAGACATCCCCCTGTGGTCATTAGCAGAGAGAAAGTTCCACATGAATCATCTTCACAACATGAATATGAGGTTGTGTATGATTCACCATGTGCAGGACTCCACACTAAAACAGGATGCATATAAAATGATACTAGTTAAAAGATCTGATCTAAAATCCTTATGAAAAACCCTGATCCATGAAGTACTGCTCACTTTCAGGAGCTCATAATGCATATTGCTCAAATGTTCCTGTACATTTAATAGCAGCTAAGTATACCTCAACTATTGCTGATACTGTGCAGTAGCAAGTAACTGTATATTTAGTCACACACATCCACATGCAGATACCATCCAAAACAGCTGGCAGGAGTAAATTATCCATTGATGAAACAACTCCAGTCATGGCAAAGAGGACAAACACTAGTACTCTACTGAAAGTATGTGCTGTAGAGCATTCTGCTGCTTCCAAAAGTTGGACTTTGGTTGTGCCTTATCAGAGTAAGAAACAAACATAACACAATCACTATGGCACAGATATGTTCAAAATACATTGAGGCATAAATTAATCTCAAGCCATTAATGAGGAAGACAAATCCACAGTGTATATATGGTCTGGCATTCATAGTAGCAATGCAATGTTGTCTTCCATAGCTCTGCCAGTGCACCACATTTGCAGTGTCCCAAGCTTGTAAATGCTGTATCCAATCACAGAGCAGATCATATGCAAGGGTTTATGTCACTTTTGGATTAGTATATTGAAAATTAGATGCAAAAGTATTCATTATGTCTGAATACATAAGAAGGGACATCAGTGTAGCAGGATACTAGATGATAATGCAATGGTAGATGAAGTGCCCCTGTCGTGATGATGTAGCAGATGTGAACATGTAAATCTTTGTATTGTCACCTGAATTGCTGTCATCTAGACAGGCACTTATTTATGTATCCCTCTCAGCAGCATCTTCCCTCATGTAGATTGTATTTATTTTTTAAATATTTGTTTACCGGGTAAGTCCGACTTGGAACATAGGCAATTTTCAGCAGAGGCCTAGGAGAAATGCTCTAGATGCATGTCTTTGTAATGTGGGAGGAAATCAGAGTGCCTGGAGAAAACCCACATGAATGCAGGGAGGACGTGCAGACACTGCACAGAAGGCACTCCAGCCTAGAATCGAACCAGATAATCTCTTGCTCTGAGGTGACAATGCTACCACTGCACCATCTAGTAATGTATACCTGTTTTATGGCTGGCAATTTTATTTACCTTAGTCAATATGTCTAGACTAATACTGGTACTAAGGCTTTGCTAATTCAAAATGAAGCAGTTTTGCTAGTATAGGCATGGTTATCTATTGATAGCAGCCACCTTATATTTGTCAAAGGCACACACGTTTTTGTCATTTTTATTAACTATAGGAACACATGGTAACTTTGTTCACCATAAAAGTCCAGTAAAAATAATACTGATTTATATGAATTTCATTTTAATGGTGTCCAAAAATGGAGTGAAAGCTGCCAGGACTAGATTTATAAAAACTATTACCATTTCTACAGCATCATGTTATAATGACTGGAGATTTATATTCATTACATAAACTCAAATGATTTTAAACATCCCGGGATATCTGTGCTTGTGGAATTCCTTAAAAAAATGAATTTTAAAGTATAACTAAATTGATGTCATAATTACTCAACTGTCTAAAGGCCTTGCAGCAAAAAAGTCTGTACAGACATATTTTAAACCAGAATGTTGTCTCAACGATTTCTGTAATTTAAAGTTATTCTTATAAAATATGTGATTGCCTTGCAAACAATTACTACATCCAGAGATATTATTATTTATAGGTTAGTGAGTTTCTGCAGTGTCTTAGCTTTAAATATTTATAATCAAGTATTTTAAGAACTGTGAGACATTCTATTCTGCTCATAGCCAATCAGTGCGCTCATCATTTAATACATGGGATTCTTAAAAAAATTAAACGTTTTAATGCATTAGTCTGCGGTTATACACTAAGGCAAAAAAAAAAGGGAGAGAAACATATAAACAGCTGTTTCTAAATAGCTAGTGGTAAAACATCAGAAGGTATGTTTTTTAAGTATTGTGTCCATTTGCTGTAGACTTGGAGTTCAGCACTAGCAGGGGTTAAAACTGCAGTAGCAAAGGGTGGCCTCAGTTTAATATCTAACTCTAAGAACCCCCACCAATGCAACAGTAATTATCCAATTTATTATAAAATGTGTATGAATAATGATGATCAAATATGTAATCATCAAACACAGAAACTGGATATATTTTTAGCAAAAATGTTATGACAATTCCTGTACTACAAAAGTATTACAAATCTGGAGACATTTTTGTGTCACAGTACTCTGCTGATGCTATTTTTGCTGGTCTTAATCTTTCTGCTTTAAATGAAATAATTTAAGAGAAATAACTGAACTATAAACTATGTCAGAACATAACTGTATAATTGCTAGAGTTTCAATATGACACCAGGGCCAGATCAGTTGCTGATCTTGTAATGACTCAGATACATGCATTTATAAACAAGCTAATGAGGTTTTAGATTAAAACCATTCAGGGTGACAGCCCTCAAAAGCAATATTATTATTTTATTAGTCCAATCACAATCTTCATCATTTGTTTCTGATTTAGACCAATAATCTTTCTTACTTATGGTTTCAACATTTTTATGTTCATATCTGCAACCAGACTAAAATACGTTGTGCCAAATCTTGATGCAGAAGGATCAATGTGACTTTAAAAAAAAGGCAGGAACTATTAAGATAAGTGTTTTTTTATTAAAATTAATTACAGAAAGACAAAATTCCTCCTGTTGCTATTTCCATTGGATTTATAAGTAAACAAACCAGATGACTCGATAAGGTGGGTGTATCGATTTCCCAAAATATTTTTTTAATCATTTGATATACAGAAAGGTACAGTATAGTTTTTTTACCCTTCCTGCTCCCCCCAAGCTGTTGACACCAGCAGTGAGTCTACCTATAGGAAAAAAAGTAATACAATTGATTTATTAGAAGAAAATACACAACATTCAGTTATTTAAGAAACATATAATCTACATATGATTTCAAGTTGCTAGAAGTCCTGAAGTACTTTTCTAAGAAATATGACATGTCCTAGAAAATCTCAGTGACCTTAAAAGTTTGTGTGTCTGACTCAAAACAATATCACACTCAGCTTCAATGAGAAACCAGATGTTGCAAAGTATTCTGTTAATGGGTGATAATTGATTATTCATTTGGACTTCCAACTTAACCATGCTTGGGTTAGTACTGCAGGCAAACCAATGAGACAATATATTAAAGACCTTATGTGGAACTGCATCAATGCATGTTTTCTATGTCAGCAAACACATGTTATAATTAAAGTGACAGTTCACCTCATGATAATGTATGTTATACTGGCACAATTAATGTATCCAGCCAAGCAAACTATGTTTTCAAATAGTATACTTTTGAAACCACTTTGGTCATCATTATCATCTAGGGTTTATCTGAAGTATAATACAACATCTAAGTATGTGAGGATTAAGTTTCAGAGACTAGACTTTATATTCTAAGGCAACCATTATCTGTCAAGAAGGACAACATTGCATGCTACTTTTGTAATTTACTGAGGTGAATATATGGACACTATATATGATAAAAGTCACAGTGCTCTTTAGTATATATAAAGTATTCATCATAACAATGTCTAATCATGCGAAATTGATATCAGCATGTAGATATATGGTAATATTTAAATATAGCCATATATAATAACAGCAACACTTCTCAAATACAGATTTTTTTTTCCATTGATTACACGGTATTAACAAAAGGCTTTACATCTGCAATATATTATATACTGAAGTAATAAAACCATGCAAGCATTAAGGGATAACGTAGCATTCTTCCTCTGTATGGAAGATGTCACAATGTTATCATTAAAACATTTAAGTGTGAAATATTATGACAAAGGAGAACTGATAATTATTGTCTGTTGAAATACTCAATAATTCTCCTATGAAACACACCAGAATTGTTTTTTATTAATAATAGTCTCTTGAACTCCAAAATTTAGCACAATTCTTGTCAGCAAACAAAGTAATTGTCAGTCCTCTATAGAGATACTGTGTATTTGGACAGTTGGGAGATACTCTCATAAGCACAAGAATGATCTATGGCATAATAAATTATGATAAAACAAGGGGGGTATTATGAGCGACCATGACATTGTTAAAAATCATAGATGTTTGTAGAGCTAATGAAATTAATAGCAAACTTTTAAACAAATTAACTGAAAAAAAGAATGTGCAAAATAATATGTTCAGTAAATAGTATGACAAAAAAAAATATGAGATAAAATCAATATATTTTGTTAAAGTAAATATCACAAAAAGGCAGCCATAATAAGAGTCAAATGCCTTGGCTGGGTCCTTAAACTGATGTCTCCTGGAATCTTATCATCCACAGCATGAATTACATTTGTATATATCTGTATTAAGTTTGTTATATACAACTCCTCTGTGTCAGAGCATGTAGGATGATATCCTTGAGCATTTTTAATTAACACATTCTAGCCTTATAGGTCTATAGCTCTCAATGATGCTAGTTTCTTGCATTGGGATGTATGATTGTCCCCAGAGTCATACATAAATCTTCTTATATATGAAATGTTACTGAAATTAGTTTTACTTACGATTTTTGCCCCCCCCCCACTACACATATTTCATTGAATATCGTTGGATTGTGGTCTTCTAATATTCCAACCCTACCAGTGCTAGTATGGCCTTGATTACTTAGAGCTAACCACTCTATTGGTGCAGCTCCCCTAACGCTCTCCTTCATTTTCTTTCTGCAAGACTGTCCTCCGATATTGTGTTTTGACATGTCAGCTGCCTTGCTGCCTAGGCTGCGCAAGGACTAGCATGATAAGGAGAGGTAGTGCATCACCTAACTCAGATGCTGTAGTCTAAGCTGTTATTATTAATGTTTTTATTCTGTGTCATTTTGGGCTGACCACTGGCCTCTGATCTTGTGTCAGAGATGAAGTTTGTAATGATGCTTAAAACTTTGGAGTTAATAGTTCCAATTGTCCTGCCCGCACAACTTCTAATGAGGAGTTAACCTTAGTAGTTTGGTTAGTTATTCCCTCATTCCTTGTAGAATTAGCCATCATTGCAAGTCTAGAAGCTATGAAATGTTCTGATAGTACAGAGAGGTTGTTAACGATCATTAAATCCCCTTCCTTCTTACTATTATTCTGTGCCTCACATACTACTAGCTGATGTCCTAACTCATTAACAATATAATCGAAGCCTGTAACATCAAAGTCTATTTGTACTTCTTTATCACATGTAGTGCATCATGCCCTAGTTATCTTGTACCATTTTGTAATATAGTTTAGGTAAACTGGTCAAGATGGAGGGAGTGAAGAACACAGATAGCCATTGTAAGTAAATCTTTTACAAAGTTTTTAAATACTCATATGCATTCTTTTTCACTGAATATAACAAGATATATAATACATCAAATATCTTTATTACTTCCTAAATTAAATAAATTATGTTCTAGCAATGGTTAAGTTCTTAGACTAAAGCCTCCACATAACAAATTCATTTAAATAAGCTCACTGCATGTATCAGGCCTTGGGATTCATCAAGCAGCCATGCAGGAATAAGTTATTCCTGCATGGCAGGGACTGCTTCTGTACAGCACGGCGGCACACCTTGCATATTCATGAAGGCGCGCTGCCTGTGCTGTTAAACTTACATGGAGACATGTACTAGTGCAGAGTGTGTGTCTGAGAGCAGAGCTTTCACAATACACATGGCCCTGCACTCCAGAATTGCCTTTCGGCAATTAAAATGAGTGAGAACGCTCATAACACCCCCAACACATCAGGATACATACCTCTCAACTGTACAGATTTTCGCAGAATGTCCAGATTTTTGTATCATATTTTTGGGGTGTTCCTCCTAAAATCTGTACCCTTCTGGAAAATAGCTGAGGACTGGTGTTATTAAATAATGACAAACATTTGAGTTTAAAAGACTCCACATCCTTCAGAAAATCCATGCTAATGCAAGATCTGTCATGATATCAGATTGTAAGAGCAAAATTTAAAATTTGTCCCTATTGGTCCCCCCATCATTTTAGGATTTATCCAGAGTTTTTGCTCCAAGAGGTTGAGAGGTATGCCCACAACAAAGCAGAAAGCTGATAAAAGTACATGGTTTAGCATTAGCTGGGATATTCTGAAGGGTATAGATAAAATAACACAACAAATTATTTTTTTATAAATATGATAAAGTTTAAGCATAGCTGTGCGGGTGTGCCCGTTGCTTAGCTATGCTTAGTCCAGCTTAAACAGCACAAGAAATGAAATAGCAAGAGACATCCAACGTAAGCAATATTGTAATAGTGTAGTAGTTAGAGCGTATGCTTTGCGAAGAACCATTTCTAGTTTGATCCCCCCTATAACCAGTGTGCATAAACAAATTGTTTTTTGTATTACCTACTAAATAACATATATTTGTTAATCAGAGTACTGCAGTAGGTACAGATGTGAGGTATCAGTGTAATAAAGTTGTGAAATCCCCATATAAATACAAGTGCCCCATACAGTACAGTCACACATGAATAAATGTAATGAAAGCACATTGCAGGATGTCAGGGGCAGTAAACAAATTTATAATATGTAATGAATGATGAATCAATCCCATACAGCAGATAGTCTATAAAATGAAAAATAAGCGATGATAAGCATTGCACAGCCCAGGAGTAAGCACTGTGTAAATATGACTGCTAAGCAATGACCCAGCTAAGTGGATTTGCCCATTGGTAAGCAGTACTGAACCTGTCCCTTTAAGCAATGCCACCCTTAGCTAAGCAAGATTGCCCATAGCTTAGCTTAGCTCAGCATATTAAAATCGTCCATATCATGGCAAAGGTCGGGAAATTGGCCCTACTTAAACCCCACAGGTGGGAATACAGCTCATAACTGGTTGCAGCTTTTCACTGTAGGCAGCATGGGTGGAGTCGGAGAGCGATTGCGCTTCTGGCCGCAGCGCTGAAGCATCCAGTAGTCCAAGGTCATGGTAGGACTCCTGGTAAAAAAAAACATGATGAGAGACTGCTGCAGGTTCAGTACCAAGGCTCTCAATATAAAGCAGAAGCCTGAGACTATCTCGCCTGTGACCTCACCAGTGCCACTGGTATCCCTCTGACTGGTAAGCAGGTCAGGCACCACTATGTCGACTTGAAACGGAGGAAGAGGGAGCTCTTGGACCAATGGATCCAAGAATCAAGGTAAAGGGGTGATGTCCCAGTAGTGTGCAAGTACTCATACTAGTAACTGTTTAATAATGTCCAGCCTGTGTATATGATGGATAGGTATGGCTAAATATTTCTCTATTTCCGTTACAGCTGCAGCTGGGTGGGCTGTAAATCAGGAAGCCCATGCGAGTAGGCTGCAAAGGCTGCATCGCAAGGATGGTGAGTAACAATCCTGCTTATAGTAGTCATACCAAATAAATATAAAAGTAGTAGAAAGTCAGCTACCAGTTTAAAAAACTGTTTTGTGTATGGGTTGTACTGAATAAACCAGACAATATGACAGTAATAGTCACATATAGGTCGTATTTAAATAAAATTGTAACTGCCTGGCAATAAAGCTCTAAATCCTGGACTAGTTGTGTTTACTCTTGTATCATATGGCATTTTTAGTGTTGCATTATCTGAATAGTAATGCTGTATTAACCACTGTTATCCACACTGTGCTACATAATAAAAAATATCTAGGAATGTCTGTATAAGACTGTTGTAATTACAAGGTCAGATTGTACAAATGAGAAAGATTTAGACAGAAAACACTAAAGAGATAGACAGCAATATCCAAATAGCACACTCTACTGTGACTTAAATTGTCGTATTTTTAGCAGACATAGCCATGGTTTGAATCCTGAGAGTGGTAGTAAGTTGTATGCATAATCATACATCTCAACTGTACAGATTTGTTCAGAATGTCCAGATAATTGGCTCATATTTTTGCCTGTTACCCTGTCCCCCTGGCAAATCAGTGGGATAATGTCAGAATTTTAGGCAGCAAATAATGACATACATCTGATTTTCAGACCTCAAAACCATCAGAAAATATACATGAAAACAAACCTGTCACTCTAGCAACTCACCAAATGTTTATGAGAACAATATTCAAAATATGTCCCATTTCTACCCCATGTTGTCAAGCTATGACCAGAGTGTGTGCATTAACAGATTGAGAGGTATGTGCTTAATATTTACTCAGAGTCTGGGAGTATGTCTGGAAACAGTCAGGCAGTGTTAACAAACATTCACTCCACAGGTCTGTCAAATAAGAAAACTGTGCCGGCCAATAAAGATTGAATCCTGGACTGGTAGTGCTTACTCTGGTATTGTATGGCTGACATGTAGTATTCAGAACATCTGATATCAGAATATTATTGTTGTGCCAACCAACCACTGTTTCTCACACTGTGCTACATAAAAATATGTCTAGGTATGTGTGTATGAGACTGTTATAATCACAAGGTCAGATTGTACAACCACGAGAGACTTAGACAGAAAACACTGAAAAGATAGACAGAAATATTCAAATACCACACTCTGCTGACACTTAAATTGTGGTATTTTTATCAGACACCACCATGGTTTGAATACTGGGAGTGGTAGTAAGCTGTATGCATAATCATACCTCTCAACTGTACACATCCTTTCAGAATGTCCAGATAATTGGCTCATGTTTTCTGTCTGTTCCCCTGTCCTTGTGGCAAATCAGTGGCATGATTTCAGATTTGTAGTCAGCAAATAAAGACATACATTTGATTTTCATACCTCAAAACCTTCAGAAAATGTTTATGAAAATAAATCCTGTCACTCTATCAGCCCTCCAAGTTTATGACAGCAATATTCAAAATATGTCCCATTTTCATCCCCATGTTGTCAAGTTTTGACCAGAATGTGTGCAATAAGAGACTGAGAGGTATGTGCATAATATTAACTCAGAATCTGGGAATATATGTAGAAACTGTCAGGTAGAGTTAACAAACATTCCCTCCACAGGAATACCAGGTAAGAGATGTAGAATGTAGCTATAAGACAGTTGAAGTATACACTTGTTTACAAACATACCACTGGCCAAACCAAGACCATAGGGTAGTGTAATAATACCTGTACCTGAATGATTAGAGCAATGATCATTAAAGTTGTGAGAACTACAAGGATATATAAGTTGTTAATTGATATCTCTCCCTCTCCCCACCATATCTGCAACAATAATCTAAATACACAAATCAATGGGTATGTTTACACCAAACTTACTGTTGGTACATATGTCCTATTGTTCAATAAATATTGAAATGTGTTTCTATTAATGTTCCATGTTGAAATACTATCATTGGTGGCCTGTTGCTATCAATGTAACTTGCATGCCATTGTAATGGCCACTGTGTTTCCATGTATGCATGTGTTCTGTTTGCTATGCAACTGTGCCAGATCTGGTGTTTTGGGTTAATGGGAAGATCTATGCAGGTAAGGTCCCAGGGCACATTAGTAGATCACTGTTGCTTATCCATCTTCATCTGTAAAGTATCTTCATGTATATGTCAGATAAGATAGTTTGTTGTTGCAGTGTAGTAATGAACAGATGTGCATAATCTGTAGTATTGTGAGTTTGTACTATTGATTTACTGAAATTCTGCTCCCACCCTGTACCATTGTCAGAGGTGAAGCTACTGACATTACATCTCTCAGACAACTATGAAGGTCCCTCTGATACACCTCTGAGGGTGTAGCCTGTAGCTGGTGAGTATAGATGTCTTTTGTTCAGATTTGCCAATACACCAGCCATGTTATGGCCATGGCATTTGCCATGCATACATTTAACACACCTACCCATAATGCATGCTGTACATGTTCACTTATTGTTGCTGTTAACTGCACTGCATCAGAGTGGTCACCATGGTGTCATATCTGAAGGGTATGTAAGAGTCCTGCAGTATAACTAACAACCTGTCAGTGCAAGATGTGTGGACAGAAATAAACACAATGGTGGGACAAATGGCCTCAGTAGGGACATGTCTGAAACATTACCCTTATACAGTGGCTACAACAGTGTATATACCAGTATTACAATGGCAACTGTTACAGATCTGCACAACGGCATATCACAATACCACAGTCCACAACTTCTACAACCTGTAATGTGATCCTAACATAAGCAATAAATGTGTAAGATGGAATCCTATGTTAGGACAACAAATATGGGGAATACATACCTTAACAAACAATGGAAGCATATGTGTGCACACACTCCAAATAACATATTGTGGAAGCAGCTTTTGAGGTGCTGCAGCATTCACTCATCTTGAGTATGCACCTTTCATCAAGTATGGGACCTCATTGTCACACCAAGTAATGGTCTGCTGTCCAAGAGGTAGGTCCATGACATTTGCCCACTCACCTGAAACAGAGGCAGCCGTGGCTTGCACACATCTTACAAACCATGGAATGGATCCCATATCCAAAAGGTAGCACTCAGTAGTGGGATACATAGCCTTACCTCACCATTGCATATACCATGGCAAACAGTGCAGACAATCATGTATGTGACGATGAAGTATGGGACACCATTAATGTCGAAAATAAACAGATGCCCATCCAAGACAGATGACAACATATGTTGCAAACTGTTCCCGGAGGCTGCCCAGACACATGCAGCAACACTGAGGGACTTGCAGGAATGTCTAGAAAGTACTGCCTGTGCGGTACCTGTGTCGACAATTACCTGGACTCTGCATAAGTGTGGCCTATGGGTCAGGGTAATCAGATGGAAGAGTTGTTCCACAGGAGTCATCATCCAGGGCTTTCTACAGGTAGCATATGCATAACATTAGGTCTCCCAAAGGCATGTGCTGCAATGTGTAATGGTGTACTGAGACCAAGGCTGAAACCTACAGACAGTATTAATAAAGATAAATGTGGTGCACAAGCAACACGTCACTCTACCTCAGGCCCACCATCCCCATCTGTACCTTGCTGGTGCCAGTGTACACCTGTAGGTTTGCTGTTCATTAGCAGGAACTAGGCCGGTAGACATGGTGTTATGAATTCAGGACACTGCAAAATGACACTCATGTGTGGTCCATAGTTGTCAAGCATCTGCAAAAAGGCTGAGGATGGGGAGGGGTGTCATCCTGAAACACAACAGTGAACTGAAGCATACATCAGAAGCTCACTAAAAATGGTTGTATCTGAACACAGTCAAGGTCATGCATTGTGCCTGACATAACACTGACTCCACAGCAATAGTGAAGACACTGCAAGACCTCCAAGGGCTGTGCACATGAGCTAACCTTGCAATTTGGCAGAGTTGGGGGACATTTGTAGAGCGGAGTGACCAAATAATGGCAAGTGAAGATGGGTCATGCTAGTATACACCTTCCAGGAATAGTGACTGCTGTAGTTCACTTAACAGGTGCTGCAACAAACCATCATGTTAAGGGTGTGCACACTTATGCAACCCACATATTGCATGCATCCCAATCAACATCTGCACAACTAACACATTTGTTTGATACTGCATTTGATTGCACAGGTTATATGTCACATATCAGGTGTGTGGAATGTTAACATATACAGTATTGTGGCCCCATGGCATATCAGGGAAGATGGTGGTATGTCAATAAGGGTGTGTACACTCCTTATAGTCACAGTAAGCTTTGGAGGTTGTCAATATAATTGGATTTTATTGCTCATACATGAACTGCTGATGATGAGATCTGAAAATCGGACGTCAGGCATTCACTATTGACATCTGTCCTTATGTCAGTCCAGGTATGTGTCAGACAAACACATAGGGGCTGTGAGAAACAGAGCACACATGACTTCCACACATATACATATTCAGCAATGGTGTGTACACTTGTGAGGCATGGTGCACAGTACAAGGCAGGGTGCTGAACAGGTGCAAAGCAATACTGGGTACATGACTGCAGTGTGTTCCAGGTGAAGGGGCATTACCTACTAACACAACTCATGCATCACAGAGATGTATAATGTTGGTAACAGGGATTGAGTATAGCTGCAGTACATGCTGTTGAGTGCCATATGTCATGCATGTTGACAGTTGGGTAATGAAAGGTCTGTGTATATCTTTGTGCCACCTTGCCTGTAAGTGTGTGTGTGTGTGAGTGTGTGTGTGTGTGTGTGTGTGTGTGTGTGTGTGTGTGTGTGTAAAGGTAAGCAATGATGTACAGGTCTTAAAGTATGTTTTCTGTTTTCCCCTCACTGGTGGCGAAGTGGGTCAGGGTTCCTCCTGCAGGCAAACTGATGTTAGTGTCCATACAAACTCTGGCAATGATGATGGGTATGGTGAGGCGCAGGCGGGGTTGTCAGGGGCTGAAGCTGTGCCATCGGTTGACATCCCACTGTTATCCAGCCCATCTCCGAACACAGTCACATTGCCTATACATACCCCATCCCCAGTGGCCATAGATGAGCGACAGTTGGCGGGTGGTGGCATAGGACAGGACAGTGTGGTGACTATGGCAAATCTGTACACGGCAGCCATAGCCGGATGACCAGAGAGGTACAATGTACAGGGGTGCTCATAGTAGGGCTGCTGGCCATCATGCCCCTGGCAGATGTGCCGCAGCAGGTGTCACCAGACACATATTCTGGGCCATCATGGAGGTACAAGTATATATGGAATGTTATACCAGACAGGGTCTGAGGCTCCAGAGGGCTACTCATTCTGCTGTTATTGACAACATCCGTGATATCGCAGGTGCCCACCATTATTTTGCAGATGTCCTGGATAGACGGTTGGGTGAGATGGTGGGAATCCTCGACTGTGCAATGTCTGTGCTAGAGCATATGGTGGGAGTAGGCTGACATCCACATGGACGGAGGTTAGCAACACCAACAAGTGGAGGTCTACGTGAATGTGCAACAAGTCAGATCCGCTCCCGTAGTAGTTGTACAAGCACCAGCACTGCAGGGGGGTGTTGTCCAAACCACAGCATAGCAGGTCACGTGCCTGTGGCCCTGGCCAGTCCCAACAGGGACCCAGATCCAGTGGACATTTGTCATCATCAGGGGAGAATACCATATCTGGCCTTGTACCTAGTAGTGCCAGTGGAACCCCTGGCAGGCACAGTTGTCATGTATGTGGCTGGAGATGGTGAACTGCACACCATGCCATGTATGGTCTGCAGCTGTCTAACAAACCCTGTACAAGGCAGCCACATGGCCGAACTGTGTGCATAGATACAAACACACACACACACACACACACACACACACACACACACACACACACACACACACACACACACACGCACACACACACACACACACCCACACACACCCACACATGATGTCAACCAAACGGCTGAGTCTAGGTCTCTGACAAACCCACAACACACCCTGTGCATATGATAATACCTGTGCCACATCCCTGTAATTTATACCATTGATGCAGGGACAGGCTAATATGGCTCTGATGCACAGGGTGAATGTACTAAGGTGTAACAATGTAATGCTGTGTAACATGTTTTCAGCAGGAAAGTTTAATACTTACATGTCAGGATGTATAGCTGTCCAGCCATGATGCATTATAGCTATTATTAACACTGACTGATAGTGGTCTCCATAATGTATTTAATTTGTGTTGTAGGTGTCTATGTGTCAGCAGGATGTTGTTCTGCTGTTGTTTCCCACAAGGGGTATGGCACTGTGGTGACACATTGACTGTGTCATATCCTGGGTACAGCTGAACACAAGTAACAGGACTGTACAAGAGTTACTGCATGTGCCACATGGCTGATAGGTCTCAGTGTGTATACAAGTGAGTGCATGGTGGCTGATGTCAGCAGCCCTTCTACAGTGGACAATGGTAAGTGTACTGGGTGGCACACACCACATGTTTGTGTATAACACACACACACACACACACACACACACACACACACACACACACACACACACACACACACACACACACACACACACACTCATACACACACACAGGCTTTGGTGTTATGCAATACACAGAGAATACTGTACACATGGATGTACTTACTTTTGCAGTGAACCCATTTTAGCCTAAGGAATTACAACAAGACATAATAGGCAAAACATCACATCAGTAAATAATCAGTCTGCTACTTTAATGTTATCAACGATGGTACTGGCAGGGTATGTGTCTCCTTCCCCAATGTAGTGCAGTTCTGGCATTGGTAAACATAGGTGTGCTGGTGTGGGTGGCACAGCCCTACACTTTGGAGGGCGTAGGGTGGTGTAGAGCTGCACATAGTGTGAGTGACGATTACTTCACCTGTTAACATACACCGTACAGTATTACAGCAGACTAAGCATGAGGATACATACAACAATAACCCCAATGAGGGTGGCTGTGTCCACATCAACAGACAACTATATATACCACCTCCAGTATCGCTGTACAGCTATACAGTGGGGAAGAGGGCATTTACACATCTACTACTAGTTTTGATGGAATAAATTTATATGACATGATTCCTTTGAAATGTTAGCATTTGCCAGTCAGTTCTCAGACAGATGACCTCCTGGGACATGTATATTCTGAAAAATGAAGTAGATCCCTTCACATACACAGACACTTACTTGGCAACACTAAGAGTAGAACCCCATACCTAGGTACTTATTGCTATTAATGTGTTTGGTCTTAATTGCACACATCACACATCTTTTAGGATGAGGTGTTTCCTGAGTCTCTTGTTAAGTGAGGAATATTACCAGGCCTTGTGCAGTATGGTAATGGTGGATGTACTGGGTGTTAATGGACAATACATAGTATGCCATACTATCATATAGACATTGACAAACCCATAACAGTCATAGACACATCTGAGGGACCTGGGTTTATCAGTGCTAACTACCTTGTTAGTGAGTCCATTCTGTTACAAATAATTTGTACACAGCAAATGCATCATTGGGCTGGATAGTGTACTCACTTAGCTGTATGGTTGATGGTGACAGTGGTCCTCATACAGTGGACCTTGGGACATGTGCTCGGGGCACCATGGTGTAAAGGTAGTATATGCAGCATCCACACCCCACATTGGATATTTTACTCACTGAAACCCATGATAATACTCTGACATACCCACAATCACACATTGACCAGGACTGCAATACAACCCCTTGTCTATCTCATCAGTGCTACTACAAGGATATGCATTTATTAGACGTGCCACAGGGATAGTAGGTTGATGGATTGTCATGGCTCACTTAATGTCAGCAACATCACTATGCCTTATACTGTATGATCAAGTGTATTGTATTTGGAGAATGTGGCCTCAGAATGCTATATCCTAAAAATATACACACTTGCACACATACACAAACTTGTCAGGACTCAGAGGGTAACCCATGCCTATCTACCCATTTGTACAACAGTGTTGTGCTGGTACTGGAAGCTCCAGATAGTCCATAGGGTGATAAGTGTAACAAGGTACATTTAATGTCTATGACAGCAGCAGCCATTTCTAACTATGGCAATGGGTGAGTAGTGTGTGAGAAGGTCCTCAGGGAATTATCAACTGCAGGTTTACAAACAGACAGTAACTGTTATTCTCAGCAATGTACACTGACACATTTGTCAGTACTGGGGTCCATAGATGCAGGTGTTCTTAGGTGTGTACCAGGATATTGGCCATTTAGAGATGGGAAGAGTTGGGATGTGGGTACAGTGGTATATTGCTACCTGACATTTGTCAGCAGGCCATCTATCAACTGATGCCATGTGAGTGATCATCAGGATGACACTTAAATGCAACATCCAATCATATGGTTGTCTCTTGCAGAGGGCCAGTGAGGTGCTCCAATTGACATGTATGCAACATATATTACATAACATGGTCAGTGTCTGGGT